>NW_005842265.1:1373444-1377615 GCF_000455745.1 Alligator sinensis | reverse complement strand
CTGCTGCCATGGCCACCAAGGCGAGGTGCCCCTTGCCCACCTGGCAACAGTGGGGGCACAGCTCTGCACTACCACTGCTGCTGTGCCTCACCTTGGCAGCCGTAATAGTATGGTGTTCCCTCCTGCACTGGATTCTGCCTGCTAAACCACAGAGATGGCTCCTGCCCAGAGCTTCATTAAAGGGGGAAAATCTGTATTTTCCCACAGCAGACGAAAAATCTGGATCCCTGCTCATTAGGTTCTAGGCTATATAGCACATTTGAAGTTCACAGTCAAATATTTTCATATGATTGCTAAGGCATACAAGTAGTCGCTGACTCGCTGTACTCCACTCTGTTTTACCAAACATTTAAGAGCCTGATATGATAAAAAGGCTCAAAGGCCTCCTTTATACTTTTAACTGTAGTTCGGGAACTAATTCACCTGCTGTGGTCCTAGCTGCAAGTCACTAAGGTAATGGTTGCAGGAATAGGTGGGGAAGATGTCCTTTTAGGTATTTTTGAAATATTAAGTGGTTTATGTCATGTCCCCAGGTATAATGTTAACAGAGATTATCCATTGCTGCTTCCCAGTTACGTCCTCTTAATTTTCAAAATCCAGCAACTCCCATAGTTGTACCCTCTCTAAGCATAACATTTCTCCCCCTGACCTCCTACCAACTCTGTTCAATATTGTGTCACTTGCCTCTCATGTGGTGTGATACTGTTGTCCAGTAGATTTTGGTTCTGAAGTCCAGTGGGAGGTAGCAAGATCCCTGGGAAATGCTGAACAAACTTAATTAGAAATGACAGCTAACGAAGTTGTCAGCATGATGTACTATACTGGATACGCTCCAAATAGATTTCTCTAAAGGAAGTAGAAAGTATTTTTATTTTGGTAGCCACATACATTCCTGTTCATGTTTCAGAACTTGTGGCTAGCTACTGATGGTTAAAGTCTTCCAGGCAGGAAGACATGAATATGAATATTTAAAGTGCATCTTTGTTTGGCTGCTTGAGCTGTGGCAACTAATTTAAAATTATTTGTATGTTAGGTCCTCAGACTTCTAATTTTAGTTCTAAACTCTTGCTTAGTTGAGGCTGGTCATGAATGGCAATTGCACAAACTCTGTTAACCTTTTACCCAAGTGACTTTATCGTGAACCTTACATTGACAGTTAGATTTTTTTTTTATGTAACAGCTTCTGAGTTTCCTTCACATTCTTAAAATGAAATTAGCACAATTTCACTTGATCTAGCATCTATTACCTAGCTGCTTGCTTCAAATCTGAACTAACTGAAATTCTATAGAAAACCAGTAAAATTAATTAACATGTTTTAAACTAAGATTTGCTGGGGTTTTTGTATCTTTAAATAAGATTGCATCTCCAATTGCAGCAAAGCTTAATCTGACCTGTTTATCATGGCTACCATTTCTCATTCTATGAGTTAATATCCTAATAGATAAAGGACTCAATTTAAAGCTAAACTGATGACTTTACTAGCGTTGAGTGGCATCTTAGTTAGCAGGGGTGCCACGGATATAAATAGGAAACATTCATAGAATATGCTGTTACTCTGCGCAAGTAATGAGGCCACTAATAAGAGATATTAATGATTATGAAGCTAGATTCAATTTTAAAAGTGAAGCAGGCTCAAATGCAGTGTGTTCTGCTAATTATGGTTTGGAATCTAGCAAGCTAGCATTTAAAAATGTACATACTAATTAGATTAAATCATAATTCACTTACTGCCTGAAGATACTGTCAAATTTGAAATCTCTCTCCATGCTCAGATCAATACTAGCAGTGTGGGAGCTCACATAATAAAAAACACTTCTATTTGTGTGCTGGTCCCATCATGTTTGCCAAGAAGGTTCTGCCTCCTGTGACCTTACTTTTGAGTTTATTTTCAGAGTGCATTCTGATTATATTTTTTTCTGATTCTGTTCTGTGCTTTTTTGGGAAGAACTGTGGTTTCTGTTTTCCTCCTAATCCTTCCTTCTCCCTGGCCTTTTTGGTAGATTGGCTGAAAGATGTCATTCCACCCTCACAGTAGTTTCTTAGCCACCTCAGGCATGCTTCTGCAGCTGTGCAGTTTACATTTTTATTGAAATTATTCTAAAGGTATATAACATGATTATACTTTTTGGTACTCCACAGTAGAAGTATGAAGTGGGTGCAATATTCTGAGAATTTTTGGTGTGTGTTCATAGCTTTTTCCTTCTGTCCTTGTCTTTATTATTGGTTAAGAAACTGTTTTAAATGATGCTGTGATGATAAATACTGACACTGCAGGTTTTCTCTGAAGGTAAGTTACCAGAGTTATCCATTTCCTTGGATTATGGCTTTTCAACCTTGAATCCCTTAGGTTATTTTTTTCTAGATACTGCAGACACAGCCATTTCTGTGTGTGCGGGCTAGATTTTTATCAACAAAAAGGTAGGCACATTCATTTTCCTGAGCACTGAAGCTCTCTATCATTGTTAAATAGATTGATTGATTTATAAAGAAAGCCTGGAAGAAGTAGGATGGTTTAGTCTGAGAAGAGAAGGCGGGTGGTGGGATTTGACAGTCTTCAAATACTTAAAGGGTGACTCTAAAGAGGATGGAGATGGACTTTTCCCTGTGGCTGCATGGGACAGGACTAGGAGCAGTGGCCTCAAACTGAAGGAGAGGGAATTTTTAGGTTGAGGATTAAGAAGAGCTTTCTGACTGTGAGGGTGGCCATGCATCAAAATAGACTACATAGAGATTGTGGACTCTACATCCCTGGAAATTTTCAAGAGCTGCTTGAATGGACTCTTGACTGGGATGGTTGATCCTGCCTTGAGTAGATGACTAGATGAGGTTGGACTAGATGAGGTTCCATCCTACTTTCTTATGATCCTAATATTGCTTCTGAAGCAAGGGTGGTGGCAACATGTTGATTATGTATTGGCAATTAGATAGTAATGGTAGGATAGTAAAGCTGCCACCAAATGGAAAAGGATATAGGTTCTGGTTTTGATGAAAAAGCTCTCTAGGATTTTTCTCTCCACATTTACTGAGGTCCTCATATATAAAGCTCCCTTCAGCTGAATGATTCAGGGTAGCACTACAGGAGTCAGTCAGTGCCAAAAGAGGACTGATGCTATGGATCCAGATCAACCCTTTGGACTTAAAATTATGTGGAATTTGGTGTCTGAGTTCAGGAGTGTGATCCTCAGAACCTGCCCCAAATCTTTAGGTGTTTAATATCTGTAGGGATATAATTTTTGGAGCATTTATACACATGCTTGGGGGGTGAGGGGGGGGGGCATTAATTAGAGTGGCTCTGAGAGCTGCTCTAATTAAAGCATCCAGAATGTCATGTGTATCAGTATCCCCACGCTGAAAAATGGCAGTGGGGGTGCTTTATCATAAAATCACAGAATCATAGAAGTAGGGTCAGAAGGGACCTTGTAGATCTTCAGGTCCGACCCCCTGCCTGGGCAGGAAGAAAACTGGGCTCAAATGACCCCAGCCAGGTAGGCATCAAGCCACTTCTTAAAGACCCCCAGGGTAGGAGCCAGCACCACTTCCCTTGGAAGTTGGTTCCAGGTCCTAGCCACCCTAACTGTGAAGTAGTTGTTACGGATGTCTAATCTAACCCTACTCTCCAACAACTTGTGGCCGTTATTCTTTGTTATCCCGGGGGGCGCTAGGGGAAACAAGGTCTCCCGCAAACCCTTCTGGTCCCCCCCTAGTGAGTTTATAGACGGTCACCAGGTCCCCCCTCAGCCTTCTCTTGTGAAGGCTGAACAGGTTCAGATCCCGTAACCTCTCATTGTTGGGTCTGACCTGCAGGCACCGGATCATGCGGGTGGCCCTCCTCTGGACCCTCTCAATGTTGTCCACATCCCTCTTGCGGCCTGACCAGTGTCACGCAGAGGGGGACGATCACCTCCTTGGACCTACTTGAGATGCACCTGTGGAAGCACGATAGGGTCTGGTTAGCCCTGCTGACCGTGACCTCGCATTGTCGGCCCATGTTCATCTTGGAGTCAGTAATGATTCCAAGATCCCTTTCTGCTTCCGTGCTCTCAAGAAGGGAGTTTCCCATCTTATAAGTGTGCTGCCGGTTACTACTGCCCAAGTGCAGCACCCTGCACTTGTCAGTATTGAAACGCATCCTGTTTTTGTTAGCCCACCCCTGCAACCTATCCAGGTCTT
>NW_005842265.1:1365882-1372852 GCF_000455745.1 Alligator sinensis | reverse complement strand
TGGTCCTCCTCAGCCTTAGGTCTTGAGGCATTCCCCTCGAGTCCATCTTGAAACACGGTGGGGGAGTCCTGGTCCCTGCACAAGAAAACGGAGGTGAAGAATTTGTTAAAGAGGTCTGCCTTCTCCTCTGGCGCAACCACCAGATTGCCCAACGTATCTTGCAGGGGCCCCACATTTCCCGGCGCCTTCTTCATCCTCTCTATATATTTGAAAAAGGACTTTTTATTATCTTTGATCTTGGACGCTAGTCCTAGCCCTATGTCCACCTTAGCTTTCCTAAAAGCCCCCCTACAGGCCTGAGCAGTGGAGGTATACTCTTCTTTGGAGATCGCCCCCCCTTTCCACCGGGTGTATGCCGCCTTTTTGGCAACCAGGCATTCCCGGACATCCTTGGTGAGCCAGGGAGGCTTTTGGGCACTCTTGCCTCCCTTGCTTCTAGTTGGGATCGTCACCTCTTGGGCCCTGAGTATCGTCTCCTTAAGGAACGACCGCTCATCAAATGAGCTTTAGTTAAAGCACCTCTGCTGCCACTTTTCAGCATGGGGACGCTGAGACACATGATGCTGGAGCATGGTAATTCATGCTCCAGCAGATTTGATTAATCGATTCTGCTCCAATGCATTGTAATTATAGTGCATCAGAGCAGCCTCACTGTACATGTGTAGGTGCCCTTGGTGCCAAAACCCAAATGGTTGATCCATAAGATGCCAGTATAACCACTTATGCACCTTAATATCTACCCATTAATGAAAAATGCATAAGCATACCCAGAACTCACTTTTTCCACCCAGGGGAGTATCCTTCTCATTGGGCTGAAGTCAGGCTCCCTCCTACTTTTTTTCTCTCTGAATTAATCTGTCTTGCATTATTTTCTGTACAGTAGCCCAGTTATAACAGGGAAAGTAAAAGGTGACCTCAGTCCATCTTAGCTCTTAGCCTGATGGCTAGGGCACTCTCCTCAGCTGGAAGATATGGGTTTAAACCAGCTCGGACTGAGGAGGAAATTGAATTCAGGTCTGTGATTTTCAGGATGGCACTTTCTAACTGCTAGATTGTTAGGGTAAAGATGGGTACCTCTACCAACCCCTGTCCTTTAAAACAAGAGTGAGCCAGTTGTTTTTATGGAAAAGGAAGAGGAGTTGCCTAACCCTGGGTGTGAATTTCAGACTATGAATTTAAATTTCATAGATATCTAATTCAGGTGTGCCCCTGCAGCCCTACATGAAGGAAAGAGGATTTCAGATGCACTCTCTTCAGCATTTTCAACATTCTAGCTTGGGTACCCCACCCAGTATGCTTCCTGTTGTGAATTCCAGTCTTGTGCATAACTTTCCATTTGAGACCATTAGAACTTGGGCACTTATCCTGGATTTATGTGGGTTTTTTGGATCTGTTCATAATTGTCTGTGCTTTCACCATGAAAAGTTCTGCTGTTTCATGAACACAGGACTACCTTGCACTAGCCGCTGAGCACCCTGACTTTTTTTTCGGCCTCACGCCTAAGTCTCATCAAAATCCTCCAACAAGGATTCCTAAACTGAATCAGAATCCCAGGCTTCTTGAGGGCAGAGAGAAAGCTTGAACATGACTCTAGTTAGTAGTTAGAGAACTTAACTGGGAGCAGGGACCTGAGTTCTGGTCCCTGCTTAGAGCTCTTTGTGTTTGCATATGCAACTCATTGGGTAAAATTGGGAACTTACTATATTTACATAAAGGATAAGGGGTTTTTGTTGTTTGTTTTTTTCCCCCTCCAATCAGCATGGGACGGGGTGGGGGATGACGACGACCCTTGTCATACATTTGCATACAAGGAAACCTCATTAAATACATTGACTATTATTAAACAGCTACTAAAAACAACATGTGCTCAGTAATGGAGACCAACTATGAAGCTGATTAAATCCAGCCAAGGCTGAGAATAACCATATGGTCCATGTTGAACAAACATGCTAATAGGAACCCTTTTTGTGTATGGCCCTTTAAAAAAAAAAAAAAAAAGGTGGGGGAGCAATTGTTCCCCCTGGAGGTACAGAAATACCAGGCCAGCAGTCAGAGGCTGGAACAAGCTTTCCTGGTGCCAGAAATGCTGATATGAGAGAGAGAGAGAGAGAGAGAGTACAGAGCCAGCCTTGACACTCTCCCCATGGTGCCATAAAACAGATTTTTTTTTTAAGGAAATTATTTTGTGTCCCAGGTCACATTAGCCAGATCAGGTCCAAATCCATTTGAAACATTCAAGTACCATATATGGCCCTGCTACCGGCAAGTATCCTCCACCGCAGCCTAGGTCTTTAGATGCTTCCAAATCCTTTGGCAGGCAGCCTACATGCAAGCCCAAGCCTGGAGGCTTAGGGTTCGGATGCCCATGAGTTTCGCTTGCCCTCAGATGTATGGCCGCAGGAGCAAGCTACGGAGGGGTCTCCCATTTCCATAAAGTCGGCAGGTAGCTGAGATCCTCCCACTGGAAGCTGGGCAGTGGGAAGCTAACTATGAGGCTGTCATAGGGAGTCCTGTCCGCAAGCAGACAAGCGTGCAACCATCCAGTACAGAGTGCCATTTTAATTGCTTTACCTTAGGGTATTTTCCCCTTCCACCTTCATGGTCATGGTATTTCCTTTGCCATAAAACAGATGATTTTTTGTTTAAAGTAAAATTTTTCATGATCCCAGCCAAATCAATACCAAATCCATGAGTCATTCAGGGATCATGTGACCAGCAAACATCCTCCACCCCAACCTGGGGCTTCAGCTGTTTCCAAATCCTTTGGCAGGCATCCTACGTGCAGGCCCAAGGAGTTTGGGGTTCAGATACCCCCAGATTTTGCTCACCCTCAGCCCTAAGGCCCCAGGGCATAAAACGGATCCGAAAAAGGATAGTGCAGCCCATGTAAGCAAAATATATGGTACTGCCCACTGAGCACAGTCCCCCTCAGCAACCCCCTCTTTTTCAAGTCATTATGAACTTCTACATTGCATATGTTTTGGCTTCCTCTTCACTCCCACAGCTGAGCTGTGCCTTTCTTTCCCATTTCCAATGATTCTTGTTTTTTCACCAGCCTTAAAAGTCTGGCAAGCATCACCAAATGGGGTCCCAAACTGTTCACCCAAAATCCCTCTCTTGCCCCTTCTCTCAGCCTGTTGCATATGATTAGTGTGACCCTGCCCTACATGAGGTGAAGCTGGACCAGGTTGCCCTGTGCCTTTCTTTGCATATGCATTTTTGGAGCATCCCAGAACTTGTGACAAGAGCACGCAATTCGTCATGAGTGGGAGCTAATTAGCACGTGGATTCTTGGGGGGGGGTGTCTCGAGTACACACACATACTGAACAGTGCTGAGCTGTATGGTCACCGTGGCTTGAAGTCCAGTTGACTCTGGGGCCCAGTCCAATGAACTATATAGTAAATCACAAGCCATTTGAATTTGGACTAATATAATGCCTAGTGGCTGTCTTTTGCAACAACAACAACAACAAAAACATCATTAATGCACCTTTTCTACTGCATGTTAAGTTTAGTACATCTAACATGAAGTAGTAGATAAAGGCACAGTAGCTGCACTAATGTACAGGAGCAAAGGTGAACATTTTTTGTGACACAATGCACAGTAGAACCATCCACTGAGCATGAAGGCATCTTGTATAGATGTGCCCAGTTTGTGCTATATATAAACAGGTGTCAAAGTGCTGTTTAAATATATTTACCTGTGCTAAAACTTGCAGCAGTTTCGAGAAAAGGTAACCTGAATCAGTTCTGGATGAACTAAATCTATGTATTACAAACTACTACAGCTATGTTTAATTTCAAGGTCATTTTTTCAGATTTGCTCCTCACTTCTGTGTGCTCAGGGAGAACAGGTTCTGACAGCAAGGAGAGGGGGAAGGGGCTACAGAAGGAAGAAGGTGGGGGGGAAGCAGAGGGGACAGGAGCTATCTGACCCCCCAGATTTATTTTCCCTGGTGTAGCAGTACATGGGGACAAACTCAAGGCAAACCTCCAATATTTAGAATCTATATCTGGAAAATTATAACATATTTTATAAATTCTTAATATATAGAAACTACTTATTTGCAGGATCATCTTATTATCAGGATTGTCTTTCCTGTTTGAGTAAATATGGTAGTTTGTTCTGCAAGATATGCTGGATATGAAAGCCTTCTCTGTATGTGGCGGTGACCATGGTAAATAGTCATAGTGCCAAAGATCGCTCAGAGCTGGCAGGTATTGGAAAGTCCCATGTGAGGAAAGCATTCTGAGGATCAAGTATTTGTTTTGAAATGCTTTGTCACCTTGCAGGGCCTTCTGCTCTGTCACATTGATCAAAAATCTCTGGTTCATTTTACTTTTTGCAGATCATATTCTAAGAAATGCTTACTATTAGAGTAAACTCTTGTAAAGTTCACTGGCATGTAACCAAAGGCACACGGGAACTAACTTTCAGATGTGCTAAGTACCAATAGCTAACATTTTTTACTTGGTGGGAATTGTGGGTGCTTAGCACCTCTACAAGTGAAGTTCAACAGCTTTTGAACTGGATTGGCATGACCACTCTATGGTATATATCTTTCAGATGACTCAAATGCCAATTTAAATTGGTTTAAAGAATGGCCTATATAAACTTTGGAATACAAAACGTGACTGCAGGCTTTATATAGCTGAACAAGCTTCTCATTTCAGAAGCTGGTTCCTCCAGGAGTTAATTTAACACTTACATTCTCTTTCCACTGGAACTGGAGGCACCGGTAGGTCACAAACCTGATTAGGGGAAACCTTCAATAGCTCTGTCTTCCATAAGCCTTAATGAGAGTAAATGGATGATACAATTGTAGTGGTTCTCATTTTAGTTAAGCATTTACCAAATACTTAGCAGCTGGACTTTTCATTCCTTGACAGTAAAAGGAAACCTGCAACACCAGATTCTAATTCCAGATAAGAGGGCAGAATTTTGCTTAAGGAAGCAATATCACTATAACTTGTACAGGAAGCTTTACTTTTATCAGTCTCATGAGCACAATGAGGAACTTGGGGTCACCTGATGAACATCAGACAGATTGATTCCAGAATTAGTTCTGAAAGTTATGTTTCCTTTTTCTGGGAGATTTCTTATCCATTATAAACACTTCCCAGTGTTTCCATTCCACTTGTCCCATCTGCCTGATGACATGAAGCCACTTAGTTCCATGCCTTGCTTGAGGTGTTTAATACACTGGGCAGATGGGAGGAAGGGATGTACAAGTGGCTACAGATGTTAAATTTTTTCGTTGCTCATTCTCAAGTGCTGTTTCTGTCAAATGTACTTATATTTTGAGACTAGGATTGAAATCTTCCAGTAGTCTCCTGCTGGCAGAGACCAGTCATAATTCTTTTTGTTGATAAGGTTACAGCTATGTCCATCAAATAACAGCATTTGACATAATTTATTGCCTGCTACATCAGTGATGTTCTTTGTGCTTCCTCCTCCTTTAGGAACCAATTTTGCCATCAAAACTATCTGCAGTGACCTAAATCTGCCACCTGTACACCTGCTCAATAATACTTTGCTTTGCAAACACTCTGATTCTAATGGGATTACTTGGGTTATAAAGCATTACTGAATGTGTAAGATTGGCAGTATAAGGCGTTTTTGCAGACAAATTGATTCTGAGGTTGCCTTATGTGAAAGGAACCTACATACCTTTTAAGTTTTAATTGCAAGCTAGTGGACTGAAGCCAAACAAACTTAATCTTAAATTTGGTACAAGCAGTTCTCATGCCTCTTTCCCATCAATTAATCAGAGAGACATTAGTCACAAAGATAAAGTACCTACAGTTTAGGCCATTCACAGATCAGTTTTTATAAAATTCCAAGAATCAGTGGGAAATGTGTATGTGAATGACTCCAAAACATCAACAAACAATTTGTGAACCAAAGCTTTCCTGAAGGAGAGATCACTCCTTGCCAGAAAGCTATATTAAAGATGCATTCTATGGTTTTATATACCTATGTGTTAACACTTCAACTGAACATAGAAAGGATAGTTTTAGTGCATATGGAGCACAACAAAATAGTTAGCAGAGTTAGAAAAATGTTCTGAGCTAGTCACTTGAGCAGTTGAATGGTTTGGGGTTTTTTTGTTTTTGGGGGTTTTTTTTCATTTAGTCCAACGTAGCTGACACCTTGATTTCCTGCCTGGAGATTTTAAGTCATGCTTCTGCTAGGATAGTGCTTTGGCCTCAGGGATCCCAACAGCAGGCAAGATGGCTCTAGCCAGTTTCTACCACATATTATCCTCAACATGCATCCCTGCCTCAGTAAATTTGCCTGCATCATTGTGATATGAAGCTTTTCTCTTCCCAGGCACAGTAAGAGCAAAACCTACTGGTAGAAAGCTTAAGTTTTTGTGTTTCATGGAGATGCTTTTTAGTGCAGCCATTTTTTGAGAATGAATGCAGGATTTACTAGCTAATTTAACTGTCTAGATGATGCTTACAGGTGTTCTAGAAATTCCTACTTGATCACTGATCTGCTGTATGTACTTGATTCTAAGATGGGGGTTTTTTTTATGCCATTTAACAAAGAACAGGGGAAATCCCCTCATCTTAGAATTGTGTATGAGCATGTTGGGGCAGACAGCAGTTGCAGCCTAGGCTCCAGCCCCTACCTGGGGTCTGACCAAGTTTTCAGTTACTGCCTGCTCCCTTCCACTCCCATTGCCTTTGAATGCACATGCAGACAAACACACACGTGTGCACACTCCCACCCCCCTCTGCTCCCCTGCCTACTTCTCTCCTTTTTCCCCACCCCCCTCCCATCCTTGCTCTGAGCCAGCAGGCTCCATGCATGTTGCAGCCTGGGGCACTGAGCATGCCCCCAGCCTAGCCTGTAGCAGTGTAAGCCCACATGGTTGCTATGGGGGCTGGGCTAGGGCTGGGCTCCATGCCCCAAGCTAGAATGGGGATGGAGCCTCCTGGCACAGAACATACTCGGGGGGG
>NW_005842265.1:1283240-1365747 GCF_000455745.1 Alligator sinensis | reverse complement strand
GGCAATTTCTTTCCCACGGAGTTGTCGAAGCTCCGTGGGTTTGGTTCGGCTCTCTGGCCCTGGAGTTGTTAAGGCTCCGTGGGTTCGGATCTTGAGTATATAGGATAGGGATACGTCTAGGATTGCGCTCAGCGACGGGGAAAGGCCAGAGGCTGTTTAGACCTCTGTTGCCTTCTTAAGAAATGCGTTGGGTTCATAAGGATCTTCAGCGCTTAGAGATCTTCACGCTCTCCCTCTCAGACTCCAATTGCTTTCTCTCCAACTTGGGCGGAAACCACCCAAGCTCTTTATACGGCTAGCAAGCCAATTGCTAGCCGCCACGTGTGCATAATTTAACACAAGCCAATAATGGGGCTCGAATTAAAATACAAATGGCGGGAACTCCTTTGCACCGTGCATTTCTGAGATGCAAAAGAAATGCACCATGCAAAGAAAGCTATAAATTGGCGGGAAAATTCTCCATTGCACCGGAGTTCTCCTCTGCAGCAGAAAACTCCACCGTGCAAAGAAGCTGCAATTTAACGGGAACATAATTTAGAGGTGCCGAAGCACACACAAACAAAAACTCACAACTTTGGGTTGTGACAGGTAGAAGAGGCTTAGGGGCAAGCAGGGAACAGAGACTGTGGGGAGGGGGCAGGCATAAGAATGGGGCAAACTCCCCACACCACCTGCCTCCCCACTGCCTGCCCCCCCATTGGAGGGATGAATTAAAGACTTCATCCAATAATGAGGTTCCATACATAGAACATTATAACAAACTTATGCATTTTCCATGTATAAAGTCTAATTATTGGGGGAGTTGTCTTTAAATTCAGGACCATCTTGGATTCAAGAAAATACAGTAAATCATAATTTTAGAAATAGAGCCTTTTTATGAAACAATATCCATGTATTTAAAAGCCCTTGGAGACTCCTACAGTTAGTGTATGATCTCTGCTGCCTCCAGCATATGTTGGGCATGGGAGGGCGGGGGTAGGACAACGATCAGAATGACTGTCATAGCTCCTCCTTTATCTGGCCAGCTCCTGAGGCTAATTCCACTGCCTTGCTTTGCTAAAAACCCTCTGATGGGGTGAGAGGAGGTATAAAGTTGGCTCCTATTTGCTGTAACCCTTAGTATACTTTCTCACACACATACTGGAGAGTTCTTATACTAAATGGTGGTGTTTTCTCTACTTTTTGTGCTGCTTCAGTCAGACAGAAGAAATTATTTGCTTCCAAAAGTGCAGTGTGGTGGTGGAGCAGCAGAGCTATTTGGGAGTTGGAATTCAGCCATGGGGCAGTTTCACCAACATGCAAAGTATTACTCAAATGTTCTGCAAATCTGGAACCCTGTCTTGACAGAACACCTAAACCTTAAATGTGTCATATTGAAAGAGGATGTCTTTGGTAGCTGTGTTGGTCTGACAAAAAGAAATGCAAAACTCTACAACTCTTGGTTCAGAAATAATACCTTTTATTAGACCAACTAAGAAATTGCAACAACAAAAAAAAGAAGAAAAAAAGATCTTTTTCTGGTGTGTGCCCGAAAGCTTGCAGAATTTTTTTTGGCGATTTCTTACTTGGTCTAATAAAAGGTATCATCTCTGAATCGAGTTCTAGAGTTTTGCATTTCATATTGGAGGAGGGCTTTTTGTTAAGTTACTTTTACTTTAACATTCATTCTAAATGCTGAGTCTACAAATCGGGTCACTAAAGCTGTTTACATTACTTTACCTATAAGGGTTTTTCTTGGGAAGTTCACATCTCTCTCAAATTTTTTTAATGCGTTTCTTTTGATGCATCATAAAGGTAACTTCCCTCTATCTAGAAAGTCTCACGTGCAAATCCTTAATTGCCACCTTTAGAGAATCCTTTTGCATATACATAACTCTGTGTGGTGTGTGTTTCATTTTGTACATGTAAAAAATTCCCTGATATTAATTACTAGTTCACAATGTTATCTTAGAAATAATGAATGCTGCTCTGTAAGTGAGTGTCTTGGTTGAGGGGGAGATATTTGTGTGGGTTATGCTCCTCAAGGTAGAGGGACCTAATGACTGTTGCAACAGAAGGCTTTTAGCTGAATGTAATTCTGCAGTTCTTTGTGGCAAGTATTTCTAGGGCATCAGTGTTGTCATCATGGTCTTAGCTAGCCAGTTAACAAAGCTGACTGCAAACTTTTTAACAATATTTATGAAGCAGCCTTTTGTTTCAAGGAGTTTATTATGGTATAGTTTTCACTGGTCAAGAGTCTGAGAGCATTGTAGTACTGTAATTCTCATGTTTATGGTTGTGTTGCTTATGGTAGTGCTTTCCTACTGCTATAATCCCATTAACAGTTGCTGCTTGAAAAATGTATTTGTATGCTGTTTGGCTAATTTTGGCTAGAAATTCAACTTCAGTTCTGGTGTTCCCACACTGTTAACTATGGCAAACTTAATTTCACACAAGAAATAAAACCTTTTCATAGGACTTCTGCTGGCAGGAAAAATCTATAGAGTGAATCCCTACCTAAACCTTCTTAGCAGTCTGCAGGTGCAAGTCAGTTGCAAGACTCATTTTGAGGAACCTGAGGGAAATATTCTGTTTCCCCATTGCTTGAATAATCTTTCAGCGATGGCCATCTTCTTTTATCTAGGCTCTAATGGTAAACAGCTGAAAACATTGGAGGCTGTATTATTCTTAGATTTTTTTTCTTTAATAAATTCAAATAGGAATTTTTTCCTTCTTTCTCTAACCGAAATCGAATTCAAGGCACTAACTGGTAAGATAGACTATATTAGTGCATTGCACATTACTTTTTTTTTTTTTTTTGCAGTATTGATCTTTAGCCAAATCTTACCTTCATTATTTTGGCTCAATATATACTTCCTATTCATAATTCCTCCTGAGCTGTTTTTTTAAAAAGAAGTGAAAACGTATTTAAAACTTTCCATAACTGCTCATTCAACCACTAAGTAAAATGGGCACAGCACAGATATCTTGAAATGGCTCCTTTATGACAAGTTGTTATCTCTTCGTCTGTTGCAGGAGAGAACTTTGACCAGAGTCCCATACGAAGAACTTTCAAGTCTAAAGTTCTGGCACATTTTCCTCAGAATATAGAATGGAACCCCTTTGATCAAGATGCAGTGAACATGGTACGTGTGTTTGTTCTGTCCACACATTGTTTCCCAGTGTCTTGACATCTCATTTTACAACCAAGAAGATTGTCCTGCAATATATTGAACCATTTCTGAAACATTCTAATACTATAACAATGATTGTATCGGTGGTGGGTTTTTCCCTCTTTTAAAATGAAGACTTCTTGATTAAAGGCACAGAGACATATGGTCATATATAGTGATAGCATATATATTTAGAGGAGAACTGTATGTGTGTAGTGGCTTGAGTTTTTGTTTGGTTTTTTTTTTTGTGGTTTTTTTAAACTAAGCACCTGGAATACTCTTGCATTTCAGCCCCCCAGTGCAAGAAGGACAGGACTTAATGGCATCTGTATTGCAGCGTTAGGATGTGTATTCTTTGCATTCTGTTGTCTAAAGAATAACTGTTCCTTTTTGTTCACATTTTTAGGATTTTCTGTAATCATAATTAAAAAAAAAAAAAGTTGGATAGTTGGATAACACTTGCCTTTAGCTGCTTTAAGAATAGCATCAGATATTACAAGGTTTGTGATAATTTCAGGTATTGCAACTTTAATTAACACTGGCACTGCTGCAAAGCATACACACAAAAAAAGTAGCATCAGACTTCTGGCTGTCATTCTTCTTAAATAATGATGCACATAAATTTCCATGCTGTCTCTGTTCCCAAATGCAGAGCAATAAGGACAATGAAAGACTTTGGGTAGGTCAGGACAGACTTTGGGCAAAGTGAATTAATTTAGTAGCACCCAAAATACTGGTTTGGCTGCTTCTGCCAATTAGTAGGCAAGCTGTTAACGTTTGTCTTTAAACGGCAAAGGCCAGTAGATGCAATGAAAAATGGGAGGTATCTGGAAGTAAAAGCCATAATTGTTACCCAATATACCATCAGATACTTTGTGGAAAGGCTGATTTTTAATGGTGTACAAAAGAAAAAAAAGCATCAGGTTTTAGATCAACCTACAAGAGCTGGATTTAAAAACGAAATTCAGCTGTAAGTCATTTAAGAGTGTACTTCCATACCTGATACGTTCTAACAAAAGCAGCAATATTATAGACCGTATTAATATGCTTTTTCCTTATCCTATGCAAAACTCTAGAATTGTTTTGCCTCAAAACATCACCTATGGGGAAAAATTGCCCCTTAATTGAGACTATTATTGGCCTTTTTGGTCTTTTCCCTACTGTGTTGGTTTTGTCATCCGTTGCCGCTCCATTTTATATAAGGTGGACAACAAGGCAGTTCTCTTTAGGAAAGAAGAATATCCAAGTCTGTGAAGGGTAACCTATCAGAGCATCCTGTCTCTGCTAAATATTAAAGGAATTACAAATGCTGTATGAAAACCTGTTATTAAACAATCCAACCCCATTCACGCTATGAAATCATTCTATCTATAGGCCACACTTGCTTTCCCTTGATTAAATACTAAAGATATAATTTACAGTAAAAAGTATGTGTTACGTATTTGTTGCTTATTGTAATTATCCGTACCTAAGATCATAATCTTCTGTGACTGTTCGACAGCAGCCAATAGTGATTCTTTCTTTTACTGCCTTGGTACAGAAGGCAGTAAAAGCTTAAATACAGTTCCTAGCTTTGATTTCCTGATTTAGCAAGGGAAATGCATGTATATCTTCGCTGAAGTCAAAGGGACTCTTTGCATGTGTAAAATTAAATGTGTATTATTATAATTTAGTTTTGTATCCTGCTGTATTCAGAAAGGCTCAGTGACTTTCAGTAAATGACAAACAACCCACAGATGGAAAAACAACAGTAGCTTCCCAAAATGATGCCCCCAAACTTGAAAATCCTGCCTCATCCCACCTACTTCTTCCCAGCTCTTAAGATGCAAGTCCTCTGCTGAACTCAGACCTTTTTTTTGCAAACACCCCTAATTAGAAAACAACGATGAGTAGGCAGAATTATTTCCAAATTAATTCTAATAATAGGTACAATATAAATGTTCAGCTTGATAGCAGAACTCTTTCAAAGCCAAGAACATGTCTGTTAGTCTTTAGTCTTGAATTGCTTACTACTTTTAAATATGACTGCAGTAAAGATGACTTTCTTCTTCCCCAATTTTTTCAACTAACATTTTGTGGATGAAGTTGTACCATCCTCTTATGTTCTTCATTTTATTATGTTTAATAGCCTGCCAATGTCATGTAGAGCATAGGAAAGTATCTCTTTTATTTTTCTATATAAACTGAAATAAATACATGGATGCAATTCTTCTAAGGAACTTATGAAACCATGCTTGGAAAAAGGATGGTAGGGCGTACAGCAGCTTTTTGGGGGGTTGTTTGTTTTTTAAGATTACTCTTGTGACTAGTCTCTGGTAAGGACTTGTATGGGGACTACTTCTCACAGCATAGACATGCCCACCTGTCAGCTGGGTTTTTTACTAAAGAGGCTGGTGTTGCCCTGAAGCCAAGTTCATAGTAGGGCTGTGCGAAACACCATCATTTCATTTCGACATCCATTTCGCCATTTCGAAGGGACAGTATTTTGCTTTGTTGTTTCGTTTTGAAACACTGCCCTGTTTTGTTTCGTTGAAACTGTTTCACTGTTTCGACGCGTTTTGACATTTTGCCCATAGGCTATAATGGGAATTCATGAAAATGCCTATAACCTTGTCATTTCTTGCCTGATTGAGATGAAAATTGCAGGGATGGTAGCCCCTTCTGAGGGCATGAAGCCTGCCAAGTTTCAAGGAGATAGATGCAGAGGTTTCTCAGAAACTGCACCTCAAACTGCAAAAAGTAAAATTCATGACACTTGCCGGCAGCAGCAGACTCCTGTCATCCGGCATGCAGGTCCAGGGGCCCACACCCCAGGGAAGGGTGCGGAGCTGTGCAAGACTCCTCCCGAGGGTATGGGGCCCTGGATCTGTGACAGGAGGCTGCTGTTGCCACCTGGGACCAAAGCTGGGCACAGCTAGCACCCAGCACCAGGGAAGAGTAATACTGCTGCTGGCCCCAGGCAGCAGCAGCAGCAGCCTCGTCTCATCCAGTCTGGTGGCAGGAGGCAGGGGATAGCCAGTAGGCCTGTACGAAGCAGCTAGTATTTGCTTCAGATTCAGCCAATTCAGGGGACAGTGATTTGATTCTGCTGCTGAATCTCTGAATCGCCCAGGCCCATCCCCCACCCACCCCAGCTCCCAGCACTTTGAAGAAAGAAAAAAAAAGCCGTGACTCACTGGGTGCTGCCAGGCTGGGGGGCAATCTCCACTGCCCCGTGGTGTTTTTGCCACTTAAGCATGGTTTCTGGTTCTGTTCCTCCTGCATTGTGGAGACACAGGCTTGCCTGCATAAACTGAGCATGTACAGCAAGCTACAAGCTGGCCGGAAATACACATGGGTATGTGCACACCTGAGTTTATTATGAAAAAAGCAACTGCAAGTGAGGTAAGGAGAAGGACCTTTCTGTGTTTTAGTCCCAGTAGCTGAGCAATTAAAGCACTTGCCTAGGGAGCTGGAAACCTGAATTCTAACCTCTTTTTTTCTACTTTTGCACAAGAGAGGGTTTGAACCAGTCTCTCTCTCTCTCTCACTTCTTGGTACTGTGGTGTAAGCACCATGCTACAAGTTAGACATTACCTAGTGCTCCTTTAAAAAGCTGAGCTTCTGCCCCATAAGTTCGGTCACTGGAAAAGTGGATAGAATAGTACAGTGTGGTAGTTTCTGCCCCAGTGGGAGCAAAGCTGTAGACCTGAACTTGGGGCCTGGTCCCTTCTAGGTTGAACATCGTTGTGAACTAGGCACCCTCCAGCTTGTTCTTTCTCCTACATATTTCCCTGTTTTGGTTGTCCAAGGGGTCAGCTGCAAAAGTAAAAATTTAGTGTCATATTTGTGGAGACTGAATTTGTTTAAATTGTGAATCAGGGATTTTAGTGCTACTTGAAAGTTTTCAATACAACTTTAAATATAGAGTTGCTGTTAGTGCCTCAGTAATAAAACTATAAACCTTTTGAATGAATGTGTGGATGCTGTTAAAAAATGCCTTGAGCTGCAATTTTATGGTTTGTCAGCAAAGCCCATCAATTGAATTAAATCCTTCTATTGCCTCTGGGCTATTTATTACTGCATGTATTATCTCTGAGAGCAGCATATCAGGGTTGGTCTTAGTGACTCATAGGATTGCTAATTTGAGAAGATGGGTTGCTGGTAGATGAAATTTGGTTGCCATCTGATCATGGTATGTAAGGTGAGCTGGTGCTTAAGAATGTGGCCATGCTTAATGAGTTATCATTATTGACCTCCTCCGTCACTAGACATGATACTTCATAGTCGGGGTGAGATAGTGCACTGCCGTTCCCTCATTACTACTACTGTGTTGGGACTAGGTGCAGATCTTTAAAAGCATTTCAGTCCAGTCTCTCATCTTTTGAGCACTGAGTTCTCTTGGAAGGTTCCTTTTTTATTAAAAGGTACAAAGCAAGATTTAATATTTGGTTTTAAAAATGCATTGATTTAAACAATTAAATATCATGCTAATTCACATTTTAAAATATTTCCCCCTGCATATTCATTACCTTATATCAAATCCCGCAGGAAATCTCTGGAAGAGGTCTTGATTCATCACCCTAGCACTGGGTTTCAAAGAAATGTATAGGTGCACCAATATATCAGTCCATATTGGATTGGCATCAATAAAAGGAAAATTGACGTTATCAGCAATTGACTTTTCTTTGGCCAGTGTAGCTGATAATGTCACCAATAAATGCTGTGTGCATGCACGCAGCCACAGCATGCACATGACCGGGAATGCAGCCGGCCAGCTTGGAGAGCAGCATTGGGCTGGTAAGTCTGTGGGGAGGAAGGGGCGTGGGGGCAAAGATAGAGGTCCCCATGGTAAGGGAGGGAATGGGGCTGGGGCTGGGGCAGGTGCTGGCAGGGAGGGGTACGAGATAGAGCTAAAGGTGGCTTGTCCAGGGGGCAGGTGAAAGCAGCTCCTTGCTGCTATGCACACCCCTGGGGAAGCATGGGGGAGAGGCATGTGGCCCCCAGCCCTGGATTTGTGTGGGGCCAGGGCAGGCTGCCAGCTCAGCAGCCACAGCATGCACATGACCGGGAATGCAGCCGGCCAGCTTGGAGAGCAGCATTGGGCTGGTAAGTCTGTGGGGAGGAAGGGGCGTGGGGGCAAAGATAGAGGTCCCCATGGTAAGGGAGGGAATGGGGCTGGGGCTGGGGCAGGTGCTGGCAGGGAGGGGTACGAGATAGAGCTAAAGGTGGCTTGTCCAGGGGGCAGGTGAAAGCAGCTCCTTGCTGCTATGCACACCCCTGGGGAAGCATGGGGGAGAGGCATGTGGCCCCCAGCCCTGGATTTGTGTGGGGCCAGGGCAGGCTGCCAGCTCAGGGCCAGGGGCTGCACTGGGCTCTTCCTGGCAGGTGGGAGGGAGGGGTCCTGGGTGGGAGCAGGTCAGGCAGCAGTGGCACTGGGAGGGGTGGATACAGCCACCCCAAAATTCCCCATAGCCGCCTCTCATAGCACCGCTGCTGCCCATCCAAGCACAGCCCTGACCCAGGTAGCCTTCCCTCGCCCCATGCACAGATCCAGGGGGACATGTCTCCCCTGGAGGTATGTGCACAGGGGGAGCTGCCTGCAACTCCCCACTGCAACCTGCCCCACCCTGACTGGACAGGACTTGCCCCAGCCTCAGCCCTGCTCCCTCCTTTACCATGGGTGTCTTGATGTGCCCCCCCACTCCACAACACCTCCCTCCCCCACTTTCCCTTCCTCCCCCCCCACAACTGACTTAGCAGGAAGATGCTGCTCTCCAAGCTTCCGGGCTGTATATCGGCTATCGGATCAGTATTGGCTGATATGGCTGACTAATAATCGGTCATCAGTATGAGCCGAAAAAAATCTTTATTGGTGTACCCCTAAAAGAAATACTTCAGTGTAATAGAATTATTGTTAAACTATCTTGCTGACTAGTAGATTAAGCAGTAAGTTTATGTGGGTTTCCCTTCTACAAATCAAAATAATCTTTTTCTGTTTCAGTGAGAAAATGTACTTAATACCTTGCAAGCAATCCTAATTTGTAATTAATCAAAAGAATGTAATTACAAAAATGGTATTGAATTTCAGTATTGATGGTGTATAATGATCCCATTTTATTGTATTGAGGAAAAAATAACTCACTGTGGGGAAAAAAACCTGAAGTCTGTTATGTGAAATGTATATGTAATGCAGTAACTATTCATCATCCAAAATAATTATATGTGTGTCATCCTGCCAGCTAGAAAAATTATTTGAAGCTCAGTTCCACTTTACAAATTAGCTTTTGGGTTTTTTTCAGCTTGGGCTAGATTCTTCTTCATTTATCAAATCTATTTTCAAGACATTTTTAAGAATTAATTTTTAAAAGTTATTCTGTCATGTATGGACTTACATTTATTCCACTTGCTTTATCTGCTAATGAAACCAAATGTGTATTTTTATATATTCCAAATTGGATACTAATATAATTAATATTTTTCCTTTCCATAGCTGTGTATGCCTAAAGGGCTATCTTTCAGGACTCAGGCTGATAACAGAGACCCACAGTTCCACTCTTTTATAATTACCAGAGAAGATGGTTCTCGTACTTATGGATTTGTGCTTACTTTCTATGAAGAGGTCACAAGCAAGCAGATCTGTACTGCAATGCAAACGCTTTACCAAATGCACAACGCAGAACAATACAGCAGTGTCTATGCCTCGTCTTCATGCAGCATGGACTCCCTAGCAAGCAGCATCGACGAAGGAGATGCCACTTCACTGGCCAAGCTCCAGCGGTACAACTCCTATGACATCAGCAGAGACACATTATATGTATCAAAATGTATATGCCTCATCACTCCTTTGCCCTTCATGCAGGCTTGCAAGAAGTTCCTTATCCAGCTTTACCAGGCAGTTACCTCTCAGCAACCCCCACCTTTACCACTGGAGAGCTATATCCATAACATACTTTATGAAGTGCCCCTTCCACCTCCTGGAAGGTCACTGAAGTTCTATGGCGTTTCTGAGCCTATCATTTGCCAGAGACCTGGGCCTAGTGAACTTCCACTATCTGACTATCCTCTTCGGGAGGTCTTTGAACTGCTGGGATTAGAAAACCTCGTCCAGGTTTTTACATGTGTTCTGCTGGAGATGCAGATTCTTCTGTATTCACAAGGTAAGCTGTCCTTCTGGATTTAAGTTACTGATTCTGTCAGGCATCTTCTGTACAACTGTGGTGCTGACAACTTCTGTGACCTATTGGTTTTCAAGGGATTAGTGAGACCCAATCATGTAATAAAAAGAAATGAAGCAGTACTAATGAAAGAACCAAGTAATTGTTTCCTCTAGCCAGGTTAGGTGTCACTTGTTTAATTATGCGTCATATTTATCACTCATGACAGCTAGTGATAGAATTCACTTAATTATCATGCTTAAACTGTGTTCTTGCTTATCTTGAAAGGCAGCACAAAACTAAATTTTCCTTTTGCAAGAAATGACAGGATTAAGTACTGTGCTTCGCACACAAAACTACATTGAATATGCTTTCTCAGATTCAGCACCACACTAAAGGTGTTATATGATTAGAGTTGTTAAAATGAAGAGATAAATTTGGTTAAGACGTTGAACATTTTAACCTTTGAGATCACACCTTAAAAACTGGGTTGGGTTTATAAATGGAGATTAAGTTACTGATCTTGCAGTAGGTCTTCTCATAGGGGTGCAATTAACCATCAAAGCTATATTTGCAAAGTTGGAGGGAAGGAAATTTTCACTGATCCTGTCTCCACTCATGTTATTTAAAGTTTCTGGAAGTCTTGACTTGTCAGGCAAGAACAGAACGCTTTCTTTTAACTTGGGTTACAAGCTTTCAGATACAGACTCGGAAAACAGCTAGTTCACACTTGGAGGACTATAAGATTTTGATTCCCATACTTTCATTGTTATTTTGTTCATGGTATTTGTCTAGGGGCCAGACTTAAGAGCCATATATATCATATGACTTTCTAATTCCTACTGAATTCTTCAATGGAAATTTAATTATTTGGAGATCTGTACTGCAATGCAAACGCTTTAACAAATGCACAGTGCAGAACAATTTAATTATTTGGAGGCTCTTATAAGTTGCACTGTCTGCTTCCACTGTCTCCTAAACACTTCTGTAAATCTGGCTCTAAGTGCCTAAAGCATATCTTGAAAAAAGGAGTTGGGGCAGATCTTGGAACAGGATAAGTAATAGGCAGCATGCGTGTCTTTAAAGATGCAGAATGCTTGTATCTTCTATGAAGGCATTGAGAAGTGCAGGCCATCCGCATCCTGGAAAATTAGGTCACATTTTTGTGGGCCAGGGAAGGATATGGAAGTTGCCCAAAGATAAATATAGATTCTCAGCCTTGGGCCTGTAAGTTGAAAATGTTGCACTTCCATACACACCCCTGGGGATCTCCAAGGCATGTTTCCATAAACAGCAAAAACCGGAGTTCCCCATTTATAGAGACATGCCCCTGGAGATTACCAGGGGCACATCTCTGAAAAAGAGAAAAGCAGGGGAAGGACTTATGGGGCTTCAGGGGCCCACTTTTCTGCACAGAAATTCCCAAGCCCTGCAAGACTGAGCCCCTCAAGAGGTGGCTGGAGAGTGAGCAGTTCCATGCTGCCTGTGCTGTCCTGTCATAAAGCAAATAGACATCTGCCACAAAAAAAAACCTATTACTACCTTCTATTTCAGCTACAAGCAGAGGCATTTGTGGTGTGACAAAGGTCATAGACCTCTATACTTTTGCTTTGTGCCACCATCAAAATTATGGCATCAGATAGCTGATGACTATTTCCAACCTCATTGCTTCTTGTGTCCCTGGACTGGATTGCCCGTCGTGGTTGATTTAGGAACTGTTGGTTTCAACTTCCTGTTACCAGGGCAAATATCTTATGCAAACTTTTCTTTAGTATCGGCAGTTCTAGTAAAGAAAGTCTTTTAAGCAAAGAGAGTGCAAGTATTAATGACAACCCATGGAGAGCTCGAGGCTGACCACTTAATGTTTGTGTGCTAATTATGAGCCTTTATAGACCCCTAAGACTGGTGTATCATAATACTGCCAAAGTGGGGTGGCTGCAGCATGTGGCTGTTTATACATTGGCTAGTTTTAATGAGTACTAACATTAGATGCCATTTTCGTGGCATTTTACAGATAGTCTCTAACCTTTATTACTTACCTGCCCACCTGGGTAGAGCAGCATAACACCATGTTGCACCTGTGGCAGTTGCAGGAGTTAGGTGACTTGCACAGAGGTATATAGGACTCATGTACACGCCACAATTTTTGCCCTTTCATGCGCTGCAATTCTGTTTGCACAAGTGAGATTTCCCAACCTTTAAAAATCTTTCTTGTGCAGTAAACTAAAACTCCGTGAATGTAATTTAGTTTGGCTGTCTGGGAATTAAAGTGTCTCATCTGTGGATCCGTTGCATGCAAACATAAATGTACTCAAAGATGTGTAATGAGTCTCTTTGTCTACCAGATGGCACTGCGATTTTTTTGCAGTTCACCCCCTTTGAATCCTTTTGCTTTCAAATTGCTTCCACCTTTTTTTTCTTGTGGGGTTTGCCAGCTCCCTGCTTCCATAGCTGCATGGCAGGGCACAGGCACATGGTGGTTGGGGGAGCCCAGGCTGGGGGGGCAGTGCTGGACCATCCCACTGTCCTGCAGCACCGGCCAGGGACCAGGGTTAATTCATTTGAAAACCTAGTGCATGTAAACACAGATGCAACGCTCCAAAATAAACAAGTTTAAATTTTATAATCATATTTAATTTTAATGAGGATTAAAACCTGTGGTGTATATAGGTGCCCATTATGATTTGGGGTTAGATTTGCTCAATCCTAAACTCATTTTCTTATCTAATACTGCCCTTCCAATTGAAAAGCTCCCATGACCTAAATGGGAGCATGGGCATGTCTGCTAAGGAAAAAGTAGCTGTGTACTAAAGAATTGTTTGTTCCTTAGCAGAACATTAAATTTAATTGGACATAAAACGTGACACTTCAAAGAGCTGAGGCTTGGCACATCAACCTAGTCATTTTGGGAGCCAGCTTGTTAGCTGTCAGGCTGCACCTCTGAACCTAGTCTTGAACACAACATGAAAGTACCAAGTTGCAACAATGACATTTTACTCGTCCCAGATTTGTATAGCCATCAAGACAAAGAAATGCCCACTCACTCAGGTAGAAGTTATTTGGATGTTGGGATTCATGCTTCATGGTGTTGCCAACTCAAAGCATTCAAAAATTATAAGGCCTTCCCACAGCATGAGATTTCAATTTTGTTGTTCCTTTCATTTACTTTTAATTTTTAACTTTTGGATTCTTCTGAGTTACATTGTCTTCCATAACCATGACTGTTAGGAGATTCATTTTGTAAAACTGAAAGCTCTGATATCCCCGTGGCTTTAGGAGTTGAGATTTTAAGAATCTGTACCAAATAGTAAAAGGCTTGCAATGAAATCGGGGGAATTGGCAAACCAAGCTGAACTCCCTCTAACTACTAGTGTAGAAACAATTTGTAAAGCACATAACCCAACACTTATATTTTATCTAATGCCTTCTA
Organism: Alligator sinensis; assembly: GCF_000455745.1. NCBI lineage: Eukaryota > Metazoa > Chordata > Crocodylia > Alligatoridae > Alligator > Alligator sinensis. The sequence continues at coordinate 1,352,029 of NW_005842265.1, read as the reverse complement.
CACGCTTCTTATTTGGAAACACACTTATTTTTATTAAATCTAAGAAATTTTAATACCTTTTCATCAAGACTTTTTTCCCCTCTCTGTTGAAGTTGTAACTTTCCCATGTGACTAGGGAACTAATAGTATCATGAATACACGGGCTTCCAACAGTTTCCAAGTTAATAACGTTCTGTGATAGCTTCTACAATTTCCCAAGGATCAGTAACAAAATACTACCGGCGAGAGATCCCTGCTGGATAGAGATGAATTAAATTGTGGGCTCTGTGGAAACCTCGGCAATCCATTTTGTGAATGCCTGCCTTCCAAGGGATTTAAACAGGAGAGAGAACATGTGGACGAGACAAAGATAAACTTCTTATAGCTTAAGCTGTTTCTATTCATTATAATTTTGAGCATTTCCCAAGTTGTGTTTTTTTTTTCCAAAGGACTTGGATAATTGCCCCTAAAAGATTAAAATGCAAACATATTTAAATCTTGAAATTATAATATAAATCACTGTGCATACATAATTATGCTGTAAAAGTCATTTCAGTGCTCAGTTTTCTAGTTGTGGCCGTATTTTAATGTGTCATTTTCCATGAAGGCTTGGCAATCTCAGATACAGATTGTGTTAGTGTACCAAAAGATATTATTTTAGCAAAGTCCATCTATTTTTAGATAATAAAATGACTTAATTGTGACTTGATATTTGTAAAAGCATTTTATGTCAAACATCTGCCTAAAATATTTACCTTTGCACTCGCATTGCTCATTACATTAGTAGGTTTAGCTTATTTACATAGTGTTCCTCATAAATAAGTACAGATTGGACAACACTGTAGAATTTATGCTGCTTTTATTATGTTGAATGCCAATATTAAATATAGTTCATAATCCCAACAGCCATAAGACCTTTTAAAAGAAGAAAACAATAAATGGAGAGAATGATTTAAGGAGCCATAAGAAAAAAAACATTATTGTTCATGGTTTTTAAAAATAAGTGTGCCCAGTTTTTCAGACTGACAATCTCTGCATTTCAGGAAATGAGATTTTAAACTAATTAAGAAAAGTGGTGTGACAGCTGTCCATTATTGCATGTTGCATGTGACAATAATATAGCAGTACACAAAGCACAGAGAAAGATGCAAAACTGTCTTCCCTTGCTGTTTTTCTATTAAAAAAGCAGAATTTCTGTTTCTCAAGCTCATTGAATTTGCAGATACTGTAATCACTGAATATGATGAAAGCCAAGGTGATCAAGACAAACATGTTTTTCTTAATAACACTGCTGAGGAAATTCTCCTGTCTCCACACACACACCCCCTCTAGTGCCTGGATAACATAATAGGAACTAAGATCATTTGTTCAACATTTATAAGAAGAGCTTTCACACTCACCGTAGTACTACACTTTTTGCCTGCTCATCTGATTGGCAAAAAAATAAATAAAAAATACAATCACCATCTTCACTAGAGGGAAGTATTCTGTCACTTTCTATTAGTCACAGGAAAAATACTGTGCTGATAGTGTGTATCTTAAGCCAGCGGATATCACCATTTGTGAGCTTGTCATGGACTTTGGCCCTGCTCTGGATGGCTTAACCATGTCAGTAATGGGACAATTTGAGTTTTCCTGTGAATTAATTCCTAAGGTGACTGCTATTCATAAACTAAATTATGCTGAACTGTTGGTGGCAGCCTGTGACATTAGATAAATCATAAAAATGGAAATTTACTGAAGTGGAAGAGATTTTTCCATTAACCGTTTGCCAAATAGGAGAAAAGAGGAAGAAATGCCATCATGAATATTGATACCAGATGTTCTCCCATAGGGTGCATTTGACTAATAGTTTCAGAGGCTGAATCTTAGTTTTGGTTATTAGATGTTCAGAAAGCTTGATAATATTCCTAGGAAAAAGAAAATTATTCTGAACCCACGTAAAATTTAGGTTTTCTGCTTTGCTATCGTTGTTATATTGATACCATATCACAGTCATGAAGCCACATCTAAATAATTGTTTCACTTGCTAATAAATCACTGAATCACAGGAAACAGGCTTGAAGGGATCTTAAGAGAGACAGACCAGCTGACTACCTATCTCAAGATAAGAACATTCCCTGCCTAAACCATTCCCAGTTTGTATAATCTGCATTCAAAACCTTTCCAGTTCCACAGCTCCTGTGGGCAATCTAGTTGAAGGCTTCAGAGTTAAAATAGTTCTTCCTGGTTTCTAACCTGCTGCAACTTAAATCCCTGCCACAACTTAAACCAGTTACTTGTCCCATTTCCTGTGGACCCAGATAATGATTGTCATAATTTGTATTTGAAAGGTGTTGTCAATCCCCCTCCCTTCAATCTTCTCTCTAGACTAAATAATCCTAATTCTTTCCATGTATGTTATGTTTTCTTGGCCTGTAACCTTTCTTGTTGTAGGGTAGCCTTTTCCAGGGTAGAACATAACAGGTTGTCTGTGTTTTGTCTGATCCCTAAAATTGCACCTCTAGCTTCACAAAGTCACTAGTCTACTGAAGTACTGACTCTGGAGAGAGAGAATGGCTCCATGGATGATAGATGGGGCATACACATTAATGGCAGTGGCAGATTGGCTCCCTGACAATTTAAAAGAGTCATGAGCAGAGATCCAGGTTTTCTGTTTGCCTCAGAAAAACACAGTAAAACCCAGATTGTCTCCTTTTTAAGGAGAAATATCCTGGTTTTTCTCTCTTTTCTCCTTTAAAAAAAAAAAAAAAAAGTGGGAAACTGGATTTCTCCTTGCAGGCTGGCATAGTTGCAGCCTGCAAGGGGCTGGCAGGGAGCAGAAGGAAAGCTGTCAGGCAGGGGGACACATGGGCACCAGGCAGACTGGAGAGCAGCTCCCACATCTCCCTGCAGGTAAGTTGGGCGGGGGGGAGGGGACAGTACTGAGGCCTCCATAGTGAGGGAGGGAGGAAATTGGGCAGGGCTGGGGCTGCTGCCAGGTCAGGGCTTCCCACCCTGATGCCCTCCCCCCATGTGCTTCTGTGGCCCAGCAGGCAGGACCTGGTGTAGCAGGGCAGAGCGGGGCAGGGAAGCTTGGTGCCACTACTGCAAGCTCTGCACTGCCATGCTGAGGTGCTCCCTACCCACCCAGCAGCAGCGGGGATTGTGGTGCAGAGTTTCATTTTAATCATGGAAAAATTCAGATTTGGGGGGTTTTACTCAGAGAATATGCGATTTTGGGGGGTTTTTTTGTTTTTTTTTAAAGAGAAAACCAGGATCCCTGGCCATGAAGTGCTCAATTCCAATCAGGAATTTGATGAGTTGGTTTATGAGTTCATTCTTAATAGCAAAGCCAACTCTGTGAAGTTGGTGTTATCTTTCCTATTTACTCTTCCAAAAGAGGGTATAGCCACCTTCATGTTCTTTGAGCTGTCCATCTCCCACTTGCTGGGTCTCGCTCAGTGCAGCAGTGCCAGTATTGTCACCTGAATTCTTGAGCCACAATTGCAGTGTGATGCACTCTGGGCATTCACTATTAGAATTATTTATGAGGATCCTTATGTTCCAGGTTGCAAAATTGATTGTGTGTCTGTTGTTTTGAACCACAGTAAAGATGATCCCACTGGACATAGTTTTCCAGTCAGAAAAAGGTAGGCAGACCGTTTAGGTGCTAGATGACCTTCTTGCAACTGCCACCTTTGACAGTTCATGAATAGGAGCTTCCAGACTATCAGAATCCTGCTCCCATCATCAGTAGCTGGTCACCAAAGGGCTTGAAAAATGTGCTGGGAAAGCCAGTTTCATGGAAGACACCTGTGCATGACTTCTTTTATCACAGAGAAGCTACTACACATAAGCTTCCACACAGTTCTTGACAGAACCGGACCTTGGTCTAGTGGCAAGGAAGCCAAGACAATTGGAGATCTTGTTCTACTGCGGCCTTCATCCGCCTTTGCAGTCATTTAGATTCTAACATTTTCCGCCTGCTCTGTCATTGAGGACTTTTAGACCAGTGGGTGGGGGCTGGCCAAGCTTATAGTAATGACCTGCACTCACCATATCACACCACCACGAAAGAATACATGTGGCTTTTCAGGAGGGAAAGCTTATGCTCCAACTCTTGATGCCAGCAATTAAACCAAGGAGGAATTCTACACAAGCCTTGACCAAATCTTGTCTGTCTCCCTCTGAAACACCAGAATTATTGTGCTTGGTTATTTACAATGCCAGAATTGGAAGGGACTTGAACATCTGGGCCAGAACCATCAGCGAAGAAGTAGTGGGAAAGGTCAACTCCAGCGGCATCCTCCTCTTGACCAAATATGCAGAACATGGACTCACCATCACCAACACCCTGTTCCACCAGAAAAACAAGCACAAGACATCATAGCAACACCTGCAATCTCAGCACTGGCACCTGATTGACTACATCATTGTTTGTGCCTGGGATCGCAAAGATGTCTGCATTACCTAAGTTATGCTAGGAGCTGACAATTGCTGGACCAATCATTGACTCCTTCTCTCCGTTATGTCACTCAAACTGGCTCCCATACAGTGCCTGCAGCAGAAGCAATACCAACGAAAGATCAATGTCAAAGGATTCAAGTCACCAATCAAGCGAGACCTCTTTCACCAATGTCTCAATGAAAAACTGGCAAATTCCAGTCAACAGCAATAGGAGAATATTGGCAGCATTTAAGGTGCCTTCCAGTCCACGGTCATTAGTGCCTGTGAAGAGACACTTGGATGCTCTATCAGGAAACATTGAAGCCATCTCTCACAGAAGGCTGACATCAAAAAAATCCAGCATCGTCTCAAATTGTGCAAATGCAGCCTTTGGACGCCTGAGGAAACAGGTGCTTTGAAGATTGTGACACCAGATCCAAAACCAAACTCATGGTTTATCAAGCAGTTGTGATCCCCAACTTTACGATACGGAGCTGAGATGTGAACAACATACAAGAGACATCTCAAGTTGTTGGAGAAGTACCATCAATGCTGCCTACAGAAGATCCTTTGAATCCAGTGGGTAGACAGACATACCGATGTTAGCGTCCTCTCATGAGCAAACACCATGAGCATCAAGGTGATGATCATCCGACTTCAACTCCACTGATCTCCTGAAGCAAGCTTAATTCTCCCAGATCAGTCAAGGCGTATGCTGAAGAGGAGGTCAGAGAAAGTGCTTCAAGGTCATCTTCAAGGCCAGCTTGAAAAAATTTAACAGTGACATCAACTCATGGGAGTCCATCACTCAGGACCATCCCAAATGCAGAAAGAGTCTGCTGCAAGGATCTCAGTACTTAGAAAATTTATGATGACAACAGGGGATAGAAAAGCAAGAGTAGTGTGTTGCAGATCAAATCAAGAATCCAGAGCCACCCACCCCTTGCAGAAACATGTGCCCAAGTTGTACCAGAGTCTGTCGATCCCAAATCGGCTTCATCAGACACCTTCAGACCCACAAGTAAAGCAGTCGTGAAAGACAACTATCCTCGACTGTGGAATCGCCAGTATATATATATATGAACGATAGATGCTTCCTGCAGCAGCTGTAGGCTTTAAATGGAAGCCCTCATCCAAGTTCCAAGAACTAGACCCTGCTTAACTTAAGGTATCTGGTACTCATACTAGATAGATCAATACCTATACTGATAGATCAATAGTTGCTATAAATTAACCAAAACTTACATAAAATAGGATTTTTTTCAAAAGGCTAATTGGTTATTGGGAGTTGGGTGATTTATTTCCTTGACCACTTGGCAAAATTCCCTCTTGATAGTATATGAACTGTTTCTGTCATAAGCATATGGGCCACCTATGCCTTCCTCACGTACTGCACCTGTGTATGAATGTTGTAGGTCAAAAAATAATAGGCTGATGGACAGTTTTCATGATTGTGGCTTGGGATACTATGCTCATCTAGATGTGCCACTGAGTTCAGAGCGAAATACTAATTTTTACTGTCTAGCATGTTCATTTTACACAACTCTAATGATCCATATCACACTTGTAAAAGCTGTTCTCTAACATTTTAGTCGGCTCCAACACTTTGCCTGAACATGTACTAGGTGTAAAAGCTGTTAGTCACAGAAGAAAATACAATACTAATTCAGAGATTTGTCTCTCTTAAGGAATAATCATTTATTTACCAGACTTTTTTGATTGTTATACCCTTGTAAATTATTGGTTACAGTGACGAATTTTTTGTCAGTATGCTAAGTGTATCAACCTGTGGTATATTATTCAGTATGCAGACTTATGGAGATGCATTTATACTTAAGAACAGGAGTTTGTAATCTATGACCCATGAGTGGATCCAGTCTGATAACTGATTTTTTTATTTTATTCATCTGTTTGCTTGTTTACTTATTTCATTTATTTATTTTTCCCAGCATGCAAAGCTGGGATGTCGGCAGCAGTTCAGCAGCAGGGGAAAGTAGCAGCCCACTTTTGGACCTCCGCTCCTAAAAGGTTGCCAACCTCTGATTTGGAAAATGCTGAGTTCAAAAACAATGTAGAAAAAAACATAGCATCATAGAAAATTAGGATTAGAAGGGATCTCAGGAGGTCATCTAGTTCAACCCCCGTGCTCAAAGCAGGACTATCCCCAACTAGATCATCCCAGCCAAAGCTTTGTCCAGCTGGGTTTTAAAAACCTCCAAGGATGGAGATTTCACCACTTCTGCATTACCTGTTCCAGTGTTTTACTACCCCTCTAGTGAGAAAATTCTTCCTAATATCAAACCTAAACTTCCCTTGCTGCAACTTGAGACCATTGCTCCTTGTTCTGTCATCTGCCACCACTGTTTTGAACCCCCCCATCAGGTAGTTGAAGGCTGCTATTAAATCCCCCCTCAGTCTTCTCTTCTCTAGACTAAATAAGGCCAGTTCCCTCAGCCACTCCTCAGAATTCATGTGCCCCAGCCCCCTAACCATTTTGTTGCCTTCCACTGGACTCTTTCCAATTTATCCACATCCTGTCTGTAGTGGAGGGTCCAAAACTGAACACAGTACAGATGTGGCCTCACCAGTGCTGAATAAAGGAGAATGATCACTTCCCTTGATCTGCTGGCAACACTCCTACCAATGCAGCCCAGTATGCCATTAGCCTTCTTGGCAACAAGGGTGCACTGTTGGCTCATATTCAGCCTATTGTACACTGTAACCCCAGGTCCTTTTTTAAAGAGCTGCTGCTTGGCCAGTCAGCCCCCAGCCTGTACCAGTGCATGGGATTGTTCTATCCTAAGTGCAAGACGTTGCACTTGTCCTTATTGAACCTCATGAAGTTTGTTTGTTTTGTTTTTAGCCCAAGCTTCCAATCTGTCTAGGTCACTCTGAATCCTAGCCCTACCCTCCACCATATCTACTACTCCCCACCACATCTTGGTGTCATCTGCAAACTTGCTGTGGGTGCACTCTATGCCATCTTCCATGTTGTTGATGAAGACATTGAACAAAACCAGCCCCAAGACTGACCCCTGGGGCACTCCACTTGACACCAGCTGCCAACTAGACTAATCAATTACTACTGTCTGAGCCCGATGCTCCAGCCAGTTTTCTATCCACTTTACAGTCCATTCATCCAGTCCATATTTCCTTAGCTTGCCTGCAAGAATGGTGTGGGAGACCATATCAAAAGCCTTGCTAAAATCACCAAGCCAGCAGCGAAACCAGAAGTGCATTTCTGCCAGCACTTCTGGTTTCATGGCTGGTGCTTCCAGGGGATGCACAGCCCATCTTAGCAGGTGCACATGCACTCGTCTGTATCCCCTACATGTTGCCAGTGATTGACAAGAACACAACCTGTGCCACAGACCCCATAACCCTTGCATCCAGAGCCGTGTAGTCACTTCTGATACACTCATGGTCTCCTCTGGCAGTATCGTTGGTGCCCACAAGAATGAGCAGCATAGGGTAGTAGAGGGCTGGATAGTCCCTCCATGACATCTCAGATCCAGGCTCCAGGCAAACAGCAGACCTTGCACAACTCATTTCAAGCACTGATAGTTTTTGTTTAAAAATTAAGATTCAGAGAGGAAGAACCAAAAGGAACTATAACCTCTGGTTAAGACATAGTGTGGAATGTAACATGGGTAGTTTCAGTTCCCAGCTTTACTGTAGGCTTTCTGTATGGCCTTTGGTAAATCCCTAAACTGATGCGGATTTTAAAAAATTACGTGTGTTCAGGAAAGGCCTTTGTCCAAACTGACTTTTTTTTTGTAGGGATGTTCATATCATTTTGTCAATGATGGAATTTCTGGCCAAAATGAGAGAGAGAGATGTTTACCATCAGTCTCCATTATCCTGCAAGTCTGGGCACACACCTCACATGTGGGAGACCCCAGTTCAAGTCCCTTCTCCTTGGGCTGAATCAGGCAAACTAGAACCTCCCTCCCCCACAACACTCCAGGTGTGTGTCTTCAACATGGTGCTACTGGCTGTTTAGAAGGGAAAGGGACTCTACCTCATTTGTTTACTGCTGAAGGATCTTGGTTTTATTCTGATACAGAACAAGAAAGTTTGAAACCTCAAACTAATGTGGAATGGGAAAAATGTTTCCTTCACAGTAGTATAAGTTAAATCACCTCGCTGTGTTTCTGCCTGTAAAATTAAGTTAATTTGGCTTCCTTTCTTTTGCACTTTCTAGTTTATTTAGGCTGAGATATCTCTAGAGCAGAGACTGTCTCCTACTATGTGCAGGCTCAGAGCTTATTTTTAATGCTCACATAACATTTTGTGAATTATGTCAATATTTTTAGAGATTTAAAAAACAAACAAACAGCTTTTGTCATGCTACTGTGAGTAGATTTCAAGATGTTGCAAAAGAGCCTGGAATTATTTATTCCTATTTTGCAGATAGGGAAACTGAGGCCAGAAGTGAAATTACCTGCCTGTGGTCTTCCAGAGGCCACTGGCAGAGCCAGGAATTGCAACCCAGATCTCCTACCAGAGCTGAAAGCAAATCTGACTTGCTCCGTGTTACTATAGGCTGGGTACCTTTGACTTAAAATACTTGCACCAGAGAAGGTAGGCAGCTATCCAGAGAGCATTTTGTCTGACTAGTATTTACAGAAGTTCAGAAGCCTCCCTCTCCACGATATGGTTGCTCTTGGATCATGTTTGGTGTGGGTCTGCTAGAAACATAACTTTGTATTTCTTACCAGGAATGGAGTTATCATGTATGGAGTTCCAGGTATTGTTAGCAAATAATTCCTGACCTGAGGAGCTTTCAGTCTAAATATCGGGGTTAGGTGGAGGGAATATACTACCAAAGCAGAACAAATGATCTGAACAAGGAGGAAGAGGTAGTGAAATGGAAAGCGGGGGAAAATGGAGTCACGGCAATCAGATGGAAGTTGGAGGCAGATGCAAGTTAAGGCTAAGATAGAAATCCTGTGATCGAGGAAAAGGAGACAGGCTGGACAGTATAGAATGGCCAGTTGGAATGCCTTAGAACAGTGATTTTCAACCTCTTTTCATTTGTGGACCCCTAAAATATTTTGAATGGTTGTGGTGATCCCTTTGGAAATATCGAATGGAGATGCAGACCCCTTTAAATTGTAATTGTGGGTATTCTCATACTTTTGATTGTAGTCATCTTTCACGGACCCTTAGATGCAGCCTGCGGACCCCCAGGGGTTCTGGAGACCAGGTTAAAAACCACTGCTCTAAAAAATTGTCTGAAGATCCCTACATTGGCAGTGGTTGATTGCTGCTCCAACTGGCTGTAGTCTCTAACTGCTTTACCTGTAAAGTCTTCCCCCAAGGCAACTATGTAGAGAAGGGCAGGCATAACTAGGATCAGTGTTCCACCGACGCTCTAGGCATCTCTCTGTAGTTCTGTACATTCCCCCACCCACAGGATTTCACCTCAGTGTTTGAGGGGCCATGCTCTTCCCCCACCCCTCAGTTCTGTCTTGTGCCTGCCATGTGAGCTGAATGACCTTGGGGGAGGAGAGATTTATGTATACTAGGATGGTAGGTTAGGACCTTTGAGTATTTGAGACTCCTCAAAATTGGTTTATGTGAATGATCTGCATATGGGTATTCAACATCACACACTTCATGAATGATTCATAAATGGCTGTTTTTGTTCAATCTTAAATATGTCCTTTGAATATTCTTCTTAGCGTTTAATAGATTTGCAAGGAATAGGATTGTTGAACATATCTTCTTAGGCCAAAAATCCTACCCAGAACTCACTTTTTTGTTTCAAACTGGTGAATATTTTTTAATAAGCTACTTCCACACCAAAGCATAGAGAAGAGGCAGGAAAGACAAATAGTTATGTTAAATTTGAGAACAACCTATTAGGAAGGTACATTACAAATAATCAAAACTTAATATTATGCTTAATATTTTCTCAATCTGGATGTGTTGTCATCTCATCATCACTTCTGATGAGATGACAATTTCATTATACAGCGTGTTTTTCATGGGGAAGATGTGAATCAGTGACACGTCTGTTTTAAAACCAGAGAGTTCAGCATCATAGCTAGATAGTTCAGCTCTTCTCTTGGCTCTTCTTTAATGAAAACATTTCACAGAAGAATCTAGTAATGTTCCCTTCCATCCATGTTTTGCTGATGGGGGAATCCCAAATCGGCTACTTGATGGCAAGACTTTATGTAATGATTAGACTACTCACTTAATCTCCTCTCTTCATGTAAATATCCCCCCTCTCAATCAGTTGGTTACAAGTCAGTAGTAACATAATGCAGCAGCCTTGACCTTGGTAGATGATCATTGCCAATAGCTTAAAAACACATAGTCCAATTCCCAGAAGCTGTGACACCCCTCCAGCAGGCACTGAGCACAACCAGAGTAGAGACCCAGTCTCCCTGTCATTTCATGTAGCTATCAAGGGGCGCTTGTACATGTGATGATGTTACCATATATACCTGACAAAAATTTCCCTTTGTGTGGCTTAATAGCATCACACTTTACCGGTATGCAATTTTGCCGGGTTTTAAATGAGTTTGCATTGTCACAGTCTAAACCACATCGTGATGTAATTTAGTTTGTAACATTGCAACTTGGAATCTTGCAGCCATTAATCTGTCAGCTCACCCCCCCAGCCACAGGAGAGGCAGGCAGGCTCCACTGAGAAAAAGGATCGGGCCCCTCACCACTTCTGCCTTCAGCAGGCTCCAGCAGCCAGCAGGATGCCTGGAGCTGCCCGGGAATGGGCTGGCTTGCCCCTGGGGCAGTGCAGGGATGCAGCAGGAGGGCGGCTGGGTGTGCTGGCAGCTAGAGAAGGCGGCAGGGCCGGTCCAGGGGTGCTAGAAGCCAGGGTGGGTTTGGGGAAGAGTTGGATGGGCACCTCCAAGCTGGAGCAGCACCCAGCCCCCTACCAGCCCACCTGGGCAGCCCTGCATCCCATGCACTGTCCCTGACACCTTTTCTGGCTGCCAGCACACCCAACCACCCTTCTACCACCTCCCTGCACTGCCCCAGGGACAAGCCAGCCCGTTCCTGGGCTGCCCCAGGCATTCTGCTTGCTGCAGGAGCCTGCTCAATGCAGAAGCAGTGAGGGACCCAATTCTTTTTATTCTGCAAAGCCTGCCTACTTCTCCCATGGCCAAGGCATGAGCTAACAGATTAATGCCCCCTCCCTGCCACCGGAGAAGCGAGCAGGCTCTGCCTTTTAAAAAAAAAAAAAAAAAAAGAAAGGGGGATTGGGCCCCTTGCCATTTCTGCCTTTCAGTAGGCTCCTGTGGCTTCCAGGACAATGACATATATACAGTAACAGAAAAATAAAACCCACCATTTCAATTAAAAACTCATCGTTTCAATTTACGGGGCATAGAATGCAACCCTGAAAAACTAAACCCCTATCCCGTGTCCAAAAGCCCAAGAAGGTTTCCAAGTCTGTTCAGGCTTCATCTTCATATTAAGGCCAATCATTTTCTGCATCCCTTAATTCGATTGCTAAAATTCATACATAGCATTATTAACCCCAGGTAACCTCTACATTTTACCAGCTACGTTCTGTCACCAGGTCAACATTCCTCTTTCCTGCCCTCCTCCCCTCACTTACCTCTCTCCCACCTTTTATCTCCATCCACTCTGATCCTCCCTGCCACACATTTGCATTTTCACAAACCTGCATTTTGCATATTGGCTTACACTTCTATTCTACCCAGGATAGCACACAAACACCAGCTGACTCTACCTATGCCTGAGGAAGGGTGCTTTTGCCCAAAAGCTTATAAAGAACAATTTTTCCAACTATTTAACTGGTCTAATAAAAGATATCACATTTACCCAAAGAACCTTGTCTAGCATTGTTAATACATTTTGAGGCAACTTCATAATGCTGCACTTTAGTAGGCAATTCCTTTTTGATTTTTAAGTAGCTTGCAGAAGCTTTATTGGGAGATTAAGTGCTTCAGGTAGTGATTTTGTTTACATGCTTCCTCAAAGGATGAACTGTGGGCACAGAGGAAAATGTACTCCGTACATATGTCTACCTGCGTATAGATGGAAACTCATAAAGAATTGCTCTGTAAATATGCCAGCACCAGCTGTTTATTGTGATGCAAACTGTGGCTATGGATGTTTTTGAGAGACAGTCTTGAGACACTAACTAGTACAGCAGAATCATTTTAAGACTTTGTGATTAACTGTGAGGACGATAGAATAAAAATAAGTTGGGGGGGTTCTCTGAGCCACATGGCCTATAGCAGATTAAGGCTATTTTTCTACAGTCAGTGTCAATGAGAGTGAGAACGTGTTACAAAGTTTCTGCTTTTAAAATTACCCTGTTGTTCATGCATATCCTGCTAGTAACTTTCTGAAATCAGTATTTTCTCAGGTGACCTGTGTTTATACTACCACTGTTGTTTCTCAGAATTGTAGGCAGACTTATTTAGCAAACTGTGTTGATCAGACTGATTTCTTATCTGTCTATGGACAGTTAGTTGAACTTCAGAAAAGATCCTGTACATGATTATCCAGGGGATGTTCCTGTTTGTTCATTTGTTCATTTGCTTGCTTTACGGAGGAGAACAGGGAAGAGATAACAAATGACCAGAGGTCTGGGACTGGTGACAACACCCCTTTATGGTCTTGAAACCTTTTCTTAATTTCAGCTGCCTATTCAAATCAAAGCTCCTCTTCTAGTTTTGTTTATGGAGTCAGAATGGGGCTATCTCTTTTGCCACTTTGAAAAATAATGGATAAAATGCCCAGCATTCCCCTGGCAAATGGCATCACTCTCTCTCTCTCTCTCTCTCTCTCTCTCAAAAAATGATTGAGGTAGCTAAAACACAGAACGGGCATCAGAACTGATTTTTATGCCTAGCTCTTATGCAAGCTCAGACACGTCATTTAATGATTCCTGTGCCTATTTTCCTGCCTTTAAAGCTAATGCTTCTCCCTGAGATGCTATAATTGTTAATGAATTAAGTTTTGTGAAGTGCTTCAGAGTGTTTTCTCTAGAAATTCAAAGTAGTATCACTCTGAAAATTACTTCTGTCTTGGGTACGGGCAAAGGTCCCGCTTCGCATATTTTGTTCGCCCCTCAAGTCAGAAACCTTTTGCCAGTATTTGGCAAGTCAACAAATCAAGATTTTCCTTAAATATGAGGAATCCTTTAATGACGCATTCATTTTTTACTGCTTGGTGCAGTTGAACTGCTCCACTTTTGAACATAGTGATGTTTATTTCTTGAATATCCAGCTAGAGGGATTACAGTTTAGATTTTTTTTTTGGTTTTATTTATAATGTTGACAGGGCTTGGTCACATGAAACTAAGTTTTAGTTGTAAGAAAATACACAAAGATGATCACTCGCACAGTATCAGACTACACAGCAATTAAATATAATAGACTAAATATGACTAGACAGATTTATGAATTTGGAAAAGGAACAGTGTGAGAGTAAGCTATATAAAGAATGTGTTTTTCTGAAATTTTTTTCATGAGTCTTCCATCTTCAGGATTTTACTCAAAAACAAGCATAACTTAGGGTATAAAAACTACTGCTAAGGTATGAACTATTTTTCCCTTGGAAAATGCATTAAAAATTTTCATCTTACAGTCAGTTGCAAGTTTAAAAGAATCTGATAGCATTTTTCCTTTACTACCCATTCTTTTCCCTTGTGTTGTCTCAAAATGACATACCAAGTACTGAACAAAACCAAGTAACTTTTTTTCTTGCTGTGCTGCTGTGAGCAATCTTGGTATCCCTTAATAAAGTGGCCCTAATTATTTTTTCACAATGGAGACTAGATGAAATATTAAGGATTTCTATATGGAGCAGTTTCTTGCTGCTGATAATTTTCTATGGATTAAGATAATGTGGTTTGGTTGGGTTTTTTTAAATGTAGTCATTTGTGCTTTATTTAAAGTCAAATCTTTGCAGTGTTGCAAAATCCAGTTGTCCTTGCTGAATTGTTTTGAAGTCTAAACGAACTGAAAATGTAAAAGTGAGCAAGATAATTAAATGTTATTTTTTTTCTTTCTCTTTTAGATTATCAGCGCCTGATGACAGTAGCAGAGGGTATTACCACTCTACTGTTCCCGTTTCAGTGGCAACATGTATATGTTCCCATTCTTCCTGCCTCTCTCCTACATTTCCTAGATGCTCCTGTCCCTTACTTGATGGGTCTTCAGTCCAAAGAGGGAACTGATCGTTCCAAGCTGGAACTTCCTCAAGAGGTAAATGTTGTATGGAGTTGTCAGCCTTTATGCCTTAAAGCTAAAAATACCTAATCTTTATTCTCTCTAGTTCCCAGGGTAAAGGTGCCACATCAAAAACAACTATATAAAATAACTTTGGCACAGATATGTCTCTGCTCAAGGGAGGATCTGGATGAGAGCATTGCAGAACTGAGAGCATTGCAGTTAAAAGATGCAATGGAAAAGTCTAAAGAGCACTTGTCTACATAGGTCTGATTTCACAAATGTTGTTAGTTTTATTAATTAACAATTCTTCTTTTCTGCTTCTTCCTCCTCCCAGGGGAGAGACAGGCTGCCTAAAGTTTATGAACATGGTACAAAAGAATCGGGCTGAAAAATGTCACTGTCTTGTGGGTATGAAAAGGGTAGATAAGAACATGCATATCTCAGGAGGTATTTCTATCTGTTTTGCTTCAGACTTTCCCCAACTTCAGTTAACTTTGTCAGGGTCACAGTCCTTTTGTCAGAGGATGAGATGGGATTCCATCTGGTGACAGCCTGTTAGAATTGATGCAACAGTTGTTGCCAAGTGATATAGGCTTTTACATATTCTTCTCTCTATCCCCACACCCCTAGCCCATGCAACGGGGTAGAGTAGGCTTTTTTTCTCTAGTACTGAATCCTATCTAGCTTTGGGATGAACACTCAAAGATTTAGGATGGCCCTGTCTCTAGAGGGCCATGGTGATCTTTATTTTATTTTATTTTTTTTTAAAGATCACTATGGCTGTCTAGAGACGGGGCCAACCTAATCCTTTGAGCGTTCATCCCAAAGCTAAATAGGGTTTGGTAGTAGAGAAAAAAAACTATATATCTGCCCTTCTCTACAAATTATGCTGCAAATAGCATGTGAATTTCAGCATAAATTACACAGATGCTAAACATGTACCCAATTTAAGGTGCCAAACTGCCAAACCAGCCATGACATTGTTCTGCCTTCTGTATGGAACAATTTTATGGCTAGTTTGTATGGCACCTTAAATTGAATGTGTGACCAGGCCAACATTCAGCTGACTTTTGGCTTAGGCTGAGGACTGCACTGGGGTCTAGAACTGATCCAAATGTGACCCAAGCGTGGTCCCCACAAGGTCAGCTGATTGTCAGCTCCAGACCCAGACCTGTGGGCAGCCAGCTTTCAACTTGCCAGTGCAGGAGGAGCAAATAATTTCAAAATCATACCTCTGCTGTGTACATGTGATATTTCAGGAGGCATGATTGTTGGGATCAGGGATCTGATCCTGTAGTGCATTGAAATGAACGTCTGCCAGTGTCTTAGATTTGCATTCCTACTGCATCGTAAAATGTTTTTAGACAAAGGTCTGTCCAGGGGTGCAGAACTGGATACTTACACAAATGAGTGAGAGAGTTTTAGTTTTTGTAAGAGGTGCTGAAATGACAGCCATGCACAATAAGGACCTTTTTCCTCCCAAAAATATCCTTTGGAAAGGGAAATTTCATCCTGCATTACCCTTTGTGTGCCTCCTGTCTTCTCTGATGGAATTATCTCTAAGAGTTGAGAAGATAACTAAGTTTCTCGCCTTGCTCAGTCTTTGTCTGTGAAGCCATTGGCTGTTGAGTTCATCCTCACCACAACTGTCAATGGTGGAGTGAGAGAAAGGTGTCTTTCTCCTGAGAACTATACGGAAATCATTAAACACCTGTCAAAGATATTCATCATAATGCTAAAATTTTGGACCATAACCCATCTAAGCCATATTCAGTGTGGTGACCTGGAAGTGAATGGCAATAAGTTGACAAGCCTGGCTTCTGAGCCATCCATATGGATGTACATGAATTATTACAGTTATTTGTTTTGCTAAAGTGCCTAGAGATCCTAGCCTGGTTGTGCCAGGTAGTATGTACAGACGTTGAAAAGAAATGATCACTTGAAAATTTTTGAAATTATGTACTCATAATTCAGAACTGGAGTAAGGAGCTGAGCAGGAATTGCGATGTTCTAGGCTCCCATGGAAATTTGGCCATATCACTAGGGAAGAGTATAACAGTATCACCCAGACATACAGGGAGAAAATCAGCAAGGCCAGTTTGCAGTTTAGGATGAGAGTGGCAACAGATGTAAAGGGCTGTACAAGTATGTCAGAAGTAAGAGGAAGACTAAGGAAAGTGTAGGCCCTTTACTGAATGCAGGAAGCAGGCTAGTAATGGATGATGCAGAGAAGGCTGAATTATTTAGTCCCCTTTTTACTTCATTCTTCACAAGTAAGGCCTGCTCTCAGATGACAGGTGAACTTGGCAATCAGAATAAGGGAGGAAATGAGCAGACTCAAGTAGTAGAAGTACTGTTCAGGGATTACTTAAAGAAACTGTATGTTTTTCAAGTTGACAGGGCCAGACAGGATTCACCTGGGTGCTGAAAGAATTGGCTGAGGTAACTTTGGAACTATTGGCTATTATCTTTGAGAACTTTTGGAGGTTGGGTGGCATCTCAGATGACTAGAAAAGAGCAAATATGCTGACCATCTTTAAAGAGGAAAGGAGGAGGATGCAGAGAATTACAGAACAGTCAATTTAACCTCAGTACTAGGAAAGATTGTGGAGCAGATTGTCAAGGAGTCTATTTTTAAGCACTTGGAAGAAAACAAGATAATCAGGAACATCCAGCATAGATTCATCGAAAGGAAGTCAGGCTTGGCCAACTTGATTGCCTTCTATGACAGTGACAGGCTCTGTGGGTTGGTAGCATTAATGGGGGGGGTGGAGGGAGGGGGGAAGAGGATATATGAGGGGTGCACCAGCCTTGGACACTCTTTAGAGGGGCACTGGAATTACGCTTCCCTTCTCCCAGAGTCCTTGCCACTTTTGGAGAAGCCCTGCCCTTTCCAGGCATAGAAGCCAAGGTGAAGAAGCCCTGTACCACCCAGCAACCTGACCACTACCCCTCCCCAGTGCCTGCACACCACAGCATCTGTGTCCTCCCACCCCTCCATGGTGCCTGCCCTCCACCACCTTCCCTGCTACTTGCCCCTCCTTGCCTGCACCCTTGGCACCTGGATTCTCTGCCTGCCTTCCCTCCTCTGCCACTTGCCCTCTGGCTCTGACTGCTGCAAGGCTTTGGCACCACTCCAGTCCAGCACACAGAGTACATGGTTGCTCCAGCTGCAACCCAGCTACATAGCAGCTGTTACAGTGGCACCTGTTCAGGTCGTAGCCTGGCCCTCAGAGCTGCAGGTACTGTTGCCACTACAGGCGTGCCCAGATTTGGAGCCACAGCACTTGCCCACTCCCTACAGCATTGTGCTTCAAAATGAGGGCCCATTTCTCCCATGTTAAATGGTGTGGCCCCTCATCTTGGATTTGAATAAATGTGGCAATCATCTTTCTTAGTGACTGGATTAAAAACTAGTTATTTTAAGAAAATAACAGTTTAATGTGGTAGCCTTGCAGTCCTCTTGGCATGTCAAATGAAATACTTCCAGCACAGAGAAAGTAGGACTTGAGAGGAAAAAAGACATTCAGTTGTTAAACAGCTTAGTAACTTAAAATGCCAGCATTTGTAAAAGCTATAATGCCCCAAACAGATTAGAGTCTAAACAAAACAGTTGCACTGTTGCTGTTTTTCAGGTGGGGTCCCCCTACCCTACCACATACACAGCCTATACTTTTTAGGAAAGCATATTAAACAGACTTCAATGGTTTATGTTCTCCCTTTTTTACATCCTGGCAATGGTTAATCTTTAAAAATGTTTGCAGTGCAAGATTTGCATGCTGCATGGCCAATGGAGTATAGAATAACAATAGGAGAACATTATATTTAATTGAGAAGATTTTGAATCTGGACTTCCTGTAGATAGTAAAAACAGAAAATCCTTCAACACATGAGCAATGATGAAATACTGTTCACTTTAGAATTCCTTTATTGTTCAAGCCAAGGGACAGCTTTTCAAGCTCTGGTCTAAATATAAACTGTTTGTGTGGTAGAGATAAAATTCTAACAACTGGCCATCATGCTGTCTTAAGGTTACTAATCTCTCAGTATTAGCTTTAATCATCAGGATGTTTTTGAAGAGGAAAGTGAGATGGACTCCCCAAGGCTTTTCTGAGCCCAAATCTCATTTTCAAATTTTGTAAATGGTATGCAGAGCTGAAATTAAAAAGCCTTTGAAATGAAATATTGATAGATAAGAAGAGTCTCTGCACTAAGAGCAAAAAAAATTACAACATCTCACACCATTAGCCATTTCAATATTATGTATGTTAAGAAAAGCAGATTGTTTTATACTGATCAACAATTTTATTTGAATGTGTTCCAACTTTATTATAGAAAACCATAATGATGGTGCACTTTACTTTTAACAAGTGAATCTTAATACCGTGGCTGGGAAGCATCCATGCAAAATGTGATTAATGTCAGAAATGTCCTTGAAATGAAATAATATTCTCTGAAGTAACTGTAGCCTATTGTTTAATTTCTGCTGGAGTGAATATTGCTCTGCTGAAAATTTAACCTCTTCAGAATATGTGGGAGGTGAGGGGTAGGAGGAGGAGGGAGTTAATTTCCTTAATGTAATCTTTGGATTAGCTCAGTTTCTTTGTTTAGAAGCGAGTTGCAATGAATGTGGACATCCTAGGTTCTAGAAAAACTAAAAGCATCCTGGTAACCATTTCCATGTCAGCTGAAAGACTAACAAGGGCATGCATTTTTTGCCCTCAGGGTATCTAGGTCTCCTGTTCCGCAGTTTTTTGTCTGGTTAGGGCATTTTAGAACACAGTGCACTTGAAATTATTATTCGTTTTAGCACTTCCTATTCAGCACAATATATTCACGGGCAGTGAATTTTGGATGCAAGCTGCAGTTCAGAAGAAAATTGGCTACTGTTTTTATTGTGCCATTCTTCCTCAGGGTGTACTTGCACTATATTATATTATATTATATTATATTATACACTCACACATATACACACACACACACACACACATGTAGTGTGTGTGTGTGTGTGTACATATATATGATGTGTTTCCTGTAAAGCTTCCAGAATGAAGAATCTGCTCTAGTAGACAAATGACTGTACATGGCTTTAAAAACAGGGACCAAATTCATCCTTTATTTTCACATAACTGTATAAAAAGACTTCTTGCTCAAAAATCTCCATGAGGATTTCATTGTGGAAATTCCTCTGGTAAGCAAGTTCTGTCCACCGGTAGACAGGCTGCCATCAAATGTGGATTGCCAGAGGGCCTTCGTGGAAACTCTGTGTGCTGCCCCTTTGTGGCCCTAATCCCAGCAGAATCGTCTCCCCACAGATCAGCTGAACAGCTCCTACTCAAGTGAGTAAAACCTGAGCTAGACTGAGTCTTGGAGCTAAGGCTTATGTGAAAAGAGGAGGGGCGCTGTGCATCTCTATCTTCCTTTTACAAATTGTGATGGGCCCCCTGCTGTTTGTACAAGAGGATGTTATTGCCTGGGCCAAATAGATGCCCCAATCCTGTATCAACTTGTATGACTCTGAAAGAAGTTCAGGAGAGCCCACTGATCTCTAAAATCACACAGTGTATTTCAGGGGTCAGCAACCCCCGGCACATGTGCCGAGCATGGCACTCAAGGCCATTTTGCTCGGCATACCACTGCCAGTCTGGCTTCTAGGCAGCTACTGCCAGCCACGAAGCCTGGGCTGCTGGGTGGCTGCAAGCCCTGCTGCAAGCAGAGCAGGCTCCGTGGTTGACAGCAGGTACCCAGAGCCTGGGCCAGTTGCAGCCAGAAGGCTGCAAACATCTGCTCTGGGCTCCAGCATTAGCTCCATACTGGTGGGTGCACACATACCTCAGAGCGCACAGTGGGGGAGCGGCCTGAGGCAGGACAACCCCAGCATCTCCCCCACTGCCGGCATAGAGCTGACGATAGGGCTTTGGAGCCCAGCGTAGCTGTTTTGTATCCAGCCTGGGCTCTGGGCAGCTGCAGCAGCTGTGTGGGGCTCCACAGCCCCGGCATCTGCTCCATGCCGGCGGCGACTGCACATGCACCTCATAGCGGGCAGCAGGAGAGCTGTGCTGCCTCAGGCCTTATCCCTACCATCTGCTCTGAGGTGTGCATGCACCCACCACTATGAAGCTGATGCCAGAGCCCGGAGCAGCTGTTTGCAGCCTCCCTGCTGCAGCCGGCCCAGGCTCTGGTAGCTGCTGCCAACCACGGAGCCCAGACTGCTTGCAGCGGGGCTTGCAGCTGAGCCCATCTGACTCCATCCTCTCCGAGCCCAGCCCCAGTCCAGCCCCCCACCAGGAGGAGACTAGCGCTGCCCTTTGCCAGGGGCACTGCACCTTTTGCAGGCTTAACTGTGCAGGGTGGGTGGGTGGGTGGGCGGGCTGATGGACAGGCTCCGGACTGGGGCCTTGGCCAGCTGCACTGCAGCCTGGGGGCTGGCTCCCCAGGGAAGCACAGGGGCTCTGGCGGGACCAGGGCATTGTTGGGTCAGACTTTGTCCAGTGGCCCAGGAGCCCGGCTCCGTGCACCTGCGCATCTGGCTCTGTGTGTTTGTCTGCCTCTGTCTGGTTCTGTGCGAGCACACATGTGTCTGGTTCTGGATGTGACTGTTCTGGGTGTGTCTGTTCTGGGTATGTTCTGGTTCTTTGTGTTTGTGCATGTGGTTCTGTGTGCATGTGTCTGGTTCTCTCTCTACTCTCCTTTTTCTTTCTCTCTCCTCTTTCTCTTATTTGTCTCTTTTTTCCTCTCTCTCTCATTGCAACATGCTCAACAAAAAAGGAATACACAACAACAAAGACAACATTTATGATTATTAAGTATACTAATATGCAATGTGTCCTGCCGTGTATGCCCCCGCCCTCATTTTGTTTTTCTGGCATGCCGGCACTCCGGCACCTTCCAAGGTAGACATTGTGGTTTTTGTCAGCACTCCGGCCAAAAAACGTTGCCTGCCCCTGGTGTATTTAATCACATACATAATTTGGGGCCTGTGTCTTAAGTAGGGAATCTGATGCATCTGTGCTGGACTAGAAGCATGGAGATGCTGTATGACTGCTGCTGTGCTTCTCTCCCTACCAGCCCTGGTGTAGGAGGGGTGGAATTCATTCTTCACTGTTCACACTTTCATAGCCACTGCCAAATTGGCAGTAACTTTTGACTAAGAACCCCAAAGCTGCTGCCAGTTCAGCAGTGAGTGCAAGAAGTTCAACTTCTGAAATTGCTGATGCTGCAGAGTGTACTCTGCATCTGCAGTCAGGACTTGGCCATAACTTTGGGGGGAAAAAATTATTACTGCCTTCCAAAAACAAGGTGCACATCTTCTTTGGGGGCATGAAAGAATATTGTGTGTTTAAAATACTGCCATCATATAGCACCTAACCTTGTTTCAATAAGAGTAGACTCTTGTATACTCAAACTAACATTAATTTCTGCTCATGACAACTTGCTTTCCTATATGGTCAATTGTT
Organism: Alligator sinensis; assembly: GCF_000455745.1. Taxonomy (NCBI): domain Eukaryota; kingdom Metazoa; phylum Chordata; order Crocodylia; family Alligatoridae; genus Alligator; species Alligator sinensis. The sequence continues at coordinate 1,329,978 of NW_005842265.1, read as the reverse complement.
TTTACACAGATTTAAAACTTAATAAATATAGAAAGTGGATGTAGCCAGTTGAAACTGTAGGAATGTTTCATCAAGCTTATGTTTTGGGGAGTGTGTATGGAGGGGTAACAAAATAAAGAAATATCCAGTCTCGAAATGTGATGTGCTTGACCATTTTATGCAAGGGCTCTTAATCTGCATGTTCATTTGCATAGATGTGTTAGAAAACAGGTTAAGATCTGGGGATAATTTTCTAAGGTTGAGAAACAAATTTGACACCAACTTCCTGTTTTCAAAGACTTTTTTTTTTTTTTGTATTTCAGGCAAATTTGTGCTTTGTGGATATTGACAACCACTTCATAGAACTGCCAGAGGAATTTCCCCAATTCCCCAACAAATTGGAGTTTATTCAGGAAATCTCTGAAGTCCTCCTTCAGTTTGGAATCCCTCCTGAGGGAAACCTGCACTGTAGTGAGAGTGCCACCAAACTCAAGAACCTTGTCCTTAATGACTTGGTCAATGACAAAAAGAATGGGAACATACCCAGCAATGCCATCAACATGTATGAGCTACTAAAAGGCAACGAAACTATCGCCCGTCTGCAAGCACTAGCAAAGAGGACAGGCGTGACAGTGGAAAAAATGACTATCATGGCTCCTGTGGCAGAAAGGGGAAGGGATGTGAAACCACAGTGTGAAGAGGTGGAACTGAGGGACTACAAACTAAATGTGCAGATTCGTGAGGTCTTTGCCAACCACTTTACACAGATGTTTGCGGACTACGAGGCCTTCGTCATTCAAGCAGCACCAGACATGGAATCGTGGCTGACGAACAGGGAACAAATGCAGAACTTTGACAAAGTAAAATATTGACAGATATTTGTGTTTTGGGCTGAAAAATACTGATTTGGGGAAACAGGTTGAATAAGTAAAGTATAGTTGTTTATTCCCCTTTCCTCATCCACCTGGCCAATGGTTGGGTCTGTTTTGATATTCAGGGCCAGATCTTCAACCAGCATAAACTGGCAAAGCTCCAATGAAGTCCTTGAGGTAGAGCTGTGTGCTGACTGCCACCAGCTAAGAATCTGTAGGTGGCCTGTAGGTGTAAATATGATTGTAAGCAGTGATGAAGAACTAGCTGTGATTTTGCTCCATATCATAGCAATAGAAAAGGATTCTTATGCTGAGGAAATAGGTGCTTATAAAGATTTGAAATATAAATCCAGATATAGGAACTTAATTTTTTAGCAACTTTTCACTTGCTATCCATCAGGGGGTGGGGGAGGGAGTCTCGTTCTCGGTCTCTGCCTTGCTCTTTCTCTCTGCCTTGCTCTTGGCCTTGCTCTTGGCTTCTGCCTCATACTCACTCTATCACTCGCAGTCTCTCTTTCCTTTATTTGTTTTGTCCTTGGTCATACAGTGAAACTTAGTTTTTTTCACATTGTAGCATCAGACAATGAAGAGAGTTTTGTTAAACCCAGCATTATGAATTTGTTTTAGTTGGAGGAAGAATTAAATGTAGGCTGGGATGGGAGGTGGGAAATAAACTTTGATGTATTAGTGAAGGAAATGCAAAGACTGATAAAACTTCACAACTTCATTTCTTTATGTCTTCTTAAAATGAGAAATTATGTTCTTATAGGATCAGTAGTATTTTAAATATCCAAACCCTGTGCTAAGCACAACACCTAGGAGAATCAACATCAAGGAACAAATCAAAGCTGTTTTTGTGGGCTAGTTTTGACAGCAAGTGGAAACACTGTGTGTGTGTGTGTGTGTGTGTGTGTGTGTGTGTGTGTGTGTGTGTGTGTGTGTGTGTGTGTGTGTGTGCATACGTACACATGTACTTTTTCTTAAGTATTTATCTTCTACTCGGAAATAGTGCTTGTTTTTACTAAAGTAATTTCCTCAGTGTCTGTACAGTAATATTGACTTTGGGTTCAGATTTTCAAAGTTGGATCGGGGTAGTCATACAATTCAATTTTAATGGGAGTTTTATGATAAATCAACCTATGTGTTGGCTTTCTTCCAATATTAGAAATGCATTGGAAGTCACTTAATTTTGTCCATATATCAAATAACAGTTTCCTCACCCTGGTAGATTTGGATGTTCTCCAGATGTGCATACTTTTGTTTGTTTGTGTGGTTTTTATTTTTTAACCATTTAGTACTTACAAGGAGACAGGTAAAACAGAGGTTCCCCAGCTGTACACTTACTTTCAGTCCATGAGTAATGAGGCATCATATGGTGCTGCCTTTTTCTGGTTTGCAGCTGCCAAATTTCATTAAAATTCCTAATATTACTTTTCCATGTAAGCAGTTAGTTTAGTTGCACAAAGGTGTCATGAATGAGGGGACAATCTTCTCACAATCATGATGGGAGAGAACAGAGTCCATGGGACAATCTTTTGTAGCAGACAATGATTTTTCCTTCTGAGAATGTCCAGACATGGGCCAAATTCCTTTCTTAGTCTGTTCTGTAGCATCTAGAATGTGTTTGTGTAATTATTAGGACAAAATAAGTATATGACACTAATTGACCGTATCTTATTATAGGCTTCTTTTTTGTCGGACCAACCTGAGCCTTACCTCCCATTCCTCTCACACTTCATTGAAACCCAGATGTTTGCAACCTTCGTTGATAATAAAATTATGTCTCAGTGGGAAGAGAAGGACTCCTTTCTGCGGGTGTTTGACTCTCGAATTGAGAAGATAAGGCTATATAATGTAAGGGCTCCTGCACTGCGGACATCAAATTACCAGAAATGCAGCACTTTAAAAGAAGCAGGTATGTTAAGCTCTATCAGTGCTCAACTTATAAATAAAATTCAACTATGTAATATCTTAGTCTCCCACTTGACGTGCAATCAGTTGTTGAACCTGTTGAACTATAAGCATTGTATGTTAAGTACTTAATGGCATAATTTTACCTACTTACTTTTTTTATAACACTAAAGATGTAGGGACAGTGAATGCCTCTCCTTCACACTCCCAAGCACTCCTCACTTTCTAATTTTGAGAAGGAGTCACTTTCTGGATTGAAACAATGGCTGCCGGTGCTGCTCTGTGCTGAAATGCAGTGATTTATCAGAGCAGCACTGGGTAAAGAGGCTGAGTTCTTCTGTCTGGGTCATTGACAGAATTCTTCCCTCTTAGTTGTAAGAAGCCAGGTTATGATGCTCTCTGTTTTGGGTGGGATGAAGAGACAAGAACTGACTGGGGAGATGTCAGCAGATATAGCTATGAATGGAACCTTTAGGCCAGGTACAGACATTACACTTTTATCAGTATAAGTGATCAGAAACTGGTCTATACCCGTGACAGAACAGAAGTTTGGCGCACACAGACTGGTTTAAAAATGGAGGAACTCGGTGTTAAGCTTTGTCCCCCTCTTCCCCGCTCAGCAAAGAGTTAAGGTGCGTTCTATTCACTACCCATCTGAACTACGCTGCTTATAGAAAACCACGTAACTTGGATCCATTCTCTCAGGCTTTTTGAATGTCTGTACCTAGCCTTACTGGCTCCAGTGATGGAAATATTTATATGCTGTTTCACAGTGCACTGGAAGTTGGGTGTTTTATACTCTCAGGGTATATTTTCAAAGTAATGGATGGGATTTTTGCCATGTGAACAGGTTTACATCTAAATTCCACCATATCACAGAAGGAATGAACCCCTGAATTAAGATATACAAAAAAATGATTTGGCTAGATGTAGTTTTTATATATATTCAAAGATTTGTTTTAATTGTTCAATTGCTTGAAAGCCTAGCTTACTTCTGCTTTTCAGAAAAAAGTGAGCTATGCATGTTGTTGTTGTTGTTGTTGTTGTTGTTGTTGTTGTTATTATTATTATTATTATTATTATTATTATTATTATTAAAAATAGTTCTAATTTTCAGGTCGCCTGTCTATTCAACAGCTAATCTCAGTTGATATTGTGGCACTGGAACCTCATATTCTGTGTCGTGAAATGCAGCAAGTTGATAGTAATTCCTTCATGTTTATCAGTTGCACAATATTAAGCCCAACACCAGTCACTTTGTTTATCTAACCAAACTTTTTCTGGGGCACTCAGAGCAGATATTTAATCTTCCATTCTTGCACTATGCTGTACTTAGTTTTATTTTCTTTTAATTACAGTATAATGTAAAATTCCCTATTAAAAATTATTTCCGATAACAAAATGTCCAAAAGACCTCCATACCAGTATCCGAGTCTTCACAGGACTGTAAAAAGGAAAAGGGCTATGGGTTCTGTTCTTAACAAAATATGTAATGGATTTGGCTTTTCCATTCCAATATTTATTCACCATTGGAAGCATTAAAGCTAAAAAGTTATTTGTCCTTGGATATGGGCTGTAAAAATTAATTGCAGTAGTGCTGGGAAAATAGATTTCTCCACTCCTTATTCTGAGTCACCGGTTGGGAGCTTTCTGTCTTGTGATAGAGACTTGAGATGAAATCTCTCTCATGGACTTCAGTGAAGCCAGGATTTTACCCTCTGTATTCTAGTGTGTTCCCTCTCTGACCCTAATAGCTCCCAATTTTTTCTTCTTTTTACGGTCCTCAACCTTTGGCCATCTCAGCAGTTTAAGGCTCCCTTCAGAACCAGTCATTAGTAGCAATGTAATTTTTAGGAGGATGACTTTAATCCCATGACTTTTCCAGGATTCCTCCTGGCCTCTGGGCTTTGTCTGCCTAAGAAAATAAACGGGGAGTCAAAGACGCACAGAAAGCTGCTATATATGGATATCTGAGTTGGCCTTTGTATTCTAAGTTTTAGTGACACAGACCACAACATTTGAGTCATTGATTCAAGTTAAACTGCTCCTTTTCTCAAAAAAAACAAAGATATGGTTATCCTTCAAAAATGAGTTGTTACTAATAGTCTGCACTAAATGTCTGCTTGTTTAATATTCATCACTGCTGGTTTCCTGGGTCTTATGAAAGACGTTTCAACTGACCTGCCCCAATACTAACAGATGCTTAAGTATGACATGAAATAATGGAGCACAAATGTTTCTTTGTTTGCATAAATGAAGATTTTCAGGGCTATTCTTTTGATCTCGCTGGATCATGCCTTCTCCCTCCTAAAAGTGAAATATTTCTTTTAGGTGCCAAACACCATATAAATGAACTGCATTCTCTGCTTTGTAAAGAAATCAGTTAGCTGAATAATGCAGTGTTGTATGACTCTGTATTTCAGTTTCAGAATGTTGTTTTGATGCCAGGCTTTGAGATGTAATTTTCCTCAACTGAAATGACTTAAGAGTACTGCAAGCAAAGGATGCTATGACTCTATGCGAATGTGTTCCTCTCATCACTTGCTATAGCAACTCCTTTTCCTTTGAGTAGTCCTGTACGTTCAGCTGGGAAAGACTGACATTGAGTACATGGAGCTAGGAAAATGAAAATGTTTCTGCGCTTCCTCAAGATGTAGGGCAGTTTTTCTGCATCACTATTTAAGCATACAGTAACTTTCTAACACGGTCAGTTAATTCAGTAGATAAATTACAGCAAATTGCAGCACAGTTAAACCTTCCTTTGTAGAGATGCTTATTTTAGCCCACTGAATTGATTATTCATGTATGACTATAATTTGCAGCCCAGTCCATTGAACAGCGACTAATGAAGATTGATCACACTGCTATCCACCCCCACTTACTTGACATGAAGATTGGTCAGGGCAGATATGAACAGGGGTTCTTCCCAAAGCTGCAGTCAGATGTGCTGGCAACAGGACCAACAAATAACAAGTAAGCACCCTCTTTATTTCGTAGACTTCCAAACAGGTTTCTACTATGATAGATCCACTCCCATGAGCAGAAGTCAGAGATCCTAGGTATTTTTGTCCAGTTTAGTGAAATAGGGGCAATACTTTCCATTCTTTCTATCTGGGAAATAACAACTTTGGAGTTTGCAAGTAAAATATTTTTTATGCATCTTTTTAATCTCTGCCTAATTCTAGTTTTGGCACCAGCTCCACCATGGCCATTTTGTTTGGTTCAGTCATATGCTTATCGTTTCCCCTCATGCTCTCTATCTTTATTTTTTTGTTTTGTTCTTGCTCTGAGGTGCCATTCCCTCTTCTGGACAGAGCTAAGGTCATGCAATCCTTTCAATTTTCAAACAGCACTTCAGATTCTTAAATGACATTCTAACACACATCCATCTCATTTTGAAAATTTGGTATCATCCTTCAGAGCAGCATTAGTCAAATCCTTCCTATGCTGCTTGTTATGGACACATGTTCAGCAAAAAAAAACTATACTTGTTTTGTTGTCTCACTTCCTAAACTAGTAGAGAATAACTTGAGGAGATTGCGAAGCATGTTTGCCCATGGTTGGGCCATTTACTTGAATCTGCATCAAGTCCTGGAGTTTGCTTTGATTTTCTTCTGTTGTGTAACTTATTTTGGTAGGAAAACTTGTGTTTTTGTTTCATAATAATAAGAATTCTGCCACTGGTAGCAATATATTGTAAAATCCAGAAGGCTTGGTAGTTGAAAGATATTGTTAAATGTACATGTGTAGTATGATTTGTGAATTTAAGAATAATTTCAGTGACAACAGCTGGTGTAAGGCAATGAGTGATGTAACAGATTGCATTTTGCCCTGCTCAACCCTTTATCACCTAGTCCAGGGGTGGGCAATGTTTTTTGGCCAGAGTGCTGAAAAAACCACAATGTCTACCTTGGAAGGTGCCAGAGTGCCAACACGCCGGAGTCCAGAGCAGCTGTTTGCAGCCTTCTAGCTGCAGCCGGCCCACGGAGCCTGGTCTGCTTGCACCACAGCTTGCAGCCTCCCAGCCGCCTGCTGGGAGCAGCCTGGGCTCTGTGGCTGGCAGCAGCTGCTTACAGCCCGGGCTGGTGGTGGTGTGCCGAGCAAAATGGCCTTGTGTGCCATGCTCAGCACACGTCCCAGGGGTTGCTGACCCCTGATCCTACTTGATAGGTGAAGTCAAAGCACTGAAATCATAGATAAGACCCATGAATGTGGGTATATGGTAGCCTGATGAGTCTGTAGCTGTATATCACACAACAGCTTCCAGAGTACCTTAAATTTGATTTTTTGCTTGAAAAACGTTTTAATTGCTTCAAAATGTGTGATCCCGCAAGGTTTTGGAGAAAAGAACCAGGATTGCCTTTGATTTTGTTGTGAATTTCCAGCATAGTGTCTGTTTGCTTTTGTAAAACATCAGATAAAGGATTCTTTACTTGAAAGGCAGAAAAACGTTGTCACAGAGGTGATTTGTTAATGCATTTAATGTCGCAATGTAGTTGACTTTACTGGTGTTGACCTCCTGATGCCTCCCTTTAGATGCATCAGTTTCCTGTTTGTGTTGGATACCTAAATAGACAACAAGTTATTGTCTACCTAGAATGAATCAATATTTATTCACAGTGTTGGGGTGATGTTGTGCCACTTTTTTTTATGGTTACAAATGTTTGTGAGCAATATCTTTTATTGGACTAACTCAATAGTTGGGAGGGACATAGAGAAACTTTTAGGGTACCGCTGTACCACTGTACCCTTTCTCAGGTCTCATGCATCAGGGAGTACCTGAGAACTCATCTGTCTCTCCCAACTATAAAAGATTCTACCCACAAAAATCTTTGCCTTTTCAACTGTCAGTAAGAGCTGATTGCAAAAGGAAACTTTGCCATGGTAACTTTTAAAAATCTATTTAAAAATTTTTCATTGAAAATGTTCAGTTTTTATCTAAAAAAATCAAATGTACCAATTTCCCAAGAACCTATTTTAGACATAATTTTTCTTTCAGTTTTTTTCTTTTTAAATAGAATTCAGTTTGTCACCAACTCTCTGAGCAACTGAGGATTCAAAATGGATACCACCTAAAAAATATTAGCATGAACTTGAATTTGCGGCCATCTTTTTTGGAACTTTTAAATTTAAAAATGTGTTGGACTTTCAATTAGAAATAATTTATTTTTTGAGATGCAGAGCTGTTAGCTAAGGAGTATCTTGTCTTTGAAAATCAGTCTGTACACCTTTTTAAATAAACTATGTTCACTGTTGTGGTATCCAAACAAAGATGCAGTGTGGCCCAGTTGGGTCTATGTCTGGGTTGAGTTCCTGTTTCTGCCTCTACTCTGTACCAAACCACACTGGAGAACAGGAGGAGGAGCAGCTGAAGCACCAAACCAGGAATCACTAGTACTGAAACATCCTCAGAATTTTTTTAAAATATAGATGACAATTTCAGAATTCCAAAGTGCTGTGTCAGACTTGACTTTTTTTTTTTTCAGAAGAAGAGAGGAAGGGGCAGAATATTGCCTGATTAAAAAATAGATCACCAAATTAAAAATGAGTGGTTATTTAGCGTAATCAAATTACTTTCACCTCTTTGCGTATAATAAGCATGATGTCCAAACCATTGTGTATTTATGTGTATTAACAAAGAAGAAGTGTGTGCAGAGGAGGTGCAGGGAATCGCTAGATAGATCTATGCACACTAGTACATGCACTTATGTATCTATATCAGTAAAAACAAACATTTAGCACACTAAGAAAGCCAGTTTCACAAAACTAAAAGCAATTGAACCAGATTGACCTAGAGCAGGGGATGGCAACGTTTTTGAGCAAAGTGCCAAAAACATCCGCAAACTCAACTTGTAAGATGTTGGTGTGCCAGGGGCGAACATTGGGGGAGCTGCAAGGGGCCCAATCCTTGTCGTGGCAGCACAGCTCCAGCCACTTGCCCACCATCCACCCCAAGGCACACGTGCTAAACAAAATGCCTTGACATGCCGCACTCTGGCATGCATGCCGGAGATAGCCTACCCCTGACTTACAGGGTTGGTGGGGAGTGGAATTAAATTGAAAACTAGGAAATGGAAGGCTCCTCAGTCTAGCATAGCAAGGTGTAAAAAGAACTAGTGATGAGATGTTCAAATTAGATATATTTAGATTATAAATAAGGTGCCAGTTTTTAAACAGTGAGACTTCTGATTATGGGGACAACATACCAAGGGTTGTGATGGGTTCCTTATCTCTGGAAACTTTTAAATCCAGATTGGATGTTTTTTTTAAAGGACATGCTGCATTTTATCCACAGCTATTAGGTTAAAACAAGAATTAATTTAGGAAAGTCCTATGGCCTTTGCTATACATAAGGTCGGAACAGATTATCACAGTGAACTCTTAAAGCCTTAAAAATCTGTGAATATAATTCAGGCTTAATACTTTATTTTGCCTTCTTCTGACATGGCCTCCCCATAAAGCAAAAAGCCAGTATCGCAATCTTTTGAAAGCAGGTACCCCTCCCCACCCGCCTTCAGGAAACCAGTGCACATGTGCGTGTGTACACATACTCTACTCCCACAGTGTGATGTTAAAGGCTTGCACATCATGCGTCTTTCCTCACTTCTAGTCCTAGCTAGTCCTTATTGCTCCTCTCAGTTTGGGAAGTACTAGAGTACATCTTTGTTAGATGTTACTACTGTTTTTTGCTTGCATGCTTTGAACAGTAACTAGCATGATTGGCTTCTGACTGAGCACTTCTAAAAGATGATGTGCATATTCTAGCTATCATTGGAGCCTCTCTGCAAACTCAGACAGAGATTTGCATTGGTTACTCACTTGACATGTTCTCAGGTTTTTGGAAATGTTGCGTTAAGCTGTCTGTTTGCTTTGTGGCACAAACAGTTACCCCAGATCAGCTAAGCCAGCAGTAAGAGTTTTTAAAACTTCCCAACCTGCTCAGTATATTATACATACTTTTGCTCAAATATATACTGCTAGCAGATTAGTCAGTAAACACAAAAATAATCCTAGGTTTTTCTAAACCTCTCAAAGATACTTCCTGAAGATCAGTAGTTCCCTTTAGAAAGTATTTTTTACTCCTTGGGTGTTAAATAAGCTTGTATCAGGTCTAAAGATTGTAAATAGCAAAGTATTTTCATTTCAGAACTTCTAAAGCTGAAACCATGTTTGCTGACCACGAAGTGATGACAAAGAGCGTGGCAAACGTAGATCTTCAAATGTTATAAAAAAAAAAATAGTAAATTGAACTTGTAGACAAAAGGACTAGTCTTTCTGTTGCCTTTCCCTTCACATAAATTGTAGATTGGCCAAATATATGCAGGAAATATAACTAGGCTACATACACATATTGAATACTGATCCCATGAAGAGCAGAGAGCTTGCAGTACTGATGCTGTGCAGCCAGGACGACCCTGTGCGATATACATCTCAAGGTCCTCTGCAGACTGCCCAGAGATAGGGCTGCCCTATGCACTGCTGCCATCCTGATTGTCTGGCCCAGACTGTCTGTGTCTCCCTGCAACACAATATGGAGCATGTTCTGTTCTCTGTTTGGCAGGAGCAGCACAGTCCAGTGAGCAACGCACTCTTGAGGGGTAGGAGGCGGAGCAAAGTATCCTGGGGTGCTCCAGGACTGTGGTGTGACTTCTTCCAAAAGAGAATGTGTACGGATATTTGCTCTCCCAGAAAATGTAATCCTTGTTCCCAAGTTATTTTTCTCCTGGAGTAGCCATTTTTGCTCTGGGAGAAAAATCCTGGATTTCTGTACACTCATGGTTCCTCCTCGGAGACCAATGACTCTCCCAGAAGAAACTGAATGTCTTTACATGGCCTTAGAGATTTTATACCTAAATACAAGATGACTGACTGACTGGAAAACTTTCAGGTAATATAGTATGTAACCTTCCTGACATAATACACACTACATTTGTGACTTTCAGCTAGTGCCATGGCACTCTGGGGTGCCTTGAGATCTTTGTTACAAGTTGGAACTGTTAGATGTGCCAGTATGGTTCACAAGATAAACCTAAAGATTTCAAATAGGAATCCATAGTGTTAAAAGTGTTCTAACTTGTTTGTGGCCTTTCTGAGTTCTTTGCAACAGAAAAATTGCTCTAACTTTTCTGTAATCAAAAAATGAGTGAAAACTTAAGAGCTGGCATCTTCTGAGAGGTGTGTAGAGTATAACAAGGTTGAGAAACCACCAATCTTTGTGGATCTTGAGCTGTCCTTGAGTTTACATGGGTTCATCCTATCCCCTAGTCTACTTTTCTGCACTGCATACATTATACTTGATTAGCCTACTGCTGTCAGTAGTTCTCTGCTGACTGAAGATGTTTTTTATTCCTCTCTTTGGGGACCTCCTTCCTCCTTTTCTGTCCTTCCTTCTCCCCTTCTCCCCCCTCCCTCCCCCCCCAACAAACAAACAAAAAACAAAACTTCAATCAGGACTTGATATGTTTTTGTTTTGTTTTGTTTCCAAACTAAGCTCTTTACTTGCTGTTGCAAAATTGGTCCAGGCATTTGCAAGGAGATAACAAAAATACAAAAGAACAATACTCTCCTACATTCAGATTCCTAACTGCATAGTAACAACAGCAAAAAGTTCAGTTAAAAGTTATCTTAATTCAAAAGCCACTCTGTACTGGTAAATTTAAGCTTGTGCCACACTTGCTGGCTGTGTGGGTACATGGCAACTAAAAACAGTGGTAAAATGTAGTGTAGAAAATTAGCCAGAATTTTGTTCATCATTTTTAACAGCAGGGTATTCATTTTGTGTGCTGGCATCTTTGAAAATATTTATGATCTCAGAACATCCTATTGCCCAAAAATCTGCAACTAGCTAAAGTGCCATCTGGGAAAGAAAAAGCGGCCTTTTTTTTTTCTCTTCAGTCAGCAAGAAACAGTGGGGTGAGGTTGAGATCAGTGCCATCAAGTGACCCTGGGAGCAACGTAACTAGAAACAAATGCTAATTACAGTTTACGGTTATCAAAATACTAACTGCTAAACAGTATGTTCAAATGGTGGCTGAGCTCCATGTATACTTAGCAGTCTCCTCCTTTGCCACATTCTTTTTTCTCCCCAGACATGATCTGTGAGGCTTATATTAATGGGATACATCCATCACTCCCTTTTTGACCAGCAGTACAATCTGGTTATTGCTTCCCATACCTTTTCCTTTTCATATCTCTAAGATAATTTATTTTTCATTCCACTCCCAATTTCCAACCTTCCCATCTCAGTAGCTCATTGCTGTGGTATCTGATGTCCGTAAGCCTACCCACAATTTCCCATTTTTTTGTCCTCGTCTCTCATAGGCACAAAACTTTTTATTTGTCCAGCTAGCACTCTGACTTGAAGCCACACACTGGGCAGGAATATCCCCCAGTTTGCTCTGGGACCACATGCACACCTCTGACCCTGCCAGAGCAGAGGACTGCCTACAAAAGGGAGAAGATTATACTTTTATACAAAACTAAATCTATGCATCAAGATGTGAACTAATATATCCAAATGTTTATAGACGTAGTTTCTTACTGCTTTTCCAGCAGTACATAACTGAATAGTTGGGTTGCAGGCTATTGTAAAGCCTTGCCAAATGCACACTTTTACGGCATTTGACTGAACCTGGTACAAACTTCCATGATGATAGGGCTTAAAGGTTGGAAGGGAATGATTTTCCAGAGTTTGAGTTAGAGCATGGCTGTCCATCTTCAGTGGAGCTGGGGGCTGGCCATATGCTGTGGGGTGAACTGGAGTATCACAAATCCCACAATAATCTGAGGGTCTGTAGGGGGTCGTGAAATTATTTATTTATTTATTTCATTAATATGGCATGTGTGGTCTTGTTGGAAAGCTAGCGTTATGCCGTATCCATGTATGTTGCTTTTATCATTGTATAGATCATATTACACTGTCTGTATATCTTATGGTTTGGGACATGGTTTAGCCAAGCATCTGCGGGATGCATACTTAAGGACAATTGCCACCCCCAGACATAGGCAAGAGACATCATTGGGTTGGGCACCCAAGACATTGTCTGCCTGTAATGGGGAAAATAACTCCTCTATAGCAAAGCCATCTGAGAGAAATGCCCCGTCAGCCAGAGGAATGCCAGGTGTCCCAGGCGGAGAAGTTTCTGAAGGATTTGGAGCCTTGTTGAGGAACTGACAATTCTGATGGGTGGGAAAGCTTAGAGTTATTATGAGGGCTGTTTGTAAAATGGCCAGGGTTTTCGGATTTTTCCCAGCTGGAGAGGAGTCTGGGGCCCCAGCAATCAGGGCTAATAGAATCAGCAGAAAAACTGATCCTTAAAAACACTGGCGGGACTCTCAAGAGGGCTAGAGTGTAGCCAGGTGAGAGAGGAAGAAACTGTAGTTGTTGGGTTTTTTTCTATCTACAAACCTAAAGTCATATTTCTTGTATAGCTTTTTTTTTTCTTCTATATAATAAATCCTTTTATGGTTTTGCCTCACTGATTGTCTGTGGCAGAGAGTGATCTCTGGGCAAGTGATATTCCAGGCTTACCCATTCTGCTGAAAAGGGGACCTAAACTTTCTTCTACAACCCAAAGTGGGGGGTACCTAGGGCTGGCAGAGATTTTCCTGCTGCATCTGAGGTCTGGTATAAAGGTATTGGAGCTCAAGTTTGCAGGGATAAGGAGTTACCCCAGGGCAAGCTGTGGGAAATGTGGGACTCTGGGATACTTCTTGTATGGGTTTGTGACAAGGATCCCTACACTGCTATGCAGGCTCCATGGGAAGTACATGGCTTCCTCTTAGGTCCTCCCCCATCAGGTGGCAGTGGGAGAGGTAACTGCAGGGGCCGTATGTTGGCACCCTTGTGGACCTCATGCAGCGCACAGGCCCACCAGTTGGATAGCGCTTAACTAAAGTAAACACTAACCAAGAAACCAACCATTTTGCTCATCAACAGTTGCTCTAAAAATAAATCTGGATTGATTCCGATTGACTCATTCTTTATTTTAGGTGTAGAAGTATTGACATTCTCTTCCCTTGCTTTGTTTAGTGGGAACAGAGTTACTATTATTTGTATTGGAGTAACACCTAGGAACCCCTCACATGGGCCAGGATCTCTTCACGCTCAGAACTGCGCACACATGACTCAAAGATGATCTCTGCCCCAAAGAGTTTACAGTCTGAGTATTGTGAATTAACTCTGCAAGGAAACCATGAGATAGTGTTGGTAAGTGTAGTGGGTAGTGGCATCAGCACACCAGTAGCCCAACCATTGTGTTTTTATAGGCAAAGCAGTAAAGAGCAGTTTGGAACTTTATATTTATAACTAGCAAATTGCTCATAAAGAATGACTGGGGAGGTGCCAGCGGGGATGGAGCCCTGCGCCCGCCTTCCCCTTCGCCTCTCCTTGACTGGCCCTGCTCCACCCCCACCCTCCACCTCCCTCTCACCTCTTCAGGTCCAACCCCGCTCTACCCCCACACCCCACCCCACCCCTGCTGCTTCAGGTCCTTCTGGCCCGCGTCCACCTGCCTCCCCACTCCCCTCCCTCCCTCCCTCCCTCACTGCCCGCTGCCTCCCCCTCCCTGCCGACTGTTCTGGGGGGGGGCATCCAGGCTGGGTGGCGAGGTGTGCTGCCATCATGATCTCAGGCATGGAAGTTGGGGGGAAGCCCCGCTGCTCATCTGGCTGGGGCATATTCCCCCACTGCCAAACTTCCCCCGCAGTGGCGCAAACTTGGGCCCGCACAGCCCAGACCACCCAGCCAGTCGCTGCCCACCCTCTTGGCGGTGCATGCACAGTTGGCTAGAAGCATTATGGACAGACACAGACAGACAGATAGACTAAGCCTTTTATTATATTAGAATGATATCTATTTCAAATTCTTTACAGTGTCTTCCTTCCTTTCTGTCCCATTTCTGCTCCCCCGCCCCCGGCCAACTCTGAGACAGAAGTGACTTTTGCTGTTTGACTTCAAGATGTATTTTTGATTCAGAGTATTTATTATATTGGTATCCTTTTGTAGATAGTCAGAGGTGTAAAAAGCTGTTTGTATGCTCTGGCCAGCAGCAACAGCAGTGGCTGGAGCAGCAGCTGCCATTCTTGCACCCCTTCAAAGTCAGCACTTAGGGCTGGTGCCCATCACTAGTTCACTACTGTAGAAAGGCTACTTGCCCAAAATAACCTAGGCAGCTTTTCCAAAAAACAGTGTTGGCAATCTTCTGGTACCCATGTATTTGAGAAGGATGCAACTTATCCATCTCTTCTTTTACTTGTAAACATTGTTTTTGTATTTCTCTTGTTAAGTTCTCTATTATTTTCTGTGTTAAGCCTTCGTTTAGCTAAGAGAATCCGTGTTTGGTATGGCTACTGGAAGGACTAATGTTGAATTAGGAGGTATTCATTTCCTTTTTTACTCATTTCATTGGAAAAGAAAATTTCCAAGATTCTGCACACTCTATCATAAGCTGGTGGCTAAAGGCTACCCCAAATCCACCAATTATCTTTACTGGGGGAAAAGGCCAATATCAAGAACACCTCAAATTTAGTTTCCATGCTCCTCTGCATTTCATCTATGTACAGGATGAGAATTCAGATGGAGAAACTAGAAGGGTGGCAGTGCCCCATAAAATTAAATTATTTTTATGATCCCATGGAATGGATGGAGTTTTTTGGAAGTTCTCTACAGTAGAAGGTAGTAAATTGTTAAATGACTAATTCAGGATCTCAGAGCGACAATACAATTTGCATTCCCTGAGCCATGTTCCCCCATGCCAATCACTGAATAACTGCATGATCCCTCCCTGTGCAGAAATGTTATACTTTTTTCAGGTAGAGTACCAGTTTTCAAAAAAATGGGATTTTTACCACCTTTTTAGCCATCACATGGTGAAGGGATTATAATAATAATAAAATAAACATGACTATGTAAATGATTTGTGGTACTTGATTAGTTAACCCTTTTAAATTTTAATTTAATCAAATATGCTTATAGTATCAAAGTAAAACAATCAGTTAGCTTGAAAATAGAAAGCTTATTTAATTATCTTGTAGCTTCATTTATAACATGAACCTTGATAAATTAAATTAAATATTTCCAAGGAAAACATTGATTGCACATCATAGCTGGAAATGCTTTAGGGCCTTGGCAATATGGAGAATGAGCAGCAAGTGCCTACAAATGATTGGGGCTTCTTCAGGAGTGGGAGAAGATTATTCAGGCTTGCATATATTTAATTTTCAGTCTGCCTCTCATCCTATTTTTCTTTCCTGTTCTCCCATATTTTCTATCTATCACCCTCTCCCCTTTCCTTGTGTATTTCTCTTCTTTCTCTTATTTTTCTATCACTTCCCCCCATTGAGTCTATTCATACTCATACCATTTCTGCAAGCATGCTTATGTGTCTACCTTCTCTCTTCTGTATTACTGACAACATTTATTTACTGAGGTATAAACCAGTGCTTTAACACGGATCTCTCTAGGCCTGGTGCTATACCCTCAGTGCCTCATTTTCTATTAAACATGAATATTCCGTACCTATTCACCTGACAGATATTTCGGATCAGTTCACGGTTGTAAGAAAACTGGATATTATTCTAGCATCTGATGAAGTAAGCTGTTGCCTACAAAACTTCATGCTTCTCCAAACTGGTTAGTCTTATGATTCTAACCAGTGTCATGATATCTTGGATTGCTGTGAGATTCTATAAGGGAGCACCTCAATATGAACAATGTGCAAATACCTACACGATTCACAAGATTAACCCAGAAATTTCAAATAAGAATTCGTAGTGTCAAAACATTGACCTGCTGTGGTCTTTCTGAGTTCTTTACAACAGAATTGCTCTATTTTTTCCATAGTCAAAAATGCGTGAAAACTAAGAGCTGGCATTTTCTGAGGAGTGCCGTATAGATTAATGAGGTTGCATACCTTCTGCTTGACATCAAACTAACATAGCTAACCAAATTTATGAATATTAGTGTGAATGCAGAGTATTACCCTGTATCTAGTTTCTGTACAAGGAGGGGCAGAGGCCATGTTTTCTATATATTGCTGAATACCCAAGATATTACCCAAGATAGAATCTACTTGAAGCCTTCATAAAGCTCTTTTAAATAACAACCTAAGCAACCTCTCTTCCCCACCACTTCTCTCTTTCTCCCCCCCCTTCTCCCTTTTGCTCTCCTTCTCCCCCCATAGAAGATCGCTTCACTGTACCCAAGTTAAAAGCAGTAATGGCCAATCAGCACAAAATGCAAATCTTGTTCGAGACATACAGATAATAAATAGTAACCCTTTATATTAAATTTTAGTAAAGGCAATACAATAAGTGCCACAGGCCTGTTAAGCATTTCAGTAATATCTGTTCAAATAGTTTTCATTAAAAGTAGAATTTAACTTGCTCTCGCCATGTGTAATTGAAAGTGAATCTGAAGAGAGGAACTAGAGTCATAGATGTTACAGTTGGAAGGGACCTCTGTAGGTTATCGAGTCCAACACCCTACCCTGGGCAAGAAAGAGCGCTGGGGTCAGATGACCCCAGCTTGGTGCTTGTCCAGTCTCCCCTTGAAGACCCCCAAAGTAGGGGAGAGTACCACCTCCCTTGGAAGCCCATTCCAGATTCTGGCAACCTTTACTGTGAAGAAGTTCTTTCTAATGTCCAACCTAAATCTGCTCTCCATCACTTTGTGGCCATTGTTCCTAGTTACTCTGGGGGGCCCTAGTAAATAGAGCAGGGGTCAGCAACCCCTGGCACGCATGATGAGCATGGCATGCAAGGCCATTTTGCTTGGCACGCCACTGCCAACTCAGACTCTAAACAGCTGCTGCCAGCCACGGAGCCCAGGATGCTCCCTGCAGGTGGCTGGGAGGCTGCAAGCCCTGCTACAAGCAGACTGGACTCCTTGGGCCGGCTGCAGCCAGGAGGCTGCAAACAGCTACTTCGGGCTCTGGCATGTTGGCACTCCGGCACCTTCCAAGGTAGACGTTGTGGTTTTTTCAGCACTCTGGCCAAAAAACATTGCCTACCCCTGAAATAGAGCATCTCCTATTCCCTGCTTCCCTCCCCTGATGAATTTTATAGGCAGTCACAAGATCACCTCTCAGCCTTATCTTGCGAAGCTGAAGAGATCTAGGTCCCTCAGTTTCTCCTTGTAGGGCCTTGCCTGCAGGCCTCTGATTATACGAGTGGCCCTTCTCTGAACCCTCTCAAGATTCTCCGCGTCCCTCCTGAAGTGCGGCACCCAAAACTGGATGCAGTACTCCAGCTGCGGCCACATAGAGGGGAGGCATCACCTCCCTGGACCTGTTCATTATGCATCTGCTAATGCATCATAAAGTATGGTTAGCTCTATTGATCAAAAAGCATTAATGTATCAAAAAGCATTAATGAATAGACCTGTTAAATGTTTACACAGTGCATTAATAAATAAAGCACAACACGCAATGTCAGAATTAACTACTCAATTTTGCTACACGCAAAACCTGAATAAAACAGCTGCCATAGGAAAATGATTCGACTGCATGGGATCACCATAAATGTATAATAACACAAAAAGAATGATGTTTTAGTTTAGTGGTTGGGTATAGACTCTTGTTTTACTATTTTTTTTTTTTTTTTTTAAATACACATTTTACATTGTACCTACAGTATGGTAAACTACTACAAGAAAAATACAGACCACACCAATAGCCTCAAGTACAAGTCTAAGAATACTGCTAGTGATTCTTGCAATTAAAATGAAGCAGTGGGCCTACAAAATACATCTCAATTTTTTTTATCATTCATGAAACATTTAACATGGGCTAAACTTCAAATACTATAAATCTCTCTTGTTTATATACCCATTCCACCTGTGTTTTAATGCTACCATCACATAATTATATAATCCAAATGTGAAAATACAAACATAAAATCTCATGAGAACATATGTCATACCTTTTAAATGATCAGTTTCTTCCAAACTTTGAGAGAAGCTTCTGAGCTTTGAGGGCTGTGAGTTTGGAGGACAACCCTGAGGGCTGCTCTGGTCCATGGAGCAGCCTCTGGGTCTGTGGGGCCAGCCTCTGACTCTGCACCCGCAGCTGCTCCCAGCACCTGCCTGCAGCCCCAGGATTGGGATTGTGCTGGACAGGAAGTGAGTAGGCTGCTGAGGCACTGGCCCAGCATCACTTTTCCCTCCTTGCTGAAGGCTTCTGGTCTACCTGCTCCTCAGATTCAGCCACTCCCCAGCTCTGAGGTCCAACAGCTCTGCTGAGAGGGGCTGGTCCCCCAGCCAGGGAACTGCACAGCCTCCTCCAGCCTTTCCTTCTTCCTGGCTTTGTCAATTTTGGGATAAGAGTCTCTGCATCAGGTATGGGTGCTGCCTCATATCTCCTAGGTACTTTAGGAAGCCAAACCCTGGCAGCTGCTCCCAGCTCCTTACTCCAGCAGATGCTTGGCTGCGATTCTCTCTCTGCAACAAGTGGATCAATTGCGTGCCCAGCCTCAGCTCCCACTCCATGGGTCCGGGACTGTGGCTGGGTTGGTTAGTGGGCAAACTGGCCACTGTGCAGCTCGTACCTGGCAGGCACAGTTAGCTTTCCCTCTTCATTTTTCCCAGGGAGCCCCTTATTAGCAGGGACCCCTGGGCCCAGGCCCCACAGGCCTATGCATTAATCCCCCCGCCTTGCTAAAATCCACTACTTAATCCTTTTATTTCTTGGTCCTTTGTTCAGTTCCAGTCTAAGACTAATAAGGATGTGTTTCTGAGTACAGAAACAGCAAGTTTTATGTAGTCATAAAACAACTTGTAAAATGTCACCTGTGGGGGATGAAAGCTGATGTGAAAATTGGAGGCATGCACAGCCTACAGTGCCCCCCCAGCAGTATTTATTTATTAAGTTTATCCCATGTGGCATTTCTGTCACTTTATAAAAGGCCTCATCTTGAAGTGCACAGCTTATGAGCCACGTCGGGGCACTTCTGAGACAAGTGCTACATGGGGAATTGCTTTTACCACTTCCTGCAGCATTGGCTGGTTTTGGGTGTCACCATTCCAAGCCACTTCTATTTATATAATCTGACATGAAGCAGTACAGGATGCCTTGGCTGCAAGTCATTTTAATTTTTTTTCTCCCTATCAGCAGTTTAAAAGATTTCCTGTTAACACAACACTAAAAAAAAAAAAAGGGGTGGAGAGGGGGACCCAGCCTGTTCTCTCTTGAAAAGTACTTCATGTCCCGCTGCTGTGGAAAGTTAAATCTAAACATTTAATACTGAAGACACCTCCCAATCCTAAATTGTCACCAAAACAATATATATTACAGCATATTGATTTTGGTTTTGGCTTTTTTGGTGATATTTTAACAATGCATAAAAATCCAAGCAGATAGATTGCAGGATTGTTTGCATATACGTAATGTACACGCACATACCATAAGTGTATGTTTGTTCTGAAGGTATAATAAGACTCCTGGTTTCATTAATATAAAAACCTGAAGAACCAATCGATGATCACCAATTTTATGGCACAGTGATTGAGCTCTTTTTTATGTAATCTCCCAAGACACTCTTTGAAGCATGTGTCTGGCTGGTAAAAGGCAGTCTGTCAAGGTTTGATGCCTCAGAAAGCAAAAAACAATCCATCCTGGCAGCTGCTGTATCTGTAAGGGGCTTCCTTTCATACTATAGGTAAACATACTCTTCTCCTCCTTTCTAGTCCAGTCCCCTGGATGCAATCCTCTGGGTTTGAGAGGGTGTTTAAATAAATGTGCAGCTTGATGAAGCCAGTTTTAGATGCAGATACACCCTGTGTTTGTGTGTCAAGCTTATGATGTGTATGCTACAGTGTGCACCCCATAACCAACCACAAGTCATGTCTAACTACTACTGACATCCTTCTCCCATGGCAGCACGATTCTGTAGAAAAGGGAAAAAGTATATATGTCTTTAGTACAGAACCTCAGTCATTATGTATGAGAGCACTATCACAGTAGGCTGATTTCTGGCCTACCAAAGTAGACTGGTTTATAGCAGAGGTGTCAAACAAATTGATTGGTGGGCCATATTTCCTGCTTTTCAGGAAGCAGGACACACCTGTTCTGACTGTGGTAGACTCTGCTCATGATGCTGCTGGGGCTGCCAACTGCTAGCAAAATGGCCCACCAACATGGCCAAAGCATAAGCAACAACCAGGGCTCTGATTGCAGTGGTGGGGACCAGGGTTTGTGCCCTGGGCCAGTGTCCTGATATTAGGAATAGCCATCGCTATGGGTGGAAGTGACGGCACAGCCATTAACCAGGGGATGAAGACAGCAGCTGCCATGTGTATTGACCCTGTCAAGCCCTCCTACTTCAGCCATTGCTGCTGCTCACACCTGTTGCTGAGTGCCACTGATTCCTGTGGCCAGTGATAATGGGAAATGCTAAATACAGTGGCAGTCACAGTAGGGGCCACACCAACACCTCCACCAACAGCAGCATTAGGCTGACTAGCTACTGTGACATGACCCCCACAAGTGAGCTACTCCTGCTCCCACTCCTCCATTCTGGTGCACCTTTCCTCACCAGGGCTCTGATATGATAGTGAGAAGCCTTGGAAAGAGATCGCAGGCCAGATGACCTACCTCTGTGGCTCAATTGTATGATACCCCTGATTTATAGAAATCTATCACTCCAGAAATGAATGGGGTTTGTTTTGTTTTTTGGGGGGTTGGGGGTTTTTTTGGGGGAGGGGGTGTGAAGTTTAAAGGACATTCTTCCCCTCCCACAATGTGTACTAATTTAGTATATTTGAAGTGTAGAGTAGTGAATTTACTTTTCCCTCTCAGGGACTTGGCTTCTCAATAGGTTTCCTTTCAGGACTTTCTCCTACGATTTCCATGTTAAGCAAACAATCTTTCTCTGGCTCCTACACTGAAATGGCCCCACTTTTCTCTTGCCTTCTCACAATGTATTCAGGCATTTGAATTATTTGGCAGAAGAGTTTTACTGGGTATTGCACAGGTACAGTTAAGAATAGAAGAGACTGCTCAAATGAAGAAGCAGAGACAGAGCTTAAAAACAGACAGAGAAGGAAGCCTGACAGCCAGAATCATTATGGGTGTGTGGCTTAGAAAGTGGGCACTACAGTGTGGTGCTGTAAGCAGGAAGCTATTGCTGGTTGTTTGATCCTTTCTGTATTCATGAAGTCAGGACACTGCACATTTTGGTACAACAGAAATGCCTTACTTCATTACTAGTTGTAGCCTACAAGACCCCCGACTTTCTGATGAGCTTCACACTTTAAAAATAGAGTCTATACTGTCTTTCTGG
Source organism: Alligator sinensis (assembly GCF_000455745.1). Lineage (NCBI taxonomy): Eukaryota > Metazoa > Chordata > Crocodylia > Alligatoridae > Alligator > Alligator sinensis. The sequence continues at coordinate 1,307,938 of NW_005842265.1, read as the reverse complement.
GAAGAAGAAAAAAACTTCCCTACCTCCAATAAAGACAGACAAAGAATTAAATGTAGATGAAACTAACCTATGTGGAATTAGCAAGCAGTATATTACTCTAGCTCAAATACTGTGATTTTTAAAAGTAACATTACCCTAAGTCTCCTGGTAACAAAAGGAACATGCTAACGGAAATGGAGTAGGAAGTGCTTACTCCTCACAGGAATATATTAGTGACTTAAGTGTTTTGACACTCTTTTGGAAATCTTAAAATATATAGCATATGATTGGGGTAAGTCACTATCATTCTTCAGAGTCAAAGCCAGTATTTACATAAATGACTTATGGCAATTTCACACTTTGAGAATCTTCTGCAAATAAAAGTATAAGAAAAAAAAGAGAAATCAAGAAACAGAACAGGATAACAAAAGTAAAATTACTTTCAGAGTTTGTCTTTAGGCACCTTTACCTTCAATATGATGAATGTTTACTTATGCAAAAGCATTGGTATACATTTTCGAGATAATTGTATACTTTTATACCCGATTTAACTATTTATATATATTCTGAGCTACAAACACAGCTTTGGTACCCTCCTTATGTCTAAACGTTCATTTTTGCAGTTATTGGAAACGGCAGGAATGATGAAGAAAATGCATGCTTGATGTGAAAGAGTATACAAGGCAAAAGCAGCATAAGCAGTAGAACACATTCACTGTTTTCAGTTCATTACCACTGGTTCCTTCATTTGTGCAATGCTCACAACAAATTCTTATTTCTTCGTATTGGTAGCATATTTTCTTGCATACCACATGCCCTCAAATTACACGTAACTTGATTGGGAAGGCCAAATGTTGGGAGAAAAAAAAAGATGTTTTCAAAGTCAGAACCAACTGTGTGACAGTGTCCAGGATGTATAGCATCTCAAGAGAGCGTCTGAGTGAGGCAGCAAGAACTTCCTGGTGTGCCATGACAGCATCAAGGGTAGGCCCCAGACCAGGGGTAGGCAACCACTGAATGATTTATAGTTGGGTAGGGGAGAGAGGGTCCTGTTGTCCTAGCTGAAAGTTTCGGAATCGCCTAGTCCCAGGGTTTTCAACCTTTTTTAGTCTAAGTACCCCTGGCAGCTGGACAATGGCGGGGGGTAGTGCATGGCCAAAAGCTGGCGGGGGGAGAGGGTAGCATGCACCCAGATACTGAGTGGGGTGTGGGGGTGGCGTGTGGCTGGACACACAGAAGGGAAGTGGGGACGGCGTGCAGGCAGGCAGGGATGGAGCGCCACAGGCTCCAAGAAGCAGGGCAGGGGAGCTCACCAGGCTGGGGTGAAGGCAGCGGCACCCCTCTGCGGAGCGGGGAAGTTCCCCAGGCTGGTGTGTAGTGGCAGTGACCACAGTGTGCGAGCTTCCCCACCCCACAGAGGGGCGCCGCTGCCCTCACCCCACCCTGGCCGTGCTCTTGGGAGGCGGCAGCGCTCCGTCCCCACCTGCCCACGCGTACCCTCTAGGACCAGTTCAAGTACTCCCAGGGGTACACATACTCCTGGTTGACAACTCCTGGCTTAGTCAAATGAGTAAAATTATACAAAAGAACTATAACTGCTAAAATGCACAGGATGCCCACAGAAGCAGAGATTGCAGTATCTAAGTGGGGTACTACTCTTAACTGTCTGAGTCATCTTTAAACCTATCTAGCTACTTTGACAAGTTATCATAGGTCATCAGAAAACTGATAGCATAATTTCTTTAAACCTTAACTAATCTACAGAAACATGAAACTCCAGAAATTTCATCTACAGGGAACTGATTTTTTTTTTAGTTAGAAACTAGTAAAGATAGAAATGCTCATTTTGAGAGAGGAACTGGCTCAATTGATTAGCAATGAGGAAACAGCTGCTTGCCCACTGATTCACTGATGCAAGTCCATCGTGCAACAAAGCAATGGAAAGTCATAACCATCTTGTAATGTAGGTGCTGACAGGCCAGTAATTTCAGGGTTAGTAATTTCCCTCCATTTTGTAATCCATTTGGTGTCAGAATCACAGAAAGCACCACTGCATTTGGCTTTAATTAGCCCTTGCTCATAGATGTCTTTCTTATCTATTTATAGTATGTGGGAGTAACAATTTAATTAGCATAAAAAACCCTACTCTGTCATCCTTACGTGTGCCTTTAATACCAGGCTAGAGGCCTATTGAGATGATGCCAGAATTGGGTAATTTCTCCTCAGTTGAGGAAACGTGGAGTCTCTCTACTGTTTCTGTATTTGTTGTACCTTTAAACAGAAACCTAAATCTCCAAAAGTTGTCAGTCTACCACCTTTTAATGGGCTCTGACATGTTGTTCTAGGCTTGTCTACATGAGGAAAATGACTAGAATATGTGTGCAATTAGCTAGTCCACAGTTGTTGTTCTGGAATTGCTCTCTGCTACAATGCAATGTCCAGGTGGATAGACATGCCAGGCAAGGTTCTTTGAGTAGATGTGATATTTTTTATCAGACCAACTGAGTAGTTGGAAAAAAGTTCTGTGCAAGCTTTCAGGTGCAATCACCGTTCTTCAGGCATAGGGAGTCTCTGCTGGTCTGAGACTCCAAGGAATGAAAGAAGCTAAAAGTGTGACAGGATGTCAGTGAGAATGTAAATAGGTGGAAATTAGGAAAACAAAAGGTAGAAAATGGAAGGGAGGGGGAGAAAAAAAGCCAGAGGTAAATTAGGGAGACTCTACTGTAGTAGTTTTACAAGGTAGAAAAAATGCTGTCTGTGAAAAAGGGAATGGCTGGAAATGAGGAAGACAAAGGGTAGAAAAGGAGGGGAGGGGAGAAAGGGGAGGAAAGAAAAGTGTTAAAAGCTCAGGTCTGGCAGACCATTCTAGTCTGGCATAAAGTGCCTACCTGGGAAACTAGATTGTTGTAGAATAACATCATTCACACAAGCTGTTATGATCAGTTTCCCTTGATAGAAAGGGCCTCTCAGAAATAGCTTGAAAGGAAAGGTGAGTGAAAGGTGTGGCCAGTGGTGACGCATAGAGGGTGCACAGTGAGCACCAGTGCACCCCCTGACGGCCATGTTCGCTGCTTAGGCAATGGGCAGGGGGGGCAGGCGGGACCGCCAGTACCCTCCCTGCAAGCACCGGCCGATCGCTGCACTCGCTGCAGCAGCTTTTGGATCGCTCATGGGGGAACCCCCCCTTCGGTGGGTGGGACTGGTGGCAGGGGGGCATGTGCTCACCCTGGCTAAGGTGGCAGCAGTCGCCCATGGGTGTTGCTATGTGAAAGCTGTGTTGCACTTTTTGCTTTCAGTGCAAGTGCAAGAGAGAAATGTGCGGAAATGACTAAGTAGAGGATGGTGCAGCTAGAAAGTTAGAAGCTTCCTTAAAATAACAACATTTTTTAAATATGATAACCAAAAGCAACTCCCTGCTCCCACAAACAACGTTCTGTGGAAAAATTCTGTGGATACAGCCACATGGCTTTACTTTGTATGTATTCTTCTGTAATACTTGAGCATGTTAGACCAGGATATCAATGATTTTCCGATTTAATTACCAAACTGCTAATAAAGAATAAAAACTTGGTTAATGCTTCATTAGATACCTGTAGATATATATGTCATATATAGTGACATAAGCAAACTGAAAAATGTATTGCAATCCCAAAAGACTTTAAGAACAGTGTATTCCAACCCTTTTGGTTAAGTTGTACAGACTTGGTTTAAAAAGAACAGTCATGTTCTGTTTCCTGGCCATGCTTTGATTGTTATTGATTCTTTATCCTTGGCTGAACTTTCTTGGCCAAAGGTAATTGGTTCAAAGTGTAAAGATTTGTAAAACGTGTGAAGTGCATTAAACAGTTACAAGATGATATTGATTTATTGTAAATGGAAGAGTTAGTAGAGATGCTGGCCAGAATCCTGTCTAGGAAGTAACCCATAATACATGGAAGCATTCATCTCATCTTAAACATTTGGAGTTCATTTTTTTTCAAATGCTATAAGTATATGTTATCTTCCTCCCCACTTCCCCTCCCTAAAAGAGTGGGTTAAAAACTAGCTTAATTGTGGCTCCTGACCAGAATTCTGATTAGGGCCATGGGCAGACATTCAGGGCATTTACACACGTGCGGCAGGTCTGCTCTGATGCACTAGAAATCCACATAAATTGACACGCCTGGTGCTGCATCAAGTCCAGGTACACTTTGAACTAAAACACATTCTATGTGCTTTAGTGTAAAGCATGCTGCTGCCATTTTCTCAACACGGACGTGCACTACACCACTAATGCACCTGCACCAGACTCTGTGCCAGGTGCTTTTAATTAGTACGGCTCACTAATTAAAAGCTCCCTGAGCTGTGGCAGGAGCACATGTAAAAATGCCCCATGTTTCTACTGAGAGAATTGCTGTTCTCCCAGTAGCAAACAAAAGTGGATAGACATTAAAGCTTTTTCTCCCAGAGCAAAAATGGCTGCTCCAGAAAAAAAATAACTCGGGAACAACCAAGATTGTTGCTCACGGGAGACTGAACAGCCATATACTTCCCACCCAGCTTAACTCCTCCTGGACAGTGCTGTCAGCCAGTTAGCAGTAACATTTGGCAGTCTGCCACCTGGCCCCGACCCAAGCCCAGGCTCATAGTTTGTCTTGCACCATGACCTGCACCTTCAGAGATACTAAAAATTCCTGAACACAAATATTTATGACAGTTTGCAAGTGTTGTTACATGTTTTTGCTTTATGAGGCTCAGTTCTTAGAGAGATTCTGTAGCTACTGACAAAAACTCCCATGCAATTTCCTGTGTTACATTATTTCTTTTTCCTCCCCTTTTAATTTCTCAGTCGGTGGGCCAGTCGAAGTGCTACAGCACAACGTAGGAAAGATCGCCTCAGACAACATTCGGAACATATTGGACTGGACAATGATTTGAGAGAGGTAGGTGGTGTTATCTGATGGCACCAGGAGACCTGAACCCAGAACATGAATGTAACTTGATTTATACCTGCCATAAGTTTTGCATTCATCTTTGTAACTATTAGATTCCTGGACATTGCAGATGTTTGTATCAAAAGCACATTTAAAATATTCAAAATTATCTCCATAGTATTGTAACGGGATATTGTTTTTTAAGGAAAAAATTATAAAGGAACTTGCAATTGGTATATATTGGTTGGACTGTTATCATACCTGAAAGTTCATGATTGCAAATACTGCAGTGTGCAAATGAAAGGAAAGAAAACAGACTTGCGGTTTAATTTTTCTATCTTATTTAGCTGTTTATAATACAGGGTCACAATTTAGTTCAGTATTTCATATGCTTATTTGCTGCTCTGGAACCCAATCCTGTCTCTACATTTGTGAAGCCAGTTGCAGGATCCAGTCCAGTATGATGCATTTAACTTTTGTAGAGACCTTAAGATAAACAAAGGGACTGTTTCAAGACTGAGGCAGGATTTGTTGTAGAGGCTTTGTATTGTTGTGTATTGAATAGATTACTACCCTTATTAGAAAGTTCATTTGAAACAGTAAGAGTTTGTTTTATTACTTGTGCCTAAAGCTTGAAAACTCCCACACATCTTGTAATCCTTAATTGCTTGTGCTTTTCTTCCTGTCTCTTAAGTTTCTCCTTCATTTAAAAATATATTTCTTTCCATATTTTTATCTATCTGTATTTTTTTAATTCATCATTAGGAAAAATAAAACGTTTGTGCTGTTTTGCTACAAATGTTACTGACTAAACTTGACCAGTGTTGTCATCTGCCATTAAAAAAACAAATAAAATTGCCATTCTTAGACTCTAGTTCAAACATCTTTTCACAGAAACAAAGCAAAATGGCATTTGTAAACGTTTATTACTAGTTTTCATGTGACAACAAATACAGTTCTAAATGTTGTCTTGTGTATCAACATAACTCTCTCAGTGCTTTGTCATGTATTTACTTTTTCCTTTTTTACTTTTGCTGTGGATCATATGCATGCTTGTTTTGCTTTGTCTCCTCTCTCTGTTTTTTCTGCCATTGGTGTATCTGCCTCCTCTTAGCCATCGGAGGAGCTTTTGATTCGTCAGAACTCAATGGCATTCTGGGAGTGGGATCAGGGACCACCCCCTCCTGCACGACCTCCTAAAAAATCGTTCTCTGAATGCTGTCTGGTATGTTCTGTTTGCTCTTGCTGAAAGCTGCTTTGAGTTGTTGTTAGAACAAAGTCACTGCCTTCAACATCACTGGAACCTCTCCTTAGTATAGAATGTGCACTCACCTCTGTAGTTTAATAAAGTGTGGTTATACTCAGAAAAATACTATAGAAATGGAGTCATGGGGTTGTGTATTCACACCCTAGCTAAATTTACCATTTTAAGACTTATTTTTATTGTTAGGCTTATACACTCAGCTTGAGGTCTCAAATTCAATGCATGTTTTTTTTTTCCCCCCAATCTGCAAAATTAGGTTGCCAGTAAAGGTAATAGTACTTGATTCACTGGCTTTTCTATAAAACTTCGAAGACCAATAAAGTTAGCAGAATTAAAAATGTTTGTCAATGTAATAACCAGATATGGCTTGATGATCTGCAAGAAACGGAATATGTTCGTCTGTTTCCCCCCGGTGCATGCACATATAGGTGGGCATGCCCACGCAGACACAATCTTCAGATTATAACTGCACTTTGATTTTTTTTTATTTCCTTTCCCCTAATAGATCTCTCTGTTAGCTAGTTCCTTTACTTTTTCAATATTTAATTATGTGAATTTTGGCACTAATTAAATTAAACAGATATTTTGAGGTTACTGTTTGAACAGCATACTTTCATTCAGTTGCAACTTGATATTACTGCCTAAAACATTGTCTCAGCTTTTCATTTGGCTTTCTCCTTTCTTGTCTTATTCACCCATAATGTGCTTGGGTTTTAATTAGGTAAACATTTTTTATCTTCCATTCGAAAAGTTTGTTTAAACTGATTCTTAGCTGATATGTCCAGATTTGCATTTTGCAATGATCTTCCTTTTTAAATAATAAATTTTAACTTGCAGCAATATGAGTTTGGGTTTTGTTCTTACTAAGCAACTTAGTCCAATATCTGTTTCTGCCAAGAAAGGAATGTCTGAGTGCTGTAAAGACATTGTATACTGCCTAACTCAAGAGAAAGCCCAGCAGTCCAGTTAAACAGCAGCACTGTCTCTCTGAAGGAATCATCATCACCCATCCCATTTCATAGCTGAATGGTGGTTGAAGCATATAGGACCTTAAGCACAAGCATCATTTACTAGATGGAAACAAGTGAGGAAGTCTCAGGTGTTGCATGGATATGAGAAGCATTTGCTTATTACAATATAAGAACATTAGCACTGTTTTTAAGCTGTTTTATTCAGCAGCATTCCAACAGTTTATTATTATTTGCCAAGCTTAAGTGCTTGACTTGCTTTTTTTTTTTTTTTTTACAAAGAAGTACATTGCGTTAATTAAACATGGGGCATTGTTTTAAAAATGATGTTGACCATTAATGACAGAGAGTGTTTCACTCTTCCGAAAAATCTAGTCACTGAGTTGGATTTAACATCTAACTTGGAAAATCTTTTTTTTTAAAGGGCCAATGTTTTTTTTCTCTGTAGTTTGCATTAATATCATTTTCCAAAAAGAGTTAAAAATCATTTTTGTTTATTAAGTGGACTTTTTAAAGTTGCCAATGATTCAAGAAAGTTAATCTTTTTAAATTGTCCTCCTTATCCTATACAGTTTTTCTACCTAGACGGTCTAAGCAAAACAGTCATTAAAATTACTTTACTGGGATTTATATTCACATCCATAATCAGATCAGATTGGTCAAGTGATTTTAATTTTTTGCTAGCAAAAATCAAACAACAATGGAAAGACATGTTTAGTGCAGTTTTGGATTAACTGAATTTGCTGACTGAAGGTATCTTAGTTATTAACACTTCAACTAACTCTGTATCAAGTAGCTAACACCACAGTTCTCTAGTTAGTTCTTGTCTGACTGCTGCTACTGCATATATATTGCACAGAAAAATCTCTTGCTGCTTCTGCTGTCCAGTGAAAGTATTATGCTTCTCCACTCCTACACTTAAGATAATTCACTGACTTTTTATATCAACATTTGTTTCTCTAGGATTAATGAAATTAGGAGACTATCATTTTTCGTACTTATGCTAATTCTGCTTCTTGTAGAAATATATGCAGGAGGCAAGAAGTTTAGGAAAAAATTTAAGGCAGCCCAAACTCTCGGACCTTTCTCCAGCTGTGATTGCTCAAACAAACTGGAAATTTGTGGAGGGGTTACTGAAAGAATGCCGTATGAAGGTAACCTTTCTTTTTAAGTGTATTCTACCATTAATTAATAGCTTTGTTATAAATCTTGTCCTGCAGCTTTTCCCACAGAGTTTGTTGGTAACTCTCTGCCTAGAGATTTTAAAGAATTAATCCCTAGAGGTGGTTTCCTGAGGCGTATCTATACGAGACATTTACTGCAGAGTAGACTAATTAGCTCTGCAGTAAACGTCTCACGTCTATGCGTCCGGGGCTATTAGGCTGAGGGATCTGGGACTCTTCAGTCTGGAAAAGAAGGCTCAGGGGGGACTTGGTAGCAGCCTATAATTATATAAGAGGGGTACATCAGGACCTGGGACAACAGCTGTTCACCAGAGCTCCCCAAGGGATAACAAGGTCTAACGGCCATAAACTCCAGGAAGGCCAATTTAGACTAGACATAAGAAAAAAGTTCTTTATGGTGCGAGTGTCCAGGGTCTAGAACAGACTTCCCCCAGAGGTGGTGCAAGCACCTACTCTGGACTCTTTCAAAGAACATCTGGATATTTTTCTTGCTGGGATCACTTGACCCCAGCTGACTTCCTGCCTATGGCAGGGGGCTGGACTTGATCTCACAAGGTCCCTTCCAGCCCCTAATGTCTATGAACTCAATGAAACTAATAAACTCTGCAGCAAAGTAGTACTTGTAAATACAAGTACTATCCTGCTGTGGTGTTTTTTGCTCCGCAACAAGGCAAATGTAGATGCTGACGTGGCTGGTTGGGGCACAAGGGTACTTCAGTGTGGGGGCTGCCTGCCCTTGTGCCCCAGCCAGCCCCTCCACAGCATGTTGAACCAAGTTGGAGAAGCCCCAGGCTCGCAGGCTGACACCCTGGGTCCTCTGCTAGCTGGGGCTGCTCTGACTTGGCTCAATGTGCTGTGGTCTGGGGTTCATGTTCTGCTGGTATGCCCTGAAGCAATAAACTCCAACATGATATGCAGCAGAATTTATTGCTGCGTGCTAAAAGCATGTGTAGACATACCCTGTAATGGCAAAAGGAGTACTAAATAGAAGCTCTTCCATCTTGTAATTTCCAGGTGCTAAACTGTGTGAAAAGGAACAAAAAGATTACTGTCTTCAGTATTTATGTTTCCACATATGCAGTTGTTTGGTTGTTCCAGAAATTAAATGGGAAAGAAACAGCTAGCCAAATTAAAAATTCCTAGGCCTCTGAACCCTGCAAAGCTAGAAGAGAAGAGGAATGAGAAAGAGTAGTCTGAATAGGCCCTGCATTAATATGATTTCTGTTAGCATCCACACTCTGCCATTGAAAGAGAGATGGGGTACTGAGCTTGGTGAACCTGTGGTCTGACCCAGCATGGCATTTCTTTTGTTTAAAGGTGTAATTTGCTTGATCACAAATAGGAGGAAAAGTGTCCATATAATTTCTATTAAAATGTGATTCGCGCTCTAACAAATATTGGGAGTCTCTATCCGTTCAAGAGAAACTGTCCAGGTTGTGCAATTGTTGTGTAGGCTACTGAAGTAGAACTTTCTTCTTGGGATTGCTAGAAAAGCCCTCTGTATAGGAACAGTTTAACATCTACATGTATTTGCATGAGTCAGAGTGTATGGGGTTTAAAATTCCTGATGGTAAACTTTATTTGGAAACTGTCCATTTAATTCTTTTCTTTTATTTGGAAGTAGAAACACTAATCAGAATTCAAGACACACTGTATGACTTCGATCCAGAAAATGTACTCTTAAAAACTGGCTAATCTGGCAAATTTCAGAGTCTGTTGGATGACATTCTCTGTACATTTTGTCTTTTAGACTAAACGTATGTTGGTAGAGAAGATGGGCCACGAAGCAGTAGAGCTTGGACATGGAGAGGCCAACATAACAGGTCTGGAGGAAAACACACTGATTGCAAGTCTTTGTGACCTGTTGGAAAGAATCTGGAGCCATGGACTACAAGTCAAACAGGTCGATAACTTTAAGAAGGCACTTTATAGATTATGGCATTTAGTACATAATAAAAGTATATATTGTAATCCATCCCTCTATCATATAAATAACGCATGGTTTTCTAAGTAGGCCTGAGTTTATCTAAACACTTTGAGTAAGCTAGTCAACTCTTAAGATTTTCTTGAGACTTTGAAGAGCATCTTTCCACCAATTGTAATCATAATGTCATAAAATAATACTTTTAGCTTTACCCTCAGGAGTAGAAGGCTGGGGTAAGAACATGGAGGAAAGGAACAATGGAGCCAGGCAAGGCTACATGATTTGTAGGAGAGTGATAAATTGGGATTGTCCTTTCCTATTCCCTGGTCTCATGGGTCATTTATACACGTGCTCCAGGAGCGGGCAGGAAAGGGGGGCGCTTTAATTAGAGCGGCTCTGATAGTGACTCTAATTAAAGCACCTGGAGCATCTCGTGTATCAGTGTCCCTGCGCTTAAAAATAGCATCAAAGTCACTTCAACTAAAACTGATTTGACAAGATTTAGTTAAAGCACCCCCACTGCCATTTTTAAGCATTGGAGTCTGCTGAAGCATAGTAATTACCATGCTGTAATTATGAGCCTTGCTGCTTGCGTGTAGGTGCCCTTAATCTAGGAGCAAAGGACTTGAAAAACAACCTTCACACTGATCTTCTGGATCTATTAAATCAACAAACTGCGATCTATAAAACCATCACCGTTTTTCTTTTGACATCCTCCTCCCTGCTCTTTAAGCTTTACTGAATGCTCTGTTTCCAGGGGAAATCTGCTTTGTGGTCCCATTTGCTTCAATACCAAGAAAGGGAAGAGAAGCAAGAACATAATGCAGAGTCGCCAAGTGAGTATTTAGGAGAGTGAACTCTCCATATGTCATCTTGCACCACTGAGTGAGGTTAATTTTGGTAGGACTGAGACCAACAGCACTTTGTGTTACTTTTGTATTATCAGTGTATTGGTGATAATTGTTGTCACACTTAATTTTGAGATCTTTCTGAAATTTACTTGACCTCTCAGCCAAATATAGTATTTTCCATATATCATGCTATACTAACTCTCACCTTCAGGAAAATCATCAGCTATGCTTCCCTTAGTTCCATTTTACCTCAAACTAAACAATAAATAAGGTATGAAATGGAGTATAAGCTTCTGTTAGGTGGTGGTAACATTTCTGAAGTGGTTGAAAACATGAGTCAACTTGAGATACTAATATTTTTCCAGTTTGTCTTATCATATTCCTTAAATACCCATTAAAATTGCTGTATTACTGTAGATTTTCTATAAGATATTTAAGGCTATCTATACGTGTGTTTTGCGGGGGGGGAAGAATTTTAATTAGAGCAGTTCTCAGATGACCACTCTAATTAAAATGGCTCACTCTCAAGTTTATTAAGCTCCCCCGTGTTTAAAAATGGATGAGAGACAATTTATCTAAACCTCATTTGATGAGGTTTAGATAAAGCACCCCCATGGCCATTTTAAAATATGTGGGGGCGGGGAAGGGAGGGCTTAATATACGTGACCATGAGGCAATGCTGGAGTGTTCTGATTAGAACTAGGTTAATTGAGCCTGCTCAGACGTGTTCTAATCAGAACGCGAATGAGCATGTGTATAGGTAGGCTAAGCCTGAAATCTTTTTATATCTTTTTTCTTGAAACAGCATTACAAAAGCAGATGTTTCTGTCTCATCCATAACCTGCTTATTACCCCAGCTAATAAATTATGAAAATTGTCCTACCTATGCTCAGAGGATGAACTTTGCTGTTCTAGACTGTAATGGAACCTACTGGCCAATTGCATATCAGGTGTCTGAGCTTTGACCTGGTATAGGATGCATTTCCTAATCATTTTTTAAAGAGAATTTGCCAGAAAATAGAGCATTATACACAAAAACCTATCAGATATAAGTATCTGAGGATATGTAACCAGGAACATTGGTCTGGACTCTTATGTTAAATGTAATTAATATTTATAAATGTAGCATTCATGCCTATAAATAACCTATCATTATTTATTTATTTGTTCAAGACATTGAGTTTGGAATCCCTAAACATGTATCTTCCTAGGTGAATACAAGCTATCTTAGGCTAGGAGGAAGGAAGGATAAGACTTAATTCTTCAGTACTGATCTCCACTGGCCAGTCCAAGCTCATAGTGCATGCCTAGTGAGAATTCCCTTTACTTTGGCACTCTAAGGCCATTAAACCACCTGCCAATGTGTAAGATGCCTTTTTCAGATGGCATTGAACTTCCCTGCATTACTGTTGTTTTTGAGTATTGTTTTCTATAAATGCTTCAGCTGAATTAATGTTGTCTTCCTGGGGTTTGATCTCTCTCTTTCAGGGTGTACCCAGCTCATAAAACACTAGGGGGTGGGAGGTGAGATCCAGGTTTCCCTTTAGGACAGAACCAATGCACTTCACAAAATACTTTACAGTAATAAGGATGTTAATATTTGTATACAAGCATATGGTTCTTCCCTTTGTCCTGGCAGCTCACTAACCTTTGGGAAAGGAGTCGCATGTTTTTCATTATCACCATTCCGAGATCTTGCTCATATGCCACAAGTCAGATTTGAAGGAACACATCTTTCAGGATTAGCTCTAAGGCTGTAGCTATGGTTAAACTTGTCTCTTACTCACTAAAGCTTTTTAGTATCTATGAGTAATGGGCATCCATCAAGCCATCTGACTGGCAGGCACAAAGTCCAGAATGCAAAGCAAGTCTTGCAAATTAGTCTTACAATACCAGAGTTCAGAAATCCTCAATATTCTTAGCATCTAATATGCTGGTCTTAATTCTTGTTAAATTAATAAAGCACCTCCAGTTGTACAAGTTTAACTGTCAAGAATTTTATCAAATAAGTCATTCTGGAACAGATTAACATGCATATATTTTATATGCAAAAGAGGAGGCATTAGATGATTCATCTTAAATCTCTATGTTTGTCCTTGGTTTAATGCAAGAAAAAGTAACCTAGATAACATGGAAACAAATTGGAAAACACTTTGCAGAGCAACAGCCCTAAATATGCTTGTAACTGTAGCAGTTGTCAGTGGTTTCATAGTTTCATAGTTAGTAGGGTCTGAAGGGACCTGAGCAGATCATCAAGTCCAACCCCCTGCCATGGGCAGGAAAGAATGCTAGAGTCAAATGACCCTGGTTAGGTGATTGTCTAGCCTCCTTTTGAAGACCCCCAGGGTAGGAGTAAGCACCACTTCCCTTGGAAGTTGGTTCCAGATCCTAACTGCCCTGACTCTGAAGTAGTACTTCCTGATGTCCAGCCTGAACCTACTCTTAGTCAACTTATGGCCATTATTCCTGGTTACTCCTGGTAGTGCTCGGGGGAACAGGATCTCTCCCATTACCAAGGGAGAGCCCCCTTGGTAAATTTATAGATGGCCATCAGATCCCCTCTCAGCCTTCTTTTGTGAGTGTGAGTGGCCCTCCTTTGGACCCTCTCAATGCTGTCCACATCCCTCCTGAAGTGCAGCGCCCAGAACTGGATGCAGTGCTCCAACTGCAGCCTGACCAGTGTCGCATAGAGGGGGAGGATCACCTCCTTGGACCTGCTTGTGATGCATCTGTGGATGCATGACAAGGTGCAGTTGGCCCTACTGACTGCGTCCTCGCATTGGCAGCCTATGTTCATCTTGGAATCAATAATGACTCCAAAGTCCTTTTCTGCCTCTGTGCTGACAAGAGGGAGTTCCCCAGCCTATAGGCATGCTGCTGGTTCTTCCTCCCCAGGTGCAGTACCTTGCACTTGTTAGTATTGTCAGTTTAGGACAAGGGGCCAGGTCCGGCCTGGCAGGCCATTCTATCCAGCCCATGGGGCCCCTAAAAAATTTAGAAAATTAATATTTATTTGATCCTAGCTGCCTGTCAAAGATGACAGGACCCAGGGGCAGTAGGGCTCAGAGGAAACTGGTGGCAGGACCCAGCAGTAAGGCCTATCCAGCCCTGCCCCCCACAACCAGAAACCTCTGCCTAGCAGAGGCTTCTGGCCTGAGACCATGGGGCTGTTCCTGCTTCCCTGTGCCAGAGAGGGAAATGCAGCCCTCAACAGCTTGCCAAAACTTGGTAAGTGGCCCTCCGCCCAAAATAATTGCCCGCCCCTGGTTTAGGATGTCTTCTACAGTTGCATGTAGATGTCGGGGGAAGACCAGCTCTTAGGTAGTCAGGACTTGACCATCTGAGGGTCACAACCCAGGTGATCAGGAACAGGCAAGGTGAGGGAACCTAGGACCCCAAGTAATCTTGGGATCAAGGGCAGGTGGGTCAGGAAGCCAAAGTCTGTAAGGGGCTGGGATGTAGGTGGTGATCTTGGGTAGAACCACAAGCCCAGAGTGAGAGGGGGCATATGGGTGGTGTCAGGAACAGGACACAGGGACCCAGACTCGAGTCACTAGTCAGGGAGGTTTGGAGCAGGCAGCTATAGCTATGTGGGACTGAGACATGGGCAATCACTAGTTATCAGAAGGCATGGGTCTAGATTGGAGTCAGGAGCAAATGGTTTTGGGCTGCAGGCTGGAACAAGTACTCAGCCGGCAGGAACCAGCTGGCAGAAATCAAGAACAAGGATGAAGCCAGGAAGTAGGAATTCAGTGAGCAAGACCCAAGAAACTGGAAACAAATAGGAACCAGGAACTAGAAAACAGGTAGGAACAAAGAGTCAGAAGCCCCAGGCTAGATGGAGACATCTGTCCTGTTGAGTAACGTCCTGGGCACTTCCCACGCTGTTATTTATAAGCAAACATCCACAACCCAAGCAGGCAACTGAGACCAGCTTAAGATAGCTAGGTTGCTAGGAGCCAGGCCCATTCAGGGGTCATCTGGGAGAAATTTGTCTGGCCTACTGCCCTGGCCCCTGACGGATGAAATCACTGAATCCAAGTATTGTAATTCTGTTTTAATTCATTTTCCCCCTCTACAGTTGCCCTGGGACCAGAAAGAAGGAAGTCTGACACAGGAATTACATTGCCAACATTGAGGGTCTCACTTATCCAAGATATGAGGTACTGTATTTGACTCCCAAAAGTATGGATTATTGCATTAATAAGTAATAAATATTGGGAAAAGATTCTTCACTTGCTTTGAATTCATCCTTATACTATGAAATAAGTGTATATTCAAATTCATGTAGTGCTATTTCTTATGTCCTTTATATCTCATAAAACCTTTTAATTTCCCATGCTTGTTTGATTTACTTCAACTAAAAAGCCATAGAATAAGACTTGTGCATTGTGAGTTGGGGATTTCTAATTTTTATTGCCTATATTCTACTTTTAGTAGAAAAGATTCTTTAAAGTCTAAGCAGAGCTGCCTAATTACCTGGCACCTTCCATTTGTATGTTTTGAAAGAGGGGAATATAGGTTAGCTAAGGAAAATCATTAAAATGAGAGTGCAGACAGAGGTAAAAATCTCCCAGCAAGGGTTGACCTGTGCTCATTCATTTATTATAAATGGCCATTTTACCACATGTTGTCATTCCAATGGAAACAGGCCCTTGAAAATGATACCAAGAAATTGAAATTTAATGAGTTCTCTGAGTATTCCTAAAATGTGCATTTATCATTAAATTAGGACAAAAATGCTGAAGTAGATGCTGTTTTATAGATGTTTTTTAAACATAGCATAAGTTATCAGATGAATGTCCTATTACATAATTAAACAGCTGAAACATACTAACATTGACATTATTAATCTTAAATTAATATTTTACCTGCTGTGTTGTAACATGGGGGATCTTAAATTATGGCTAATAATTCAGCAAGTGGGTGACTTGGAGCACCAGTAATGGGGTATAGAACTTGCAATTTAGTGTAAGGCTGCTGAATACCACATAGCCCGATATAACTCTAAAGAGAGCCAGAGCCTGAAAACAAAAGGAAGCATTCTTGGTGAGGATCAAAAAGCATTGGCTGCTGTCAAAAAGTCCAGTGCTGTCACAAGTACCAAATTTACTTGGGCATTGTTGGAGAAAAGGAGGGAAACTTAAGGTTTTTCATTAAACCAAAGTAGAAGTGTCATGAAGATATCCAGATAACTCTAAACTGGGACTGGCTTTGGTTTTGTTTGCTGTATTTGAAAGCCAAATACTTCCTGATTTTGTTATATGCTGCAAAAGGGGATAGTGTGGGTGAGCCTAGAGCTACACACATATGGCACAGTGTTTCTAGGTGGGACTGCAATCTGGCCCCAGTCTCATTTGTGCAGTAATGTTTTACTGATCTATGCTCTAAACATCCACAGGGATAAAAAGAGTTGGAGGTTGATGTGACAGTATCAGGCAGTTCCTCTTGGAGTCATTCTCACTTGAGCAGTCAGGCTTTTGTAACTTGCTGCCAGTTCAAGCCAACCTCCTGATAAGAAGTTTCAATGTGAGAAAAGAATAAGAGGAAAAAGGTCAGAAAAGATGTGATTAATGGCACACTCCAATTTTGAAGCGAGATAGAACTATAGAAAATTAGGATTGGAAAGGACCTGAGGAGGTCATCTCATCTAACCCCCTGCTCAAAGCAGGACCATCCCCAACTAGATCATCCCAGCCAAGACTTTCTCTAGCTGGGTCTTAAAAACCTCCAAGGATAGAGATTCCACAACCTCTTTGGGTAACCTGTTCCAGTGTTTTACTACCCTCCTAGTGAGAGAGTTTTTTCCTAATATCTAACCTAAGCTTCCCTTGATGCAATATGAGATCATTGCTCCTAGGGCTTTGCGAAGCTTTGGGTGGTGATTCAATTTGGAGGAGATTCGGCTTGATTCAGTGGCTGAATTTCCAAATCCAAATCGAATCAGGGGACCAATAAAAAGGTCCAAATTGATTTGAAGCTCTCTAAATCTTCAGAAAAGATTCAAAGAGCTTCGATGATTTGGGCAGTCCCCACCCACTGCAGCAGGGAGATGGAGCCGGACTCCATGCTGGTAAGTAGCAGGTCGGGGAGTAGGGGCTGGAGGAGGGGGGAGGGGACCTGGGGCCTGGGTGATTTGGAGATTTGGCAGCAGCCGAATCTCCGAATCAGATTCAGCCAAATCGATTTGGGACAGTGATTTGAATCACCAAATCGAATCACTCTCCCCCAAATTGGCCAAATCCAAAGCGAATACTAGCCACTTCGCACAGGCCTAATTGCTCCTTGTTCTATCATCTGCTATCATTGAGAACAGTTAAGCTCCCCACCCTTCAGGTAGTTGAATGCTACAATTAAATCCACACTTAGACTTCTCTTCAGATTAAATAAACCCAGTTCTCTAGCCTCTCCTCATAAATCATATTCCCCAGCCCTCAAACCATTTTTGTTGCCCTCTGCTGGACTTTCCAGTTTGTCCACATCCTTTCTGTAGCAGGGGGCCCAAAACCAGACACAGTACTCCATTTCATAGACATTAGGGCTGGAAGGGACCTTGGAAGATCATCGAGTCCAGCCCCCCGCCCAAAGGGCAGGAAGTCAGCTGGGGTCATAGGATCCCAGCAAGATAAGCATCCAGTTTCATCTTGAAGGTGTTCAATGAAGGCGCTTGAACCGCCTCCGGTGGCAGGCTGTTCCAGACCTTGGGGGCTCGGACAGTAAAGAAATTCTTCCTTATGTCCAGCCTGAAACGATCTTGAAGTAGTTTGTGACCATTCGACCTCGTCATCCCTTGGGGCGCTCTGGTGAACAAACGTTCCCCCAGATGCTGGTGGTCACCCCTGATAAACTTGTAGGTGGCCATCAGATCACCCCTGAGCCTGCGCTTTTTCAGGCTAAAGAGCCCCAGGGCTCTCAGCCTGTCATCGTAGGGTCTGCTTCCCTGACCTCTGATCATGCGCGTGGCTCTTCTCTGGACTCTCTCAAGCTTCTCCACATCCTTTTTGAATTGTGGAGCCCAAAACTGGACACAGTACTCCAGCTGCGGCCTCACTAAGGCCGAGTACAGGGGGAGAATGACGTCCCGGGATTTGCTTGAGAAGCATCTATGGATGCAAGCCAGCGTTTTGGTCGCTTTACTAGCCGCCGCATCGCATTGCAGGCTCATGTTCATCTTGTGGTCAATGATGACCCCCAAGTCTCTTTCTTCCATAGTGCTAGCCAACATAGCACTGCCGAGCCTATAAGGATGCTGCGGGTTTTTTTTCCCAAGGTGGAGAACCTTGCATTTATCGGCGTTGAACACCATCAGATTCTCGTCCGCCCACTTGCTGAGCCTGTCCAGGTCAGCCTGGATAACCTGCCTGTCTTCTGGTGTGGATGCTTTGCCCCAAAGTTTGGTGTCATCGGCGAACTTGGCCAGTTCTGATCGCTTCTGACTCCAGTGTCCACATCATTAATGAAGATGTTGAACAGTATGGGTCCAAGGACAGAGCCTTGGGGGACCCCACTGGTCACAGGACACCACGATGAGTGACTTCCATCGATTACTACCCTCTGGGTCCGACCCCGGAGCCAATTTTCCAGCCAGCGGATCGTGGAGGACCCAAGGCGACAATTGGCCAGTTTCTCCCAGAGGCGATCATGGGACACCAGATCGAAGGCTTTTTTGAAGTCAAGATATATGACATCAATCTCTTCTCCCTTGTCCAGGTGATAGGTCACCTGGTCGTAGAAGGAAATGAGATTGGTCAAGCAAGACCTACCCGCAACAAACCCGTGCTGGCTATCCCTTAAGGTGTTGGTGTCGGCCAGTCCATTAAGGATGGCCTCTTTAATAAACTTTTCTAAGATCTTCCCCGGGATAGAAGTCAGGCTGATGGGCCTATAGTTAGCCGGATCCACTTTCCTCCCTTTCTTGAAGATAGGCACCACATTGGCCTTCTTCCAGTCTTCGGGCACTACACCAGAGCGCCAAGAGTTTTCAAAGATCCGTGCTAGAGGCTGGGCTATGATGCTCGCCAGCTCCTTGAGTACCCTGGGGTGAAGATTGTCAGGGCCAGCTGACTTGAAGGTATTCAGCTTCTCAAGATGTTCCTTCAGAAAGTCAGCATTAATGGAGGGCAGGGGATCACCCTCACCCGGACTTCCCGGCCCTGTAGCGGGCATGGGCGTCCCATGGGACTGATGAAAGACTGACGCAAAGTACCTATTTAATAGGTTGGCTTTTTCCTGGGTGTCAGTTGTCAGTTGCCCCATCTGGTAAGATGTGGCCTTACCTGGAGAAGGTAATAGAATCACTTCCCTCAGTCTGCCAGCAGTAATCCTACTAATGCAACCCAGTATGCTGTTAGCCTTCTTCAGGCTAACAGCGCACTGTTGGCTTGTATCTAGCTTATTGTCAACTATAACCCCAAGGTCCTTTGCTTCAGAGCTGCTGCATAGTCAGTCAGTCCCCACCCTGTACAGGTGCATGGGATTGTTCTGTCCCAAGTGCAGGACATTGCACTTGTCTTTCTTAAACTTCATGAAAATTCTTTTGGTCCAATCCTCCAATTTGTTAAGGTCTCTCTGAATCTTAGCACTACTCTCCAGTATATCTACTACTCCCCCCAGCTTGGTGTCATTCACAAACTTGCTGAGGGTGCACTCCATCCCATCTTCTAGATGGTTGATGAAGATATTGAACAAAACCAGCCCCAGCACTGACTCCTGGGGCGCTCCACTTGATATGGGCTGCCAACTAGACACTGAGCCATTGATTACTACCCTTTGAGCCCGACAGTCCATCCAGTTTGTCTGTCCACTTTACAGTCCATTCATCCTACTTGTACTTCCTTAGCTTGCTTGTAAGAATGTTGTGGGAGAGTATATCAAAAGCCTTGCTAAAGTCAAAGTATATCATGTCCACTGCTCTCCCCGCGTGCACAGGGCCAGTCATCTCATCATAGAAAGCAATCAGGTTGGTCAGGCATGACTTTCCCCTGGTGAATCCATGCTGAGTGTTCTTGATCACTTTCTCTTCCTTCAAGTGCTTAGAAATGGAATCCTTGAGGACTTGCTCCATGTCTTTTCCAGGGACTGAGGTGAGGCTGACTGGTCTGTAGTTCCCTGGATCCTCCTTCTTCCCTTTCTTAAAGATGGGCACTATATTTGCCCTTTTCCAGTCATCTGGGACGTCTTCCACTCTCTGTGATTTCTCAGAGATAATGGCCAGTGGCTCTGGAGTCACATCAGCAAACTCCTTCATCAACCTCAGATGCATCCTGTCTAGCCCCATAGACATGTCCAGCTTTTCTAAATAGTCTCTAACTTGTTCTTTTGCCACTGTTGGCTGCTCATCTCCTCCCCAAACAGTGCGGCCAGGTACAGTAACTTGGAGCTTAACTTGCCTGTGAAGACTGCGGTAAAAAAAGCATTTAATACTTCAGCTTTTTCCATAATATTTGTCGCTAGGTTGCCTCCCCCATTCAGAAGGGGACCCACACTTTTCCTGATTTTTCTCTTGTTGCTGACATGCTTGTAGAAACCCTTCTTCTTATCCTTCACCTCCCTTGCTATAACTACAATTGCATTTTGGCCTTCCTGACTTCATCCCTGCATGCCCGAGCAATGCTCTTATACTCCTCCCTAGTTGTTTATCCAAGTTTCTACTTCATGTAAATTTCCTTTTTGTGTTTCAGCTCACTGAGGAGTTCCCTGCTAAGCCAAGCTGGTCTTCTGCCGTACTTCCTAAATAAGTATGGCAGATGGGGATGGTTCATTCCCAATAAGATTTCTTTAAAGTACAATAAAAGTAATTAGATCAGGCTACACTTTTTCCTTTAACCTCAGCAGGAGGTGATGGTGATGTGGTCAGCACCACATTCCAGCCACCTTTACACCTGGGTACCTCCTTGTATTCATTGGATAGGCAGATAAGCAAGCCTCAAGGAAGCTCTGAAAGTGGAAATCCCACCACCTGCACTTGCGATCAAACCAAGGTCCTTCCTATCTGCAGTCAGTCTTCCTTCCAACTGACCTATGCAGCTCTGTAAGCATGAAGCTCTTTTTAGTAAATGTATTAGAAAACTTAGCTAACTATAACATAGATGTAGTAGAAAGACTAATTTAACATAATTATCTGGCAAAAACTTGGTTACAATGACATGATTTAGTTAACTTGTGGAATTCCTTGCCACAGAAGGTGGGAGAGGCAGATAGTGCAGCCAGGTTCAGAATGGGAGTAGATAAATTCATTGATCATAGGTCTGCTAATGGCTATTGAACAGAATGGTTGGAGATGTTTCCTCTGGCATCTCTAAAGTAATAAATGGTGGATGCCATGGAAGGATAGAATAGGGGATAGATCACTCTAGAGCAGTGGTTCCCAACCTTTTTAGCCACAACCTGCTTCTGGGAGCAGAGTGCGATAGCGGCGGTGGCCTAGGGGTTGGGGAGCTCCCAGCACGTGGCGCGGCTCGTCTTCTGTGTGTGGCACTGACGGCATTGCCCCCACGACTCTCATCTGGGTCATGGCCCAAGGTTGGGAACCACTCCTTCAGCGATATCTTGGTCAATGCTGTCTCTCTATATCTGCGGTTCCCAACGTGATACCCAGGGGCACCATGGTGCCCCCCCCAAGGTTTATTCAGGTGCCCACGCGGGATTGATCGGATTGATCTAAATACTTTAATATTCATATTGGCTCCTGCTGCTTTTTCTTTTAAATTCGAATGTGCCTTTGGGCACATAAACATTGGGAACCCCTTCTCTATAGCATCCACCCTGCCACTTTCAGCAACACTACACTTGGCTAGATGGACCCAGTATGGCATTTATGTTCTTATTTTGCCATGTGGTTATTACTAATACATTCCAATGTCAATTAATCAAATTAACATTTTTCAGATTACTGACAGTAGGTAATTAACTTGTTTCACTATAGTAAAGTTAGATGGCTTGGAATATTTATTTATAGAGTGTAGTGATATGGCGCTTCATCAGCAAAATAACAAAAAATCCCTGCCTAGAGAATGCTGCATTGTAAGGCAGAAAACCTGACGGGCCATGTGGCTAGATAGTGACAGGTGAAATTGCAATGAGAACTGGAGGTAGATGTACATAGTACAGGAGTCAAGAGTTTGCTTGATTTTTGTGTCAACACGTCGTGTTAATTTCTCTCTCTCTGTGTAAGTGATGATATCAATGGTTCTTTACTTTTGTGAAGTTGGCAAACATGGAAGGGAACAGTTACAGGGAGAGCTAAAGAAAGAGATTTGGAGTAGAAGCCTTCCCACTACACAAGGCAAGACAGGTGATCCCAGGCAAAGAAGATAGCATAGCTAGTGCAGCATGCATGGGTGACCGGTGCCTCCTAAGTCCGGGGGGGGCACCCACAGAAGCTGGCAGGGACAGGGCTGGCGAGCACCCACAGAAGCCAGTGGCAGCATCGGCGGCAGGGACGGGGGCTAGCAAGCACCCGCAAAAGCCGGCGGCAGGGACAGGAGCTGGTAAGCACCTCCAGAAGCTGCCGGCGGCGTTAGTGGTGGGAACAGGGCTGGTGAGCACCCGCAGAAGCCGCCAGCGGTGTCAGTAGCAGGGATGGCCCTGTCAGGGGGGGCAAGTGCCCCCCGGACCCTGCTTATGAGTTGCCTATGGCTGCTTGTATGTGTTTTGGTTCCTAAGTAGTTTCAGAGCTGACTGATAAAAGAATGACATTGGTCTTGCTATTCTGCTTGAATTATAAGATCCCTCCCGCTGCATAGGGAAAAAAATATCAAAAGCAAAGTGCCGTCTTCAGCTCTGTATATACAACAAGACTGGCTCTATGAAATACCAAAGGGTGGATGGTAAATTGAATTTAGCATACTTAACCCAATGGCATGCTTTATTCCCGCTCTGAGGAAGTGTTGTGAAGATTTGATTAATTACTTAAAAACAGACTAAGGTTTATGCTGCATTTTAAAGAATGGATAATTTTTTTAATTGCCCATAAATGTTTTGAGGTTCTAAGGGGTAGTATATTAAGCATTACCCTAAGCATTGTCTGGTTGTGATGGCAGTTATATGATCACATGAACAATTTAAAATGAATCAGCTTTGCCTGTTCTGTAACTGTGATGATGGTTATTGCACATGGATAATATAGTGCCCCCTGCCTTCCTTGCAAACCAAAATTGTATCTTGGATGTCAGTGTGCGGGCCAGCTCCCGATCTCGGGGGCGAGCCGGGCCCGTCTTAGTGCACACAGGCTGTGGCCAGCAGCCCGGGCACGCGGGGCCGGAGAAAACCGCGGTGCGGTATGGTACGCTCGAGCTAGAATCAGTCACAGAGGCGTAATGGTTGATTGAAAAGATTATTTACTTACACCCAAGGTGGTCGCGGTGTAGGCTGGTCAGCTTTCCAGGCACAGCTCCGCTTGAGTTCTCAGTGGAGGACTCTGATAGACTCGGTTCCTTGACCCCGGAGTGGTTTAAGTTCCGCGGGTTTAACAATTCTCTCTCACGGAGCAGCTGAATCTCCGTGGGTTTCACTCAGTTCCCAGGTCCCCCGGAGCTGTTAAGACTCTGTGGGTTCGACAATTGGGTCCATAGGATAGGGATACGTCTAGGATTGCGGTCCGCGACGGGGAGAGGCTAGAAGTTATGTGCCTCGGAGTTGTTAAGGCTCCGAGGGTTCGGGAATTAGGTCCCCCGGAGTTGTTGAAGCTCCGTGGGTTCGACAAATTAAACCTCTGTTGCCCTCTTAAGGAAAAAGCTGGGTTCGAAAGGATCAGCAGCGCTTAGAGATCCTCACGCTCCTTTCCTGAACTCCACGTGCTTTCTCTCTCTCCGACTTGGGCGGAAACTACCTAAGCCTTTTGTACGGCTAGCAAGCCAATAGCTAGCCGCCACGTGTGCCTATATTAAGATTGGTCAATAATGTGGCGGAAATCTTAATACAAATGGTGGGAACTTCTTTGTACCGTGCATCACCATAATGCAAAAGAAATGCACGATGCAAAGAAGGCTACAAAACTGGTGGGAAAAACTCCTGCACGCGGGTTCTTAATTGCAACAGAACACTCCACCGTGCAAAAGAGCTACAATTTAGCGGGAACTTAATTTAGCGATGCCGAAGCACACACAAACAAGAAAATCACAACTTTGGGTTGTGACAGTCAGAAAGGCAAGACCAGTCCAGAAGTTCAAATTTGTTTCTTCCTTTAAGGGGAAAAAAACTCCCTTGTGTGGGGAGTGTCCTCTCTGCAGGCTTTTCCCAAATTGTGGCTTTGCGACTGCTCTGCCTTAGCTTCCCCAACTGAATCCTCAGCCCTGGCCACATCTGACTGTGGCCTCAGACTCCAGCCCCACCACTGAGAGAATCCAACCTCTCTTCGTGTTCCCAAGTCTTCATCCAGAATAAACACAAGCCAAAAAAATCTTTTCAAGCAGGGCTCAGCTTTCAGCCCCCTTCCTTTCAGGCAGATCCTCCTTATGTGGCTTCCTTTAACTCCCACCAGCAGGTTCCTGGTAATAAATCAGATTAACGGTCTCTGCCAGACCTGTCCTCCCACAGGCAGGCTCCCAACAGGCTGCAGTCTTCAGTTAGCTTCTGGCCTCCGCCCCACTCCTCATGTCACATAGCCAGTGCCAGC
>NW_005842265.1:1268972-1283209 GCF_000455745.1 Alligator sinensis | reverse complement strand
TTTCCACTCGCTCCCAACTGGTGGGTGCTTTTTCCTCTTTAATAATTCCTTTCAAACCTGACATCTTGTACAGGTGTAGCAAGACAGAGCTAAGGGGGTCAACTGCAGCCCATAAAGCCTGCTGCAGCCAGGAAATAGTTAATGTTGTCCATATATTGTCACATATGTAGAGAACTATCTAAGCATATGATGGCAAAGCATGTGATGGCATCTAGCACAAAGGGAATCTGTATTATTTGGGAAAAGGGATATAGGCAGTACTACTACTGCCGGTTGCTTTTCTAGTGGCAGCACTTGGGCACGGTGAAGTAGGAAAAATACATATTTCTTAAATATTACTGGGAGGATTTGCATCCACTTCCAACTTCTGGCTGGCCAAACTTCTGT
Organism: Alligator sinensis; assembly: GCF_000455745.1. NCBI lineage: Eukaryota > Metazoa > Chordata > Crocodylia > Alligatoridae > Alligator > Alligator sinensis. The sequence continues at coordinate 1,282,822 of NW_005842265.1, read as the reverse complement.
TTGGTGCTGTGACAGGTTTTGTGTGATGCAGTTATGGCGAGACACCCCTACTTTTAGTAGTGATTAAATAAGCTGCAAGAGTTATTTTGATACCCACAACTGCAAATTAAATAAATTCAGTGTTGCAAACTCATGATTTCTGGTGTTGTTCTGAAAGTCTACACTCCAGGAATGTGAAAAACTTAGCTCTTTCTTTCTTTCATTTATATATATATTATTCATTTGTGCTGCTATTTAGCGGTGGAGATCTGTTTACTTTATGGCATGAAGATGCTAGCAGCCCAGGGCGGGTGCTCCAGGGGCATGAGAGGCCTGAACCTAGGTACCTGAGGAATTGCCACATATATAGATATACCTGAGGAATTGCCACATATATAGATATATGTGGCAATTCCTCAGGTGCGCAGGTTCAGGCCTCTCATGCCCCTGGAGCAGGATGCATAGGATCAGGCCTTTCATGCCCCTGCCCATCTATATAAATGAAAAAAAGAAAAAACTAAGTTTTTCACATTCCTGAAGCATAGGCTTTAAGAATAATGCCAAAAATTATGAGAGTTGGCAATACTGTATTGGTAGCAGAGTCCATGATCAATTTTACTTATAAGTTTGCCTTTGCTAACCATGTTATTCATTATTGCCGCTTCTTATAGTTTAAGTAAGCTTAATATTTTTCAGGTATGCAATTTGTGCAAATCACTGAGCGAGCAAAGATTTGTCTTTGTACCAGAACCAGGCAGCTATGATGTTCAAAGGGTGCATAAATTAAGATTTGGGACCATCTGTATTTGAATTTACTCTTGGGGAAAGAATATGCTCAACTTAGTGCTTCATATTAGATGTAATTTAAGCTGAGCACTGTGGGAGAAAAAAAAGCAATTCTATGCTTTGATCTTCTCATCTCAAAAGACTAAGTGTCTGCAGAGAGCATCTCAACATGATGTGAGTGAGTAATGTGTGCATCCTATTTCTCAAGGACTTCTGATCACATGCCCAATTGTATCTGAACCAAGGAAAAAGGGTTGCTTCAATGAATGCCTTGCAAGGGCCTTTGTAGTGATTTAACTAGTCTGAGTCACTCCTTAAGAGGGAAGCTGTAGATGTGGTAATAGTGTGACTCTTCAGATTACAGGGTTTTCATATAATTTATCAAGACTTAGTACCCCCAACTCAGTTTGTCTGAGACCTGTCCATATGCCATTTTATGATCTGTGAAGAAAGCTTCTTTTAAAACCTATCACATTTAGCAAATACCAGCATAACGTTACCATTTATACTGCAGAAGCTGAGTACTCAAAAAGCTACTTTGTGCTAAACAATCTACAAAACAGCTTTTTCCTTGAGGAGGTTACAGTCCAAGTGGTAGTAGTTGGACTGGTTACACTAGTGGACACACCTGCTAGACAGGAAGCACAGTGAAAGTAATCTGTGATCCTAGTCAGTATAAACAGCCATCACCACATGAGTTCATTGAATGGTTTTATGGAGCAAACATTGTCATATTTCCTCATGTTTTGTTGGGCTTTGAAGACTGATGTGTGAGTTTAGAAAGTAGGTGTTAACACAGATCACTTCAGTCACAGCTGCTGAAGCTCGGAACCTAATACAAAAGGGTGAAATGCTGTGAATTGCCTGTTCACTGAACAGGCAGACTGAGTAAAAATTAAGTTTGCAGCCCCATCTTCCCACACTTAGTCATTATTCATTCCCCTGCTCCCCATCCTCTCACTAAAGCCTGCAAAGATTGAAACAATCTCAATTTTGCCCTGGTAGTCTTCTAAAGCTGTTTGTGTTGCAGAACTTGCAGCCTTGGCAGTCTTTCCAGTTGGGAACTTGGGAAGATTTATTTTACAAAAGCTCTTCAAACTAGTTCTGCTTTCTACAGAGAGAAAACATTATAGGTTTGGTGACCAGTTTTATAAGGCCATTAACATCTCTTTGGAGGTATAAAGGGGTATTAGAATAAATGTCTGCCTTTGATAGAAAACTAGGAATACAGAACTCTAAAACTCTTGGTCCAGAGGTGATACCTTTTATTAGACCAACTAGAAAATAGCAAAAAATAATCTTTCATTTGAGATTACCCTCTGCACTGTTAAATGGTTTTGCTACACTGACTCTGTTGTTATAACAGTCTCCTGACATTGTTTACTACTCAGGTAGTCTGTGTAGTAGCATAGATAAAATGGAGGCAGGTGTGAAGTGTTTCTGGAATATGTCAAATTGTGATCTCTGGGGGCCTTACGTGTTGCACGGCCTGTCAGGTGCGTAGCCCCTCCCCTCAACTCTCCTGCCATGACTTTGATGTTAAACTATCAAGAGAGGGGGGGGTTCAGTGGAGATCTTCCTGGGAGTGCCTCCCAACAAACGGCAGTACTCACGATTGCTTGGTGCGATGTTCCACGGGGCTCCACCAGCCCTACACCCCATCCACTCACCAACCGGATGGGTGTCCATATAATGGTGATTTCAGCCCTGCGAGGTTGCCCGCAGCATGCTTCGGGTGGGGTCCCACGTCTGAGTGGACTCAGCTGGCTCTCATCCCTCCGGCCTCAAAGCACGGCCTGTCTTTTCTAATCACTTTGATTTTCCCTTTTTTTGTTTTTTTTTCTTTCGAAGAAATATTCCCCTGAGGAGGAGAAGGCTGTGGAGCTGCCTCCTTTACCCCAGCCTCCTCTAGGGGGCTCAAATGCCTCCTCTGCCCTGCTCCCTACAGGGAGCTTAAATGCTTCCTTTGGCTTGTCTTCAGCAGGGAGCTTGAGGGCTTCCCCGCCTCTGCCTCCTGCAGGGGCTCAAAGGTTTCCCCTGCGCTGCCTGTGGGTGCCATGCAGGATGTGCCGCTCCTCTCCCACGCCAGAGCCTCAGCACATCTAGCGTGCTGCCCACCAGCGCTCTCTCTCCCTGGCTTACTCCCCACCCTGGTTCTGGCGGAGCTTTTAAACTTTCCTGCAGCGGCTGGTACGGCCGCCTAGATTGGTCCAGCTGTTCCCCTCATGGGAAACAGCTGATTAAACAGCCGGCGTAAAGCCAGTTCAGGCGACTGAGGCTGCGGTCCCAACTCCTGCTCTGGCTGCCTGGCGGGAGGTAAGTTATCCCCGCCAGGGGTCTGTTTCCAGTGTTTGGGGCCCGTGGGGATTACCCTTTCCCCTTCAGGAGCCTGTGGAAGCACCTTGCCGCCACACAAATCATTCATTGTCTGGATTAAACATCTTTTTTTTTTTTTTTTCTTAAATAGTCCACTGTTATCTTCATCAGTGATAAAACACGGGGAATGTTTGTGACACTGACAGTTTAAATATTCTATACATTTAGACTTGTTTTCAGAATACATCAATTTGAGGAACCTCTACAACATTTTTACTATCCTTTACACTGACTTATTTAAAGCAAAGTGCTGCCATTCTACCTCTGGTCAATGTAGACAGCCAATCCACAATTTTTTTCAATTATTTTGTAAGACTCTACTGTAGACTCCATAATATATTTTTTAAATCGGGGGGGGGTGGGTGGGTGTGTGTGTGTGTGTGTGTGTGTGTGTGTGTGTGTGTGTGTGTGTGTGCGCGCACACATGTATGTATAGTATGTCAGGGTTTGGACTCATGTCTGCAGCAGCTTTTAAAGAAACATTTTGAAACAGTTTTTCATGTTTGCTAGAAATCATGGAAACTGTTTTTACTTGGTTCTGGCAAGAAGTCTCTAATTTTAGGGGGCAGAATGTTTTTGCATATCTCACAACCAGTTTCAGTTTCAGGAGATATTTTCAGATGTAATTGTTACCTTGTACTGGGCTCAGTCATTTTAAATGTGAAGGATTTTGCAACTTTTTTTCCCCTCATTCCAGGCATATTCAGAACATGAGTGAAATAAAGACTGATGTAGGTCGAGCTCGAGCCTGGATAAGATTGTCACTCGAAAAGAAGCTTTTGTCCCAGCATCTTAAGCAGCTGCTTTCTAACCAGCCACTTGCTAAGTAAGAGTAATTGTTATTCTGTTTTCCCTGTGTTCTGATGTGTGCTGTAAGAGTGCCCTGTGAACTAGACATAAACATCACCAAACAAAGCAGATCAGCTGCACCAGGATGTCCCAGCACAGCTGACCTGCTTCATTGGGCAAAATGCATCATTTGTTGTCCTGCCTGTTGATTCTGTGCCATAATGTGCTATGTGTTCTTCTGGGGCTCGAGGAGCCTGGTCTTCTGTTCCCTGGGAATTCCTGCACAGAATTTTGCCCCTCAAGCCCTACCCAGCCTTTTCTTTCCACATTGCAGGATCTCTGGGGCACAACCCATTAAGTACGGAAGCCTTAATTTTCCCTGCTTACTGAGACATGCCTCGGAGATCCTGGTGAAATGTTTTAATAAGCGGGAAAAGCTGAGAAGGGGCTCCTAGGCCTTGATGGGCCCAAGTCTATGTGGGAATTCCTCAGGTGTGGAGGATCAGGCCTCTCATGCCCCTGGAGCACCTGCCCTGGGCTGCTGGCATTTTCATGCCATAAAGTAAACAGATCTCCACTGCTAAATAGCAGCACTAAATGATTCCACCATTGACACAGCCACAAATTTGGGGCATTTCTGGTGCAACAAGGGTTATGGGTATCTGTCTGCTTGGCCTTTGTGCTGCCATAAACATTGTACAAAGGCAACAAAAGACAGCGTCTGTTTCTACCCTGAAATTTCTGAAGAGTGTTTTGCCTTTACATCCAGTTTAGGGACCAGTTAGAGCCTAACAGGGAGATAGTGTTTTAGGGTGTGGATACACGTAACAATTGAACTGTTCCCAAAAGTCAGTGGATTGGGAACCGATTCACAGTTGTCACAGGTTAGAGGTGTCTATGTGTACAGTGCCCTAACAGTCCAGGTAAAGTGGGCGCTAGGGGCACCTATACACATGCCTGATACCTGCTCCAGTGCATTCTAATTAGATCATGTTGGAGCAGATGCAGTTCTTTGAATCTACTGGAGTGTGCATTCAGCATCCCCATGCTTCAAAATGGTGGCAGAGGTGCTTTACCTTAAGCACCCCTGCCACCATTTTGAAGTGTGGGATGCTGAATACACGAGACTTGGTGGCACTTCAATTAGAGCAGCTTCCAAGAGATGCTCTAATTCAAGTGCCCCCACCTCCACCCCAGAGCATGTGTGAAGACACACTAGAGTTTTGGTTGTGTACCAGGGTGGCCAGTTACAGCAGGGCTGTGGAAGGGTAAGCAGCAATGCAATGTCGGATGTCTGGACAACTGACCACTTCCATGCCTGTAGACATGCAGGGATGCTGCTCTGACACGCTGTAATTACAGCGCGTCAGAGCAGACTCAGTTAATCAAGTCTAATTCTAATTAGACCATGTTGGAGCAGACTGAATCAAGTCTGCTGGTGCATGCTAATTAGCATGCTTCAGCAACCTCTGCGACTCATATATTCAGTGTCCCTTCAAAATGGCAGCAGAGGCGCTTTAACTAAAGGTCATCAAACAGGCTTTAGTTAAAATGCCCCTGCCACCATTTGAAGCACAGGACACTGAATACATGAGACATGGCAGGCACTTTTATTAGAGCAGCTCTTGCAGCCACTGTAATTAAAGCACACCCCCCCCAACCTATTCCCACACACACATACCGCCCCCCAGACCACATGTAAAGATGCCCTTTATGTCCACCAGTAACATTTACCAAGTTCACAATGAACTGATTCAAAAGAGTACTTGATTTTTCAGGTACACTTTTGGACCATTCCAGGCAGCAATAAACCAGTTTGACAGGCTTGTATGTCAGTCCATTTCAGGTTTAAACTGCATTTAAACTATGTGTTAGGTGTGTCTGTACCCTCAGCTTTCACAGTATTTTGGGCTGAGTCAGGCTACTGTTGAACATTCTTCATTGAGATTCTGTTGATTCTGTCTGCTGTACCAGATACCTCAAAAATTAAAAGACTGAAGTGTCAGCCAGGCAGCACTACATGATGTTTCCTAATTGGGCTCTTCAGTCAGAGTTTGGACTGAGAAGAGGCTTTGGACAGTAGGACTAGGGACAGACATTCAAAAAGCCTGAGCCTGAATTGATTCATTCTTTGCAGGTTAGTCTAACCTGGCTAGGCTGAACTGGTTTGTAACTGGACAGACATTCTCTCTGGACTGAGGAAATTCAGGCACATGCCTGCAGTGGCTCAGGATAGAAGCTGGGGGGCGGGGTGACACTCGAGCAGCCCTCCCTTCCCTTCCAGAGTGCTGAATGGGGGGCACGTGGCCAGGCCCTGGCAGGACTTCTGATTTGGGAGGTCTGCCTGCACATCCCCAGCTTTTCCCCACTGGCTGCTCAAGGGGCAGGAGTGTTACCAGACCTCAGACCCCTACTAGCACACTGAGGCAAAGGGGGATGTGCAGCGCATGCATCTGTTGATGATATGGAGCTTTTCAATATTCCCCCCCCCCCGGCTTCTTTATACTGTCTGCAGCAAACTGACAAGCAAGAGAGCCAGCAGGGAGCTGATAACAGTGTTTATCACCCCATCAGCAAAACAATAGCCACTCTCATTTAGTTCAACTCTTCTTAAACAACTTACCAGCTGACCTGTTGATTAGCTCCAAAAAACCCTAAGCGGTCACTGTACTGTCTGCCTATTCCAGTGAAATTGGAGACACACACATACAGATACCTCTCAGCATTAGCCAGCATGCCACATGCCTAGGGTCCATGGGGCTGCGGTATATGCTGTGGGAGATGGGGGGTGTGGATCCTTGCTTCAGCAGCAAGGAAGGGTAGGGCAGGGGGAAGCCAGGCAGAGCCTGCTGTGCCTACAGTCTCTGCGGGAGCTGCAACTAGGGAGCAGAAGGGAGGGGCCAGCCCTGCTGTGGAGCAGAGAACCTCACCCAGCCCAGAGACCATGCCGGGATGCTGGGGGAGCCTGGTTTTTCTTAAACCAGCAAGGGGTCTGGGACAGACATTGCTTAAACTGATTTGAGCCAAATCAGTTAAGTCTGATATTCCATTCAACCAGGTTTATCTCAAACCGGTTTCAGCCATTTTCAAACTGGTTTATGTGCACTGAACATCTGTTCTGTTCCAGGTTTAAACCAGTTTCTGATCACTTAAACCAGTTATGTGTAATGTCTGTCCCTAACCTAGATGCACTGCACTCCAGAAAGGAGGGGCTTGGGGAGAGCCTGAAGGATGAGGGGTTTGGGTGGGGTGGCTGTGCTCTTCCAGTAACATTGGCTGCCTATACACATGCTTGGGGTGAGTGGACACTTTAATTAGAGCAGTTCCCAGACAGCCGCTCTAATTAAAATGCCTCACCATAATGTGTAGTCAGCCCCCACGAGTTTAAAAATGTCTTGCGAGTGCTTTAACTAATCCTAACTAAACCTAGGTTTGGATAAAGCACCCCAGCAGCCATTTTTAAATGTACAGGGGCTTATACCAGGGGCGGGCAAAGTGTGGCCTGTGGGCCAGATGAGGCTCGCCAGGCCATTCCACAGGGCCCCTAAAAAATTTAGAAAATTAATTTTTATCTGCTCCTGACTGCCTGTTTTGCAGCCCTCGATGGCTTGCCAAAACTCAGTAGTGGCCCTCTGCCCAAAATAATTGCCTGCCCCTGGCTTATACACATGGTGGTGTGGCCACACTGGAGTGTTCTGATTAGAGCATGGAGGAGACTCGATTAATCAAGTCTGCTCTGACATGTTCTAATTGGAACGCAAACCAGCACACGTATAGGCAGCCATTAGTTCCAGTTCACCAATGCTGGCAGTCTTAAAGTTATGAGTGTGCGGCATTATACTGTGGACATACCCAACATAGCTTTATGCTGGCTAACTTGGATAATGATAGCAGCCACATTATGGCTGCACAGGGCTCAACACGGGTCTGCAAAATCCACCTCAAAAGCAAAGTAAATCAGGTACCTCATGGTGAGCTCATGGTAGACAGCTGCCAAGTACCTGAGGTAGTTTGTTTCCTAGTTATATGCTGAACAGGGGCCAAGGTCCATCATACCCATTTGGCACAGCACTGCTCCTGACTGGAGATGGATTTCCTGAATGCATTTGCAAATGTTCCTGTGTCAGACTTAACATGCATGAGATCACTCAACCAGTGCAGAAAGGAAAGCTCTTGTGGTACTAGTCACACTTAGGCTAGTCATAAATTTACTAGTCATAAATTGGTGTCATTTCAGTGGAGGTTTGCCAATTTGTGCAACTGAAAATCTGGCCATTATCCTTCTGTGCAAGTTGGCCCTTAATTTCATGTTCTGGGATTTGCAATTTTAACTGTTTTTAAGAAGGCGTTTTTTTCAAGAGCAGCAATATCTCCATTTCTTTTAGGAAACTTTACAAGCGTTATGCTTTCCTGCGCTGTGAAGAAGAACGAGAACAGTTCTTGTATCACCTGCTTTCACTCAATGCTGTGGATTACTTCTGCTTCACAAGTGTATTCACCACAATCAGTGAGTTGGAGAATAAAACTTTTTTTTTTCTTTAGTAAAAAAAGCTAAATGTTTTCATGGAAATATTTCTCCTGCCAGTACTAGAAACCCAGAGGTCCCTGCCTAGATGGTCTTGCTGTCCTGGTTAGGGTCACACTGGACACATCTAAATGAAATGTCTACTGCACAGTAAACATCTTGGTGCCTGGGCACACGAAACCTAATAAACTCCACAGCAAAGTAGTCTTGTAAAATACAAGTACTGCCCTGCTGCAGAGTTTGTTCATGCACAACAGTGCACACGTAGACATTGCACTGGCTGGCATTGACAGTGCCCTCATTTCCCTGGTTTATACCTGGGGAATGTCATATGGTACTTGTGGTGTTGCAGATATTGTTCCGAGTCATTGTGGGTGAGGGTTTAAAGTGGCAATTTTCTCTAAGGATTCTCTTGGTAAATGATAGTTTGGTAAATGAACTACAGGGGACTGAAGTCAGTGATTGGCCCAGAGACCCCTTCTAGTCCCTATGGTGATAGAGGAGTGATCCCAGGACACTATCTTGCCTGATGGTCAATATGGCTGCAGGCTGCCTGATAAGAACCCAGTCACGGCTACTGAGATCAGTAGCTCTAGCTGCTGCTTTTGTCCCTCACAAAATGCGGGGACAAATGACAGTGCTTGGGATAAGAGAATCAGATACTGGAGGAGAGCAGTGTTCAAAGAATGTTCTGATCCTTGACCATTCTAGTACAGGTTTTATCTCTCAGGATTATATAGTTCTCCATTCCTCTTCCCTTCCCAGTCCTCTGTAACAGTGGTTCCCAACCTGTTTTTTTACCATGGCCCGGCAGAAGTGGGACTAGGCACACGCAGCTGGCTGTCTCCCTCCTGGGGCTTCCCCGCTGCCTGGCTTTAACCCTGGAAGCTCAGCTGTGACCCCAGAAGCAGCTCGCCCAGGTGTACAGACGGGGCTCGTAGCAGATGGCTCATGCCACTACCCCGCATCCAACCCACTGTGGCCCAGTGGTTGGGAACCTCTGCTCTGTAATACCAATATTTCCACATTTTTTCTATTATGTATACATCACGGTCACCATTTGTTTGGCCACTGGGATTGCTTACAGATATGGAAAAACAAACAAGCAAAAAAACCCAGTGCTTTACTTTCAGCTCAGCATTCCCCTGTGCCAAGCACAGTGCATGCCCAGAAGAGGTACTGTGTTAGTTTGACCCAGCTGCCCAATGTCTGTATAGATCATGAACTTCAGTGGGGCTTTTGGCATTTTTATCTAATAGCTGATTGAATCAGATTTAGATAGAAGTGCCAAAAAGCCCTGCTGAAGTGCCCAGTCCGTACAGGCACTGGGGAACTGGGTTAAACTGATGTGCTTCTTCTTCCATCAAGCGCCGTTCTGTTTTGTGTTTTTTCATGTCTGTCAATTGCTTGGGAAACAGTTGCGACTCCTTAGGACCTGTCAGCAAAACCTTTTGACGGATGAAGTATTGTATATGTAGTCAGTGTACCTGCTTCCTCTTCTTCCATCCCTCCTGACATGACTGAAAGAACTCTCTCTTTCCTACTCTCCTATAAATTGAGGCATAAGATTAGGTCAGAACCTAGACATAATCCTGTTTTGGTTTTTTGGTTTTTATCTCCAATGATATAGAGCACTAGCATTGGTGTGTTGGGGTTAACCTTGGCAATCTTTTTCATTTTCATGTCCCTACTTATTTAAGAGATAAAATAAGATGAATTTTGCCTAACCTTCAAAATATGGGCTAACCCCTTCAGCTTTTCTCCTGCTAAGTCTTAATTAAGAAAATGAGTCATCATTTAACAAAATAGCACAGCATCTAAGTGTGCACGGAGACATGGTTTTTTTCCTTGCTATTACTTTGTTTTCTGGGGCATACTTCTAAGCAGCTTGCTCCTGTGAAACAAAAGCATTCAGCTGTGTTCAGTATTTTTGTGTTCAGTATTGTGGTGGTTATTCCAGAAGTAAAGATGATGACTTCTCAAACCAAGGGAAAAAGCTGGCCTGTGAAATGTAATGAGAACAAGTCTTGTACTACAAGGACCAAAATTCTACATGGTTCAGTTCAAGATGAGATGGGAAACCCACTCTGTTTTCTTATTCAGGAAAGGATAGATTCCCATAGATTTGAAGTGGTGCTGGTTAAATAATGTCCACTGGTGCTCGCTCCTACCCTGGGAGTCTTCAAAAGGAGGCTAGATAATCACCTAGCTAGGTTGTTTGACCCCAGTACTCTTTCCTGCAATGGCAGGGGGTTGGACTTGACGATCTGCTCAGGTCCCTTCCGACCCTACCAACTATGAAACTATGATTCAGCATTGCACACTGAGCATTAACTCTATGATGTCCTTAGCCAGGTATCCCAAGTTTGTTTGGTACTTTGACATATAAGGCTATAATATGTACTTAAATTTATGTTCTCATTTTGATTATAGGGATGGCATAAAGCTTATCATTCCTTAATTGTTTTGAACTGTTTGTGTGTGATGTAAATGCTTTTTTAGTTTTTGTTACAGTGCACGATCACCACCTAGTGGCTATCTGGGCAAATGACAAACACTTGATTACGTACATGTAGGGAAGTTCCTTCCTTTCTCAGTTTCTGACTTCAGACTTTGGAAGAACTATTTCAGGGTATTGTTACAAGCGTCTGTTCCTGTAGTTTCTGATGTGCTGACTTTCCCATCATTTATGCTATGCACAAACTGGCAAACATTAGCATATTTTAATTTGGGGGATATTCTCAACTCCAAATGTTACAAGAAAAGAGCTTATCTGGACACTGTTCATATTTGAAAGACCAAATATCCTTGGTCTTTTCTCAGTATGCAGTACTCAGGGAGTATCTTGTTCTCAATGCCAGAGATGTAAGATATTGGTATTTGAAGCCATTTTTATAGGCACCAATTGCTATTAGTCTATCTTGAAACTACCCAATAGCTGTACTGCCTGCTGTCTTTTTTCCCCCCACAATTATTCCTTTTCTGTTTATAAGTAGGTTGTGACTATCTGGAATTGGAATTCTGTTATGCTTAATCTTTCCTGTGTGATGAGAGCATCTATTTCCATAGTCAGTGCACTTTTTTTTAGCTTTTGTCTTGCACCATTGGAAGTATTTGAAAATATTTTTTAATGTTTAATGCCACTGGGCCTTAAACAAGAGCAGAAACTACCAGTAAGATACACATGGCTTATTCTGTAAACTACGTTTATTAAATTGTCAACTAAGTTTTGATTTAATTTCTTTTTTTGTCATATTAGTGATTCCATACAGGTCAGTGATCATCCCCATCAAAAAGCTAAGCAATGCAATAACCACATCAAATCCATGGATTTGTGTTTCGGGAGAACTAGGAGATACTGGAGTAATGCAGATTCCCAAAAACCACTTAGAAATGACATTTGAGGTGAGTATACCCTCTTCATTTTCAATCATGTATTAAGAAATCCCTCTGAAGAAACACTTTATTTTGGTAAACTCGTTATAATTGTTTACACAGCAGCATTATCAACACTTTCCCCAATACCAAAAATCACTGAACATTGAAAATAAAAAGCATAACAGTATTGCTGCTTTACCCACCATACTAGATCTAGACTTCACAGTTCTGTACAATTCCACCTTAGTGTAAATCTCTTTTTTTTTTCCCCTTTGTTTTGTTGAAGATATGTTCAGTCTTCTAGTCTTGTTAATTGCTCTGTTCTGTGCCTTCCTGTTTATATAGAATGATCTCCCTCACCAAGTGTACCTGTCTATCCCTGTGGTCACTCAAAACCCTTCTGAAGAAGACCCCTTTTTTTGCAAGTCTTAGTGCATGTTTGTCTGTATCAGTAAATGCATTTAGTCTCTCAAATGTTTTACAACAGGGGAAGTGTCTAAGGCTGCTGACAGATGTGGGGGGAAAAAACTGCATTTGACCAAAAATACCACGTTAGTTCAACCCAACTCTGCAGCTTCTGTATAGATCAGGCACTTCAGCAGCACATTTTAGCGCTTTTTTCTAAAGCTGATTCAATCAGCTATTAGATAAAAGCACCCAAAAAAACCTCACTAAAGTGCTGGATCTGTACAGATGTTAGATAAGCCAGGTCCAACTAATATGATGCCTCTTCTAGGCATGTGCTGGGATCAGCACAGGAACACACCAAGTTTAAAGTAAAGTGCTGGGGGGGGAGTTTAAGGGTATTTTTTCACTTCTGCAAGCATCCATTGAAGGCACAGAACCTGTAACCACATCCTCCTCTAGATGTTCTCACTGAATTTAGGGATGTTTCTCTCTTCTGTGCATAATGACACTTACCTGCATAGATGTTTGCAGGATTGGGACCTTTGCTCGTAATATCTGTAGTACAGGGACCCGCCCTCTGGTGTTGCCCATCACTTAGCACAAGGTCAGCTAATCTTTGTCACAACCCAAAGGTGTGATTTTTGTTTTGTGTGCGCTTTGGCACCACTGAATTATTTTCCCGCCGTTTGTAGCTTTCTTTGCAGGGTGCATTTCTTCTTTGCAGCACACAAATGCACTTTGCAAAGAGTTCCCGCCATTTGTATTCTAATTCGAGCCCCATTATTGGCTTGCGTGAAACTATTCCCATGTGGCGGCTAGCGATTTGCTTGCTAGCCATATAAAAGGCTTGGGTGGTTTCCGCCCAAGTTGGAGAACTCCGAGGAGAACCCCCGCAAGGGAGGACTCCACGAACATCAGGAGGAGGAGACTTCACACTGTGTGAAGATCTCTAAGCGCTGCAGAGCCTATCGGACCCAGCACATTTCAAGAAGGCAACAGAGGTCTGACCAGCCTCTAGCCTCTCCCCGTCGCCGCTCACAATCCTTCAACGTACCCCTCTCCCTGCATGCAAAAGGATCCACGGAGCCTCGACAACTCCGTGGGAGTGATCCGAATATTGTCTGAGTCCTCAAACGAGGATTTAAGCGGAGCTGTGCCTGAGAAACTGTCCAGCCTACACCGCGACCATCTTCGGTGTAAGTAAACAATCTTGAATCAACCATTACGCGTCCGTGCCTAATTCTAGCGTGTCGCCTGTTTTCTCCGGCCCAGTGTGCCCGGGCTGCTGGCCACAGCCCGCGCGGAGCACAAAAAGGCCCGGATCGCTCCCGGCCCACACATGGCGACAAGGATGGGATCAGGAGAAAGCACTCTAGAGCTAGAATTAGTTAAAAACTGCCCTTGGCGCGATAACAAACGCCAAGTGAAAAGTTTTATGGAGCTGGAGGCGCATATTGCTTACCACCAGGCGGGCGGAACGGGTGAGAGATTTGTCAGCGGACACCTTTCGCTGAAGGGAGAAGAGGGAGCCTCCGGAGACGGAGCCCCAAGAGAGAGAGAAGTGTGTTTGCTCCCTGCGGCGTTCGGGTGTGTTATGAGCACCGAGCGG
>NW_005842265.1:1257761-1266444 GCF_000455745.1 Alligator sinensis | reverse complement strand
AATTTTATGTTGGGGAATTTTATGTTTGTTTGTTTGTCTGTTCGTTTGACGACTCGTGATAAGCTCTGGATCACTCGAATGACAGACGTGCAGCATAATTCAGTTATGCCTTCAGCAAGGGGGGATGTCACAACCCAAGGGTGTGATTTTTGTTTTTGTGTGCTTTGGCACCACTGAATTATTTTCCCGCCGTTTGTAGCTTTCTTTGCAGGGTGCATTTCTTCTTTGCAGCACAGAAATGCACAGTGCAAAGAGTTCCCGCCATTTGTATTCTAATTCGAGCCCCATTATTCCGCCCAAGTTGGAGAACTCCGAGGAGACCCCCCGCAAGGGAGGACTCCACGAACACCGGGAGGAGGAGACTTCACGCTGTGTGAAGATCTCTAAGCGCTGCGGAGCCTATCGGACCCAGCGCATTTCAAGAAGGCAACAGAGGTCTGACCAGCCTCTAGCCTCTCCCCGTCGCCATTCACAATCCTTCAACGTACCCCTCTCCCTGCGCGCAAAAGGATCCACGGAGCCTCGACAACTCCGTGGGAGTGATCCGAATATTGTCTGAGTCTTCAAACGAGGATTTAAGCGGAGCTGTGCCTGGGAAACTGTCCAGCCTACACCACGACCATCTTCGGTGTAAGTAAACAATCTTGAATCAACCATTACGCGTCCGTGCCTAATTCTAGCGTGTCGCCTGTTTTCTCCGACCCAGCGTGCCTGGGCTGCTGGCCGCAGCCCGCGCAGAGCACAAAAAGGGCCCAGATTGCTCCCAGCCCGCACAATCTTCACTTGGGACATTACTTCAATACAAGTATTAAAGTGCACACAACAGCTACATTAAAATAATGTTACTGAAGGTGAAGGACAAATGCCCAAAATTTACAACCACATCTAAGGTTTTCTGAGAACCTCTTTTTGTCTCTCCTGTGCATATCCATTAGGATATTCTTTAATTAAATGGCCACATCCTTTATTTTTCCAAGGGAACCCTGCCTTACTCAGTGGACAGGATAGACGTATTCTGTAAAGGCATCTGGGTTGTGTAGTGAGGGAGACTAATCTCTAGGGAGGTATCTGGTGTGAATGAGTCAAGGGATTACAGGAAGGGAGAGAAGTCTCCTGATTGAGGCAGTTGAATGCTGTTCTGGAAAAATTGATTCTATCCCTGGCTTGGCCATAGAGATGGTGTAATACTAATTAAGTCATTTAAACCTAATCACAGGTGATTGTGTGTTCCTCATTTCCTGGGTTCCCTACAGTTTGATTTGCAAAGTCTGAGTACTGTATTCTCAGCTGCAATTTACATCAGTGGGAGTCTTGACTTGGGACGTATTCAGCACCATATCATGCAAAACACACATTGAAAAATCAGTTTCTAGTGGTCTCAGACTGGGCAACCAAAGTTAGTGGGTTCCTTTGACCCTAATTTCTTTGTGCCTGAGCTTGTCATCTGGAAAATGGGAATGATTATGCCTCGTCACTTCACAGGGATTTTGTGATGGTTGTTTAATAAATGCTGTAGAAAGTGCCCTCTTCTGTGCAGGATTTACATAATGTTAACTAAACACACCTATACATGTGCCCGGGGTGGGGAATGGGGACATTTTAACTAGAGTGGTTCCTGGAGACCCTTTCTAATTAAAACACCACAGCATCACATGTATTAAGCCCCCACACATTTCAGAATGACCAAGGGATGCCTTAACTAAAGCTCAGTCAATGAGCTTTAGTTAAAGTGCCCCAGCAGCCATTTTTTAAACCTCAGGGGCTTATACCCGTGACACTGAAGCAATGCTAAAGCATATTAATTAGGTACCTAATTAGGCAAAGTGTATAGGCATCCAGTGAGGCTTGGGGCCATATGCTGAACAAGAGAAAAGATTGCTGAGTTGAGCATTCATTGATTACGCATTGAGTGAGGCAAGCATCCTGTGGGGTAAAGGACAGCATGGCATCAGGTAATCAAGGCTGATTCATAATGCACAAGGGTGGCAAACTTAGGTGGCACGGGCATCCTTAATTCTGACATTTCTCCCACTTCTACGTGCCTGACTTCATAACATCAGTATTCTTTAATGTTCGCTCATTTATGTTATTTTCTCAGTTTTTAAAAGAGCAAATTGGAAAAAAAATGCATCAGGTGTCATTATACTGACCTTTCCAGATCCTCAGCAGGGCTGGAACTTCTAAATCCATTGCACAGACCTCTGCCCCTTGAGCTAACTTAGCAAGTGTTAGCAGTGCTGAGTTGTCACTGTGGATGGGGACCAACAGTAATGGGGCTTTGTGTAGCATGCTTTCCCAGTGAGTTTTACATCAAAGAAATAGTCAGACTCGAGAAAGTTTTATGCATTGTTCCAGAAAGGAAGCATGCTCCAATGCAGAGTTTGGCGGCCTGTGGCCCACAAAGAGATTAGATCAGCTACACACCATGCCTTCTGCCACATGTTGCCAGTCTCCTCCATAGCATCCAGCAGGCAGTGGCTCCAGTTATTCTTATGCTTTCTAGCGGCATTTCCTCAATAAGAATCCCTTCTACATCAGCCAAATCCAATTAAACAAAACTGTGAATTGAATTACTGCAAGTCATCTTTCTTCAACATTGAGTAAAATCTGTTTTGTTTTGTTTTTCATTTCAGTGCCAGAATTTAGGAAAGCTAACAACTGTTCAGATTGGTCATGACAACTCAGGGCTATTAGCCAAATGGCTGGTTGATTGCGTCATGGTCAGAAATGAAATCACAGGCCATACATACAAGTAAGCAGCGAGTTAGCTCCTAATTACTTGAGTCTGAAATCCCTACTGATAATGTGTTTCAGAAACCCTAGAAACCCTTAGTGTCTTTTTTGATGTGCAGAACTAGGATGCACACGGCTAACTTGATTTATGCACCAGAGAATTTAAAGTTTTCCGGTTTCAGAAAGTACAGCTGCAGCCAAGATAAGGCTTGAATACTGCTTGAATGGGGGATCTTCTCTATGCCTGTTTCTGTGCTTGAATCTGGATGAACTGTTGGAATAATTTTGCAGTGTTTGTCACTCTTGCATCTAATAGCAAATTTATTGGGGCTGGAGCTGGGAGGGGGCGTGACAGCACTCAGAGTGCAGGATGTGGGCGTGGCAGCACTGGGAGCAGGGGCGATGCCCTGTGCTGCTTGCCTCCTTACACCCAGAGTGAGCTGCGCCCACATCTGCCCCCCTCCTGGCTGGGCAAGCAGCAGCAAGACAGAGGCCCTGCTCTGAGCGCTGCTGCACCCCTCCCCAAGTCCCGCAACCCCTGCCCTGGCTGGGCAGCTTGTCCCAGCCCCAGTTCCAATCCCTCCCTCCCCAATGCCCCTTCCCTCCCTGCTTCCACCCACCACAACAGACTTACCAGCTATAGGCAGCTGTGTCTGACATGGTGAGGACTTCTGCCTGTTTAGTCTATGGCATAATCTCCAAAGCGGCACCAAATCTTCGGATCTGATTCAGCCGAATCAAATCGGGACAGTGATTTGAATCTCTGAATTGAATCACCGTCCCTCCGAATCAGCCAAATCCAAATCCAAAGTGAATACTTGCTGCTTCACACAGGCCTAGAAACTAGCCACAAAAATATTGCACGTTTTTTGTGTATTTTTTTTTGTCTGGTTTCCCTTTTCATAGCACCAGTAATTCCCTGAACATGTGTCCGGGTTAGTAATTTATAACACTAGTCACTCCTTAAGTGTAATATCTGCCAGGGCCCTAACTAAAATCTTGTATTGGGCAATACTGCAGGTTTCCCTGTGGACGATGGTTGGGTAAAGGTGTTGATGATGGCAGTCTGGAGAGAATTCTAATTGGAGAACTGGTGTCATCCACATCAGATGAAGACCTGGGGAAACAGTGTCGTACTCCACCCCAGCAGAAGTCTCCTACCACAGCTCGCAGATTGAGCATCACTTCCCTGACAGGAAAAAATACAAGTACATTTGTACCATTTCCAGTTCTTACAACTATGACATGATGGGATAACTACTGAGAAGCAGACATCGTTCTGAACAGGACTGTTGGCTATAAAAGCAAGGCCAGATCTAGAGGAATAGTCTCAAGTTTGAGAGTGTGAAAGGTCCTCCACTTACCCTGGTTCTGCTTCTGAGCTGCTCTGACTTGGCAAATTGTTTACCGTCTCTAAACTTCCCCATCTGTCAAACAGGGACAATGGCTTCTTTCACTGATTTGAGGCATAGGTCCCCTCTAAACTTTCAAGTAAAGGCATGATGGTATCTACATATCGTTATATAACCCATGCAATCATACCGCCTGCCGTGCCATCTGTGCATGATGGTGGGATCCTGTAATGCCATCCTGCCACCAGCAAGTAGCAAGCTTCTGCAGCTGCGAGTCTGGTAGCTGACCAGACTCACAGCTGTGGCAGCACCTCAAAGCTGGTGGGGCAGGGAGTCCTGCACCTGATGGGGCTCTTGGCCCTGGTAGCACCCCAAGGCTGCCAGGATGGAGAGTCCTGCAGCTGTGGTACTAGCTGCAGGACTCTCAGCCCCAGTTAAATATGGTTCACCCATGTGGGTGGGAGCCTCGGCAGCTGATAGGGGAGACCCTGCTACACATGCAAATTAAAGCTGGATAGAAACCAGCTATAAAGGTACTACATATTTTCTAGCTCTAGCTTTATAGCCGGATGGACCTTTTTATGGCAGGGTAGTTACCTTGCAAACGTAGCCGGTCTAACTTAATTGCACAATTAACCAGTTAATTGCATAATCTGTGTAACATTTAGAGAGGGCTTGGGTTGCAAAGGACATGGGACCAAAAGAGATGTTCTGTCTCATTGTGTGTAGTCTCCTGCTATTGCAAAAAATCTCAGCCTGCAATCTTGTTAACAAATTTATCTAGCTTGAGTAAAGCACCAGGTGATTTTATTTCAGTTACCAGTGTCTGTCTCCAAATATCACAAAACCTAAAGAAAGCAGCTTGAAATCAGTGTTGCTGTCCAGGAGCATGGTTCCATGTCTAGCTATCCATTAAGTGCATTTCTGAATAAAAAAAGAACAACAAAGCTCAGTAATTCAAATCAAGGCTTGAGGGTTTTTGGTTTTTAAAATACTGCATTGCTTCCTACTTTCAGAAATACTAATTATTACAGTGTCTTAAAGTGTTAAGCATGCTGAAAAAATTAGAAAGGGTGTGAAAAGAACTATGGGAATGGTTTGAGGTCTGGAAACCTTGTTAAAGTGAGAATGAGTTTCCTATTTAGTTTTCCAGAAGATTAATAAGTAAATTGGTGACATCCTATAAGTACGTGTATAGGTAGAAAGATCTGATAGTGGGAGACTACATAATCTAGCACATAGTCATTAAAAGACCCAATGGCTGAAAGCTGGAGCTTGACAAATTCAGACTGGAAATATTTTTTTTCTTTCTTTTTTTAACTTTGGTGGTAGCTAACTATTGGACCAACTTGAACAGTGTATGTTGTGGCTTCACTCCAAGCCTTTACATTGAGAATGAATGTCTTTCTGAAATAAATATGGGCTCTAAATTAAAAATTATAGACAATGCAATCAGCACTCATAGTAGAGATGATATCTTTTATTAGACCAACAAGATTTTTGCAAAAACAAAATTTTAATTGCAAGTTTTGGGGCACAAACACCCTTCTTCAGGCATTGGAGAAAAGATTGTAAAACTTCTCCTGGGTGGAAAATTTGCATCATCACAGATACTCACAGGAGGTGAGAGGCTTCATACTAGCTATGAACTGACTGCCTAGAGGAGTTTTCCATCTATTGACTCCTCTGTGAAATCCTATGAAATATGAACTGTCATTTCTACCCAGGAGAACTTTTACAATCTTTTCTCCAATGCCTGAAGAAGGGTGTTTGTGCCCCAAAACTTGCAATTAAAATTTTGTTTTTGCAAAAATCTTGTTGGTCTAATAAAATATATCATCTCTACTATGAGTCCTGATTGCCTTTTCCTCTAGACCAGTACAGCTACAACCTGGATAGACTTGATGCAGGAATTCCTGGATGGAATTCTTCAGCTTTTGCTGTACAGGAGGTCAGTCTAGATGAGTTCAGTGGTTTCTTCTGGCCTTCACATCTCTGAAACGGTGTTAGCAAAATGAGTGCTGCTAGCATGTGATGGACAGAGCTTGATTAGCTGAAGTATCATTTATAAAACAAGGCGCTGACGTTTGCAATTTAAGTCTGGCAATTTATTTGACTAGTTTTAATGTTCCCATGTCACTTATGAGGGTTCAGATTTGCTCAACACAAATGACTCAATGAGTTCTCCTCCTAATAACGGTAGAATAGAACCTGTGGTTTAAGCCATGTCTATTAAAACATGTAAATTTGATGAATGTACATTTGTTTCAATGTCAATTTATTCAGCTACTGTGCTCTCTGTTAATTTACAGAGCCAAATGCGGGGCAGATCCAGGAAGGAATTGGGGAAGCTGTAAACAACATTGTGAAACATTTTC
The DNA here is from genome assembly GCF_000455745.1 of Alligator sinensis. Classification (NCBI taxonomy): domain Eukaryota; kingdom Metazoa; phylum Chordata; order Crocodylia; family Alligatoridae; genus Alligator; species Alligator sinensis. Next base: position 1,259,981 of record NW_005842265.1, on the reverse strand, counting down.
ACAAGCCAGAAAAAGAGGTATTCTCTCTCCAGCATTATCTATAAGAGGAAATTCCATGTAAACACTTATATAATCAGGGACGATTAAACATGTATAAGCATAAAAATGGGAGCCTTAAGTATCTTTATCAATTCTTGGCTTGCTTTGAAGCTTTCTCCAAGCAAAAGTGTACTTAAGAATTGTATCTTTTTCCATAGAGGGGAAGCCTTACCATTCTGTTATGTGGAGAAAATGGCCTGGTTGCAGCCTTGGAGCAGGTTTTCCACCATGGATTCAAATCAGCTCGGATTTTTCACAAGAACATATTTATCTGGGATTTCATAGGTAAACCAGGCCATTATCTTGTGATAAATGGAACGTGAAATGGGAGAACATTAGAGGGAAATGACCACAAGTGCATCTCCCTCGCATTTTAACTTGCCTAATTTGAATTTGCTGGGGTAGCTTTAATACATTTTGTATTCATTGTATCATGGTTTTACTTTCCTGACAGAGAGATTAGCTGAGGCAGTTCCTGCGGGAAAGATGTTTACATATTTGTAGATTTGCTTAAGAAGTATTTGTTGAGTACAGTTGTGCTTTACCTTGTAAAAGGTATACATATCATCCCAGCTCTGCACAGTGTTCAGGCCTAACGATAGAGGGGGTGAAGTGAATTGGGAAACCAGACAAGACGTTAACATGGAGGTATTACCTTTTTGAATTTGTCATCACCATGTGATGTCAGAATGGGGCAGGGGTAGGGGGGATTTGACTTCTGGGTTAATGTACACTGTGTTCTATCTAGGTTCTTATACCATGTTCCTCACCATAGTATCTGAGTGCCTTCCAGTAGTGTTCCAAGACACTGACTGATGTCTGTCGTGTGTGTCATCTCATCCACTCCACATGAAGTGGATGAGAGGTTTTTTGGGAGGTGTGATTTGGCTGATTTGAGGGGGAGGGAGGTTTATGAACATACATATTGCTGTATAGACTTATATTAGAAAAAGTGAGATCAAAGAAATGTGGCTTGCACTTGCAGTACAGGATAATGACGTTTTTGAAACCTAGGTCTGCTGGGTGGAAGGAAATGCATGTTAACCATCTAGAGAAGTGGGTGTTTGGAGAAATTTGAGTGGGGCACGTGGCACTGTTTGGGAGGTTACTTGAGCAAATAAGGCAAATCTGTTTCAGTAATGGACTTAAATTTAGACTCAGACAAAAAGGAATGGCTCCCTTCTCTTAATCAGCCATCCATCTCACAAAAGCCACAACTTATCCTGTTTTCAGGAGACAGCCATGACAGGAAATGGCACCAGGGCTTTCTACTTCATACAGAGGCTTATCAGTGCAGATACGTGCACGAGTAGTTTGCACACCACCTCCAGTCCCTGCACCAGTCCACATTTTCATTACTAAATGCCTGAATTATTGACTAAAGCAGGGACTGGCAGCCTTCATAAGCTAGAGGACAGCTCAATCCAGCCCCAGTTCTGTGCTGTCCAGGTGCCTTCCTCAGCATGTCAGCAGCAGTGTGGGTGGAGGGAGGGAGGTTACCTGTGCTCAGGCTGCAGCCAGGCAGCTGGAAGCTGCACCTATATCGCCACTGCTTCTTCAAGCCCCCAGATCCCAGCCGGGGCACAGGCACAGCATCCACCCAGTGGGGAACTGAGCCAAGACCAGGCAGCAGGAAATTCCATCCACCATGCTTCTGCTTCTCCCCACCTCTCAGCTGCAGCATAGGTGCAGCTGAAAACTATCCATCCCTGGCTCAGTTCCCTGCCCGCTGGCAGCTTGGCCTGCACTGTAGCCAAGGGGCAGGGAGAAGCAGCAGCAATGCAGCTTTCAGCTGCCTGGCCCCAGCACAGCTCTTTGCTGCCCAGCCAACCCCCGGACTGAAATATTTTTACAAAGAGAGGAAAATTCCCAAGTTTCATACACCATAAATGAAGGTGCTTGGAAATGGCTTTCCAAGCGCATGATGATGGGAAAGCAATATTTATTAGAAATCAGCCTTTATTTTTCAGTGGATGTCCTACATGTAATTATTACCTATGTATCTGTAGTGCCCAGACTTAAGGCCTCAGGCAGGCATGTTAAGTAGGTAAAGAGTCTTAGCTAGAGGGAAACTGTTACTCAGGAAATCCCAAAGTAATTGCTTTGGGATTTATTATAAAATAATATAATAAATTATATTATACAATATAATTATAATATATTTATAATTTATAATATATT
>NW_005842265.1:1250638-1257719 GCF_000455745.1 Alligator sinensis | reverse complement strand
AATATATTTATTATATAATAAATTATATAATAATATAATATATAATACAAATATTTATTATAAAATAAAAATAATCAAGCCATTTATAGGCACTCTTGGGCTACTGATTATGATAAACCTGTAGGTACATTCTCCTGTATTTAGAACAAGGGGAATATGGAGTAGCTGTGTGGTGGCTTTTTGGCATGTGCCAATCTTCAATGACTTCCATCACCTACTTTTAAGTTACTGAGGTACCTGCAGTGTATTTTGTATTCATTGTGTCATGGTTTTCCTTTCCTGCCACAGAGAAAGCTGTTGCTTATTTTGAAACTACTGACCAAATTGGGGACAATGAAGAGGACCTCCTGCTTCAGAAATCATCTTGCAAAACATTCTGCCATTATGTAAACGCCATCACTACAGCACCACGGAGCATCGGGAAGGATGGCAAATTCCAAATTCTGGTTTGCCTTGGGACTAGGTACCTAGCAGCATTCTTCATGGGGGAGAGGGGGGAGGGGTCCTTCTGTTTTCAAATGCTCAGTTGAAGAATATTATATCCTCCTTACTTAGTGACTTAATTTACGCTGATAAACAATTGTGAACATAAGCTAGCTGACTGGTTTTGTTTTTTGTTGTGTTTTTTCACCCTCTGCTCCCTACCCCAATATATAGCCTTAAGAGCACAAGAAGAATCGCAAAAAGATCAGGTTTCATTAAAAGAAAACCCTAGTGTTTAAACTTCTGGAAGATATTTTCATCCCTATTTTTAACTACATAGATATCTATACATAACCCTCTCTCTTTTTAAGTGACATCTTTCACTAAGTACAGGTACTAATTTGAAGTTTGCTGAATAGAGGAAGTAGTCCACTTCTTCATCCTCCTCAAACTCCCACCCCCCTTTTTTACTAATCAGCCAGGTGGAAATGGTACACAGCTACCTTCCCCTTGATGAAACCTTGCTTGTTATTTCTTCTTCCTTTTGTCTTTCTAGATATTTTATAAAAAATTGGATCTTGCCGATATAGATTTCCTGGACACTGCTCTTTTTGCTGCTCACTTGAGAATTTAATAGAATCTGTTCCTAGGTCATTAATCCAACTTCACTAATCTCTTCTCTGCCTCTGCTCTCCACTTTCCACCCTTAAAAAAAAAAGCATTATGCTACTTGCAGCAGGGTCATGCATTCATATTAATATGAAGAGTCCCACTTCCATGGGAGGGTTTTCAGTGCAAACAACACATCACGCATGCAAAATTAGGCAGTGCTTCAGCTTGTGTTTTTGTTTGAGAAGAAGTGGTGTTGTGTTTTGTTTTTTTTAATTAAATTCTGCTGTGGTTCATCCTAAAATAATCCCGTTCTTCTCTCTTCAGGGATCACTTGCTCCTTCACTGGATTCCACTGCTGGCAGAATGCCCTGCCATTACAAGGATGTATGAGGAGAATGCCCTCCTGCGAGACCGCATGACTGTCAACTCCCTCATCAGAGTCCTACAGACATTACAAGATTTCAACATCATCCTAGAAGGGTCACTCATTAAAGGAGTGGATGTTTAGCATGGCTTTGCTGAGAACTTCATTATTTCTCTCCCAAGCAAGCGAGCAAAAAGTGGGGACCTGATTGGACTTGAAAGCTGTGGTAGTGCATCACTGTAAAGCAAAGTAACCCGTTATCGGGTGGGAATGGGAAACCCAATTTATGCCAGGTTCAGGACTGTCCTAAAGCTGCAGACACACACAAATGTGGTATTGTAGTTTATTTGAAACAGAAATTTAGTATAAAATAGAGTATTTTCATGTGTTAGATGTGTGTAAATAGGCTATCTTCTTTAAGAAATTATATTACCCTTAAGAAACTTTTCTTAGACTGAGTGTTCTTGTGTTGAAAATTAGTAGCTTAAACCTGGGGAGACAGAAGGGGGAGAGGAGGCATTGCTACTTGCTCGGAAGGAAGAAGCCAGTCAATATGTAAATATAGCGCAAACTCAGCAGGGCTTTTTCAGGTATTGCGAATGAACACAGCAAGTATCAATATTTAGCCATTGTCATCTCATTCTTAGAAATGCTGTGAATGTATACTGTTTACCATATCGCACATGGTTTCCCTTGTTTGTTTAAAAAAAAATCCAAGCTTTTCATGCATCCAAGCTGTGATTTGTCATAGTTAATCTTTTGTGTAATTTTTATCAGTCAGTACAAGAGATGAATATGAACACTGGACCTGAGGAACTGTTGCACCTCAGAGAGCTCTCTGGGTTCTAATATCTGTTAAATTGTACTGCGCCAGACTATACGTGGGGAATGTTGATAGCTTGATTAGTCAGTTGACCCTTTGTCTGTCACGGTTTTGCTCAAATGACTCCCCATCCCTACCCTAGCTTTGGATTTTGTACTGTGCATAATTTCACTTTTTTCTGTTGAAGAATTTGGTTCATAAGATAAATTGAACTCTATTGCTCTACTTGATAAGCATGTGTTACTGTAGAACCACAAACACTGACTTTGCTTTGATAAGAAACCATATCAACCAGTTTTGAAATGCTGGCATGGTACTCGTCTTCCTTTATTCTAGAGAGTAAGTGTTCCTGGGAGGCATAGGATCATATTGATTTTGAATAATCTAGCTCTAGAAAACACACAAGGCAAGAAGGAGCAATACTTTAAGGCTTCTTTCTTGTACTGTTTCAAACTAGTAATCTGTTAGCAATACAAAAATATCATGAGTGCACAGAAAAACTGGTAGCTTCTGCTCAAATAGAAACTGGATCATTTAAAGCCAATTTGTGGGTGCCATGCAGCAAGTCTACAAGATGTACCATTCCATTTTCTTTTTTGGAGACCAGATCTGGGGAGACTGGGGACATAGTTAACTTAAAACTGCTGTTGGCTTTTAGAGATTGGCTCAACATTTTTTTTTGGTTGTCACTACTTTAATTAATTCTTCAGTGAATGCCTGTGGGTATCACAGATCTTGGGAAGGAGGCACCTGACCAGAATAACAAATGAATTACATTGTAGGTCAGAACTAAAGTGCATTAGAGAAAGCTTTGGTGGAATGCTCTTGTTACATCTTGCTCTCACCCAGAGCAGTTTATACACACATGTATAATATACAGTGTATATTATATACACAGAATGCACAATATACTAGTGTATATTATATATATAATGAAAAGAGTTGAGATCCATAGAAAGCAGGGGGCTTAGAAATTAGGGGGGGGGGGTTTCTCTCTCTCTCTCTCTCCTGCATTTTCCCAACTTCAAAACAATGTTAGAAAATTGGTGTTTTAGTCGCTCCTAACCTGTAGGCAAGGTTTTATAGATCCAGTGAGCTAAAGTGGAGTGGAGTGCACAGTAAAAGAAAAGAAAAGGGAAAAAGGCAGAACAAGAGAGATGGAAGTGAAAAGAAAACTAGACCATACCAAAATGTTGACCTTTGTCAGGCAGCTTTTGGACATTATGGCACTGTAATCCACAACAGAGGGATTCGTTTTACAGGCTGGTACAGTTCATACTCTCTATTTGCAAGCTAATAATGAATATTCACTTTCCTATTATCTTTCTACTGGCCAGTTCTTGTAATAGCATTCACTTTTGTCAGGTGGTTCTGCATGACACTTCCTGGCCAAAGAAAAACAATTATGTGGCATCCATCTTATTGGAAAGTTTTATAATGAATAACTAGAAAAATGTCAGATAAAAATAAAGATGCTTCAGATTATATGAGGGTCTCATATGGATTATACTAGTCTGTGCTGAGTAACTCAGAGTATATCAGTATCTGTATGCATGTACAAATTGGATCATATTCCCCTGCAACTCTAGTTACATACTCTTTCAAACTCGGTCTTCAACAATACATGATGCCTGTGCTAGTTGTAAGGGTGTGGGTAGTTGCTCTGAACTACATGTTGATTTAAGCAAACTACAACTTGTAACAAATATTTGCTTTTCAGACTTTCTGCACCTCCCCTTGCTTGAATTGTCTAAAATCATCCAAAACAGATTGCAGTTCTATATAGAATGAATAGTAGGGTTGTGAAGAATTCATTTGGAAGACTGTGGATAATGCAGTGGGCTTGTGCTAAAAGCCTGCACTTGTGTGCTGCCTCTAATTTAACATTTACAATTTTGGACAGGTGTGGAGTCTTTTTTTTTTTTGGGTGGTAGTGACCGGGCAGTCTCAGTTCAAGCTAACAGGAGATACCTGAGCAGAATATTCAGCAAGAATTTTGAAAAGTCATTGCTGACTTCACTTTTTACATGAACTATAAACCAAGTATCAGAAACCAAATGGCAGTATTATGTGGTACTACTGGTGACTTAGGAAGTTTGAATTTTTTACTCTTTGTAAATCAACATTTTCATGCCCCAGAATGAATCTAGTTCAGTGACACCCACCTTTCTGACCCTGTGGGCGAGTTGAGAGGTAGAGGTTTGGCCCACAGATTGGGCAGGTCCAGCGGTGCAATCTAGTGTGTTAGCCTGGCCCTGTGCACCTGGATCTGGCTGCATGCAGCCCAACCCACATGTCTGGATCTGACTATGCACTGGCATGCAGGGTCACATTATCTGGCCTGCACACTTCCCCATGGGACCAGAAATTTGGCAGCAGAAGAGATGCAGTTAATGCTGCCACCATTCCCCCTCCACCAAATTTCCAGGGGTTGAGCATCCCTGGTCTCGATTATTCCTGAAGTCCTTTCAATCTGTACCATCCGAAGACAGTGATCCTTTTGGTCAGGGATTTATAAGGTTTTTTTTCTTTCTTTCATGAAAGTTATAATTCTTTTTCAGAGCAGTCTGCATCCAGGTGGTTGTGTTTTGAATTTTTTCTAAATATTTATGGCTGATGAAGGAAGGTAGCCTGGACACTGCACCCCACACAGTGTCACGTGTATGTTGGAGAGGCTAGAAAGAGAAGCATCCTTCAAGTCATGTGTAGATGTAGAGAACACTCCATAGTATAAGGGGAAAGGACCACTTACAGGCAGTGCCCTTACATTAAAACATACCTGAGAAATGTAAAGTTCAAGGTGGCTTCATTTTCCCCCCCCCCCAATTAAATTTAAAACCTGTGGCACTTAACTTTTTAACACAACTTCACATTGTTTTGGGGGGGATTTTTGGTTTTTTTAGAAAGTGTTAACTTATATGGGGCTTGTTTGTTTTATTAAGCTTCACATCACAAATAGTATGAGAAGAATAATGTGTCTAATGTTCCCTAATAGGCAATAAAGCATCATAGATGCCCTAAAGTATATTGAAGCAAGAGGCACAGCTGAGTACTTCTGAATTCTAGTAGACTGGCTCTTTGACAACCTTTGGGCGTATGGTTCTTTGTACTGAATGTTTTACTCCTTCGTGTATACATTTTTAGTAGATTACTTTTGATCATTGGAAACTGTGAGAGTCTTCATTTTTCCTGTGAGGTTTACAGAAATCATTGTAACCTGCTAGAGTAGAGAGCAAGCCTATCAGGGTTCTCTTAAACTTAGCACAGTTTTGTATTTCAGTATTAAAGCACCTTCATTGTTTGGGAAATGGAATCTTGAAAAAGACCAAAGCCCTTTTGCAAAAGTATGTATCCAAATTGTCTGTTTCAAATGTCTGAGTCCTGCATAGTAATGTTATGCTAACATTCAGTATAATAGCTTGAAAGAAAGAGTAAGAAAATCAAATGCCTCACTGTGTCTGTACAAAACATGTATTTATAATTCTCTGAAGCTAGTTGGATTTCATTGTGTTTAGTGAAAAATCCACAGCTGTTTGTTCTGCACTATTAGTTACTTTTGTTCAAAATGATCTTTTTAAAATAGCTCTGTGAAGGCATATTTAAGAAATTTCCTTCTTTCAATCAAATGAAGGTGTGCATCTCATAGGAAATTGTTGTATGTTACACTTGAAATGTATGAATGTGCCCTATATAGCTTAAAACAGCCCTAAGTGTCTCCATATTAAGTATATTATTATTTTGTCTTTACATGGTTACTAACTGAATCAGAACTGGATTATTTTCAGGAAGACGATATTAGTAAAAAGTATTGTTATATCAAGCACTTTAACGTACATATCACAAACTGACATGGGTTTTTCAGGTTTTGGAGTACATTTAAATACAGCTTTTCATGCTCTGTTCTTTACAAATAAAACTGTGAGAATAACAATCTGTATCACTGTCTCCTTGCAGAATAGCAACCAAAAGATGCATGTTACAGGTTAGAGTTTGAACTAAAACTGGAACGGAACATAGGGGCTATAAATAAAACACAGGTTGAATGGCACAATCCCATGGATAATCCTCCTGGCATTAGGAGCTCACAGGTATGGTGAATGTGTGTGTCTATTGGCGCATATGTGCATATTTAGCAACTCCAAGCATATAGGTGCAACTGCACTCTTCGATTTCAACACTGAAAATTTTTGCACATCAGAAAAAAGCTTCACTCATGATGAAGCTTTGTTTTTAGCGCACTGATGTTTTTCTAGGCTGTCGCTGGAATGACCACCATGGGTTGTGCTTCCCCTATTCCATGTAGCCCAACATATGCCTTGTGAAGGATGTGATGCAGCGTGACTAGCAGCATCCTAGACTGAGCAGTGGTTCTCGACCAAGGTGCTACCAAATTCTTTGAAGGGTGCAGTGAGGTATGAGGAGATAAGCCGATATGCTAAAGCAGATAATCACAGGCTCAGGCTTGTTCCTGCCTGAGTGATTCCTCAGCCCCATTGCCTAGCCCCTTTGCAAGGGAGTAAACACTGTAATATATAAATTCTTTTTTTTAATTGGGTGCTGCTCAGTTCACAGAAGTTATGGAAGGGCCCTCAAGACTAAAGAAGGGTGCCTTGAATCCAAAAAAGTTGAGAAACCACTGCCCTAGAGTTCATGTTTTTTTCTTCTATTGCTGACCTGCTCAAGTGTTTTGTCCCAAAGGTCAAAGGATTTGTGTGAGACAAAGTTCCACAAACTGTCCAGCTCCATTAGGTATTTTGCCCAAAGCATGCAGAAGAGAGGTAGAGAGCGAGCACTAGCTTAGGGGTCAGCACGGTAGTTGTACACCTGAAAAAGCTGCCCTCTTTTTTTTTTCTTCTTCT
>NW_005842265.1:1221887-1250607 GCF_000455745.1 Alligator sinensis | reverse complement strand
CTGCTGAAGTTTAATAACAAAGCTTACCTTTGATTTCAATAGTGTTTTAGTGAAGTAAACGCTGAGAACATTTGACATTTCACACCTACAATACATATAACAATAGTTATATATTTTTAAAAAATCTGAAGACAAAGAGAAACCCAGTGAAGAAGTGAAAATTTCACCTGGTGACATTGGGACAGTATCTGTGGAAATTCCCATCCAGACCATAATTCTGATGCACAGTTCAAGTAAATACAATGTTCCTTTTTATACCCTCCATACTTACAGGATCCTGTAAGTGTAACAAAATCAGCATTATTCAGTGCTGTCACACTTCAGTAGAAGACACAAGTAGAGGTAATGCAGTTTCCTTGCTATCTGCATAGCTCATTCCAAATGGTTGGGGACTGAGGGCTGCTGGAAAATGCAGCTGCAACTGTTCTGATCTCATGCTGTCAATAACCCTCCGGACTAGACTAGAGTTTGGATAGCATTTGGCAAAACTTAGCATCCTGAGTAGGGGGGGAGTGAAAGCAGAAGCACCCAGCAAGGCAGCTGCATAAGGCTTGTGAACATCTACCTCATCAACATTGGGGATCAAGAATAAGCCTTTTGCCAACGTTGAGGGCAACATGTCCAGGTGAGAGGAAGTGGAGCTCAATTCCCTGAAGACAGCAAGTTGTTTTTTTATGTTAAATGGGGGCTCAGCTCAGGCAGATAAGGCACTGCAGATATCTGTCAGGATCTAAGGCCACATGCAAACGCAACTGTGTCCAGCAATTACCTGGTTATCTGACTGTTACTGCCTGCCAGCTGCCTAACTACTCAGCTGGACCTTTGCATGGGCATGGCTGCCTGCTTATAAGCAGCAGCTTTTTCAGTGCTTAGGAGGCTACTCAACAGGATCGACGTTTCTGTCTAGCCTTGGACTTCTAACTCCTTGTTCTCAGTTCCCTGGTTCCTGCTTGTTGATTCCTAGCTTCATGGTTCATGCCTGCTTGACTCCTTGTTCCAGGCTTGCCCGTTCTTGAGCCCCCACCCTCCTGTTCCTAACTCCAATCCAAAAGCCTGGGTCATAGCTTTAGATTGGCAATTGCCCATGTCCTTACAGCTAGAGCTGCCTGCTCCAGATGCCCTAGCCAGTGACTCTGATCTGCTTCTTGCTACTAACCCTGCTGGCTTGCAGCTGTACCTCAGAGACTGCAAATTATCTTGGTCCTTTACAGGCCTTGGCCTTCTGACCTGCCTAGACCTGATCCCCCTGACCCAAAACTAGTCTGCACCTTGTCTGATTCCTCACTGCCCAAGTTCTGGTTGTCCCCCAACATATATATATATATAGCCTCCTTCCTAGTATCCAAGCATGTCCAGATCCAATCATGACAGAAAGTTCTCTTAGAGAAATGTATTCAGGTAACAATGCCATTGTAATTCGGACTTGTGGATTTAGAATATTTAATAAACTGCTGGGTGGGGCTGTGCTGAAATGGTAAGAAATGCCCTTTTTCCATCTGTTCCCCTATGAGCTTCACGAACACCCAAGTTCTCTCCATTGAAGTCAGTTTGGCTCGGGGAACTCAACATTAGCAGTATTACTGCCTCCACCTTTATAATTTCATCAGTCATCTAATTTATGAGCCAGTTTCTAAACACTAGGTCTAGCACCCAGTAGGCCCACCTATGTTTTATGGCAGATTAGTAAAGAACAGTTTATCCAAGGGAAATACTCTCAGCTGTCAGATGGTGGCACAGGATACCTTCTCTCTTGCCAAGCCTCTTGCTTAAGAACGGAACAAAACCAAACCAAAGTGTGCATGGCACATGATTTTAAAACTTTCACAACAGCATTATCATTGTCATGATGGTCATGTGATCTCCAACAAAGTGCATCAGTTAATTTTGACATAACCTTGACAGGACCCAAGAGATGCTACATGTTCCTATGTAGCTCGTTCTTGTTTGAGGATCTCAACATACTTTTCACACCTGGCTACATTAAGCCACTACAGAATTCAGAGTTATCAGGATATTAGCTGCCTGCCCCCCCTTACCATATCTTCTCTGTGCCACAATGGCCTGACAAGACTTAATCAAGTCATGTCTTTACTACTTGTGTTGGAGCAGAACCCAATATCCAAAACTCCCACTCCTTTTCCTGACTAACCTAGTTTTGTTTTATAGCAAGGCCACCAAATGTTTAGATGCAGGAGTCGAGGTGGATGTTGTCTGTTTGGACTTCAAGAAGGCCTTTGACAAGGTATCCCATACCATCCTTATAAATAAACTGAGGGGATTTGCCTCGGATGATTACACGGTAGACTGGGTAGCAAATTGGCTCAAGGGTTGCACTCGAGGGTGGTAGTGGAAGGGTCGGTGTCAACCTGGAAAGATGTGGGCAGGGGAGTCCCTCAGGGCTCAGTTCTGGGGCCGGTGCTGTTCAACATCTTCATCAGTGATCTGGATGGGGGGGTGGGAAGCACCCTGTCCAAATTCATAGATGACACAAAAGTATGGGGTGAAGCTAACACCCTGGAGAGGAGGAACCAGATCCAGATTGACCTAGGCAGGCTGGGGAAGTGGGCAGAGAGCAACAGGATGCAATTCAATAAGGATAAGTGCAAGGTGCTACATCTAGGGAGAAAGGACTGCCACCATACCTATAGGCTGGGGGGCGACCTCAGCACCACTGAGGCAGAAAGAGATCTTGGAGTCACTGTTGGCTCCATGATGAACATGAGTCGCCTATGTGATGAAGTAGTCAGCAGAGCCAATCGCACCTTGTCATGCATCCGTAGGTGCTTCACAAACAGGTCCAGGGAGGTGATTCTGCCTCTCTACGCGGGACTGGTCAGACCGCAACGGGAGTACTGTGACCAGTTCTGGACGCCACAGTTCAAGCAGGATGTGGACAACCTGGAGAGGGTCCAAAGAAGAGCCACTCGTCTGATTAGAGGCCTGCAGGGAAGACCCTATGAGGAAAGGCTAAGGGACCGTAACCTCTTCAGCCTCTCCAAGAGAAGGCTGAGAAGGGACCTTGTGGCAGCATACAAATTCATAAGGGGAGAGCAACATGAAGTACACGACAATCTGTTTACCAGGGCACCCCCTGGAACAACAAGGAACAATGGCCATAAGCTACTGGAGAGAAGGTTTAGACTGGACATTAGAAAAAAGTTCTTCATGGTCAGGGTTACCAGAATCTGGAATGGGCTCCCAAGGGAGGTGGTGATCCCCCATCTTTGGGGGTCTTCAAAAGGAGACTGGACAGGCACCTGGCTGGACTCACATGACCCCGGGTTTGGTGACCCTTTTCTTGCCTGCCAGGGGCAGGGGATCGGACTAGATGACCCACTGAGGTCCCTTCTGACCCTAGAATCCATGAATCTATGAATATGGATGATTCTAGGTAAGTAATAGTATGGTCTATTCATTAAGGGTCCTGTGTTAAGTTTGGACATTAAACAAATGCAGGTTTCATATATTTCATATATGAAGTTTCCATATACGCTTGCCTAGTCATTTATGTACTTGCAAGTATATTGGGGAAGAACATGCTACAAATTTAATTTTGGTAGTGCCTAAATAGCTGCCACAGAACACTTCTTTTGTAAAATAAAAGGCTATAATGGTAACTAAGGAAATTAACAATTGAAGGAGTTGCCAGTAGGGTGCAGGCACAGAAAAGTAAATTCTACATTCATGCAGGACGTTGAGTGTCAGATGCTCACATGTTCCCACAACCAACAGATCCAAGTGTAAGATACAGTCCAACAAAGCCTATCCCCAAATATCTGTTGGGCGTTGGATTCAATACTCCGCAGTCACTGCATTCTCCTTGTGTCTCAGGGACCCAGTGTCTAGCAGAGAGGAAACCTGAGCTGCCCTTGCAAAGCTAGAAAATGGCCTGTCTCATCTGGGATATAGCATATTGGGAATCTGGTACAGTGAAGCTCATGCCTATTAGTTTTTTCAATTGCTGTAAATCAAGCTTTTTTTGAAGAAATGTTCTAGCTGGGATTTTCAAAGAAACCTAATGAGTTAGATGCCCAACTCCCATTGAAATGTAAGTCTCAATTTTCATAGATGCACTGGACAAAAAGTTGCTTCTTTCTTGTTGCAAAAAATCTGTCATAGTCTGTGGCCAATTCCATCAAATTCTGTGAGCTCTGACGACCCTTGTTTCATGATGTTCAGTGGCTTTGACCTCTATGAGCTTTAGAGATTTCTTCCATGTGATGCATCTAGTTGACTGAAAAATCTCCTATCGTGGTCTCATGCTGGCTATTAAATAGTTTAGTCCTTCGAATTCGTGGTCTCCCTGGTTCAGCATAAGCACAAGAAAGTTTGAATGCTGTTGTTTCTCCTTCTCTGTTAAACATTGGCAAATGAAATGCCTGTGAAGTGTCATTTGGATAGAAACACATTTCTGCTTAGGTTAACATATGGATGGTGTTCATGACTCGTTTCTCTTTAGTAGATATGGACTTACAGCTGGCTGTGTTTCAAGTACGCCATCTCTGACTCCTGGAAAAGTCTGTACTGGATGCAACTCTTTGCTCCCATTTCCTGATACTAGTTATATAATAGTATGTCCCTCCAAATAAGGGGGTTTGGCAGCTTACTAAATGTTTTTGTGTTCATGATTCAAGTATTTGATGATAGATATAAGAGGAAGCATGGAAGTGCAGCGAAGGCACTGGAATGGGAGTCAAGAAATCTGGGCTCAGTTGCTGGCTCTGATACGGACTCCTATATGACCTTGGGTGGCTCACTTAATTTCTCGGTGGCTTAGTTCCCCAGCTGCAAAAGGGAAAGGATAATGTTTCCATTTGTCCTAGTTTGGTCTTGTCTAGGTAAGTCTTTGGGAAAGGAAATGGTCTCTATCCTATATCAGTCATTTTTTTCCATATTTGTAGACCCCTCTTGCTCAACTTGTAGGCCCTCAGTTAGGAAATAAACCTTGTACATGACTGATTTAAGTGAATTTGTTCAGTCCTGTAATGATGAGCACCAAAGAAATGCCTTCATGTGGCTGCCACTGATCTCATCCACACAGGCAGAAAGGTTGACAACAGTCTGAGGATCAAAATGGGGACAGGAACTGAGTGACCACCTAACTCCTCAGCTTTCTAACTCCATTCCAGGCAAGGGTGGCTGCTGGCATGGGAACAGGTTGGCATGGGAACAAGCCTAAAGGAATTTCCCTGTTGGACTAGAGATGATAGAAAGGGTAGACAAGTCTAATCTCTAATCTACCTCCTTCCTCTCATGCTGGTTGGTAGTTTTTCAACAAGTGACGCAAGAGACTTCCTTGCTTTGAGCAATCATTTTAGGTTGATCCTCCTCCTCTGTTGCCCCAAACTATCTGTCGCTAGTAGTACCTCAGTTTAGCCTCCCCATGATGTGCTATATGCAGTTGTCTTGTGCTCCATGTGGAGAATATTCTCTCTAGTGGTGGGACAGCTCTGGGAATAGTCAGAGCATTCATATGGTCATTGAGGTACGTTTTCCTTTCTAGATAAAATGTTTTGAGTTCATTTAGAATTAAGTCGCCTGAACTCTGATCATCCCTTGATGGGAGAGAGAGAGAGAGAGAGCTTGTTTAGCAGATGCACTGGAGTCTTGTGCTTATGGGGTTCCCACAGCCCAGTCACATTTCGGAGTATCCCCTTGCTCGGTTTCCTCTATGAAATGTCTTTACCTGGATTAAATTTGCCTGCTTCATAAATCTGCAGCCCTTGAGGCTTCATTTCACACTGGAAGACAACAGTTCTAAACTAGACCATAAAATGCAAAACTGAAAACTCAGATTTAGTGTGGTTATTGGTCTGCTAGATGTGGAAACCTGTTGTGAATGGGCTGTGGGTCCTGACTTTATAAGCAGCATGGAGGTGGTAGAGGAGAGGTGTGGTGTAAAGGACAAGTTTTTCCCACCTGGAAAATGACTTTAGAAATGAATTTCAAAATCGTGTTAATATTAGATATCAGCACGGGGTGACAAATGTGGTAACACTTCTATTCTCAGCCAGCTCTACTTAATTGCTACAAGAGTACAGATGTGAGAAATGGATTTACACTAGTGAATTATGGACTATTCCTAAAGCCATTGAAACAGAGAGGCTCGTTTTAGTGCTTAGTGCCTGTTTCAAGGTGACCCTGTTGAACATTTCATTGTTCTCTCCTCCCACCCACTGATATTAACCTGTCATTCAGTATCACAGCAGTAGACAGGTTCATATCTTATATCTATAAGACCGAGGACCATGGAGACCAACCTTTTTGGCACGCAAGCCCCTCACTCTCCCCCAGTACCATTCCAATCCCCTTCCCCTGCCTGAGCTGCTGCTCTGCTTTCTGCTCCCAGCCCTGTGCTCCTTGCCCAGTCTGCAGCTCTGCTTTCTCCTCTATATGCAGCTGTGTTCCCTGCTCCCTTGCTGGTCTGCCGTGAGCCACACACTGAGGCTGCAAGGGCCACTTGTGGCAAACATTCTGCATGTTCACCACCCCAGGCCTAAGACTGTTTTCTTTCTCAGGGCCAGAAAAAGAAACCCAGAGATATTTTGCTTCCTTAGGTGGTCACAGCCCCTACATGCCTGAAATTTACCTACATACTAGCTATAGATTAAAAGTCTCCTAAAGCAGTGGGGACCAACCTTTTTTGGCAGGTGTGCCACAAATTAAATGTCATGACCCTGAATGCCACCCCAATACCCTTCAGTTGCCTGATCCACCTCTCTGCTCCCTGTCCTGTGCTCCCTGCCCAATCTATGGCTCTGCTTTCTGCTCCCTGCTCAATCTGTGGCTGTGCTGCCTGCCCTTTCCCCTATCTGCCATATGCCACACAAGCCACAAGTTGCTCCCCCTCCCCATCCTAGAGTATGAATCCTCAGTCTGAGGGTCATAAATATCCTGCTTTTCCCATTCCACTAAAGGGAACAGAGGTCCTGGCAAGATCCCCTTCCATCTAGCCGAGGATCCCAGAGGGGCCCTGGCATAAAGAAAGTAGAGAACTCCTTTTCTAGAGCCTGGTGAGAGAAACGTATCCCGGGAGAGGTGCTGGGACCTGCAGGTATCCATTTGCTCTCTCCCACAGCTGCCAGAGTTCAGGAAACTCCATGATTTTTGCCACAGACCACAGCTGTAGCACAACTTTTATTTACATTTAGACTTTGACTAAAAGAAGCCTACATTTTACACTGAAGACTAATTAGGTTGTGATGGAATTGAGGCACTGGTGTTAAAAGTTTGCTGGTTATAAGCATGCAGAGTCTTATGATATTTTCACAACCCCCTTGTGTGCTGATGAAGGTCAGTGCTCGGGCAGAAATCCTCTGTGTTTTAGGAGGATGGGTGTTCAGTCATAGCCTCCTGATGGTGCTGGAGAGGAGGGGAAAACAAAAAAACTCTCCTGGTTTTTATTAAGCTACAGCCCTATTACATGCCTACTTTCCTTTACAGAGTAAAGAGTTGTGCTAAAACCAGACTGACTTGACTACCAGGTGCAGGCCATTTTAGGAGCCTCTTTTAATGTCTTGCCATCACCTATTTCAGAAATGCTGACCCTGCTGCGTTGTTTTGGGTTTTTTTGGTGGGGGAGCGGGGTTTGCTTTCATAATCCAAGGTAGTTAGAGTGGCTTTCCTACCAGGGACTGTAATATTTTTCTCCCAGTTTTAGTTAAATTGGCAATGGAACCAGTGGTGACACGTACGGGGTGCATGGGGGTGCTGCTTAGGCAATAGGCTGGGGGGGCAGGCAGGAGCACCGGTGCCCCCTCTGCAAGTGCTGGCTGGGGAGTGGAGCACCACTGTGCTCCCAGAAGGGGCAGCAGCCATTCCCAGAAGCAGCTGCAGCAATCAGCTGTCTCACAGGGGGACTCCCATTGGCCGCAGGGGGATCTTCCTGCCTGGTTAGTGAGATCAACTGAGGCCTCCGCCCCCACGGCTGCTGACTGGTCGCTGGGGGAGGGGCATGTGCCCACCCTGACTAAGGCGGCACCAGTCGCCCATGAATGGAACTACAGACAAAATGATGATTATGGCAGCTGTTCAGGGCTAGGGACAGAAGATGTACATAAACCAGTTTAAGTGATCAGAAACCAGTTTAAACCTGTAACAGAACAGAAGCTCAGTGCACATAAACCACTTTCAAAATGGCTGAAACTGGTTTATGATAAACCAGGTTGAATGTAGTATCAGACTTAACTGATTTAGGTCAAACCAGTTTAAGGAACTTCTGTCCAAGACCCCTTCCTGGTTTAAGTTAACTCACAGTCCCCCAGCATCCCAGCATGCTTTGCAGCCCTGGGCTTGGCTGTGCTGCCTGCTTCAGCGGAGCAGGGTTGGCCTTGCCAGACACTATTACTGCTCTGGCTGGCTGAGAAGGGGGTGGGAGTGGGGGTGGGAAACCTTGCTCAGGACTGCAGCCCCTGCCAGGCTTTTCCCCACTCACTGCTCTAGTGGCAGAAGCAAGCTTGGCAGGGGCTGCTGGCTGAGGACCATGCAGGTCAGGGTGGGGGTTTAAACCCCTCCCCAATCATACTCAGCAGCCTGCCAGGGCCTGACCATGTCCCCCTCCCCCCCCAGCTCAATCTTCATCATAAAAGGTGTGACAAAAACAACAGAAACCACCATGTTGCAAAACTATGCTGTTCTCCACCTAAATTGGAAAGAACTGTACAGGCAAAAATGCATTCACTAGGACAAAGCTGGACCAGAAAGCTTTGATGAGACAGGAACAGAATTCAAACCTGGGCCTCTTAACTCAATTTTTATAAAAACAAGGTTCTATGTGATGTGAAACATAGTAATGGTGAATTTTGAAATGGATATTGGAAATGAGTGCAGCATAATGACAGTCAGCATAGGTATGCCCAGTGTTAAAATCAAAAGCTCAGCTGGCTTCATATAGCAGCATAAGAGAAGGTAAAGCCAGTAAGTGGAGATGCTTTATTTCTCCATACATCTAAGAAAAGATTTTACAAAATAAGTGTGGTTTTAAACTTACCATAACTGCAGCAGTATGATTCTGTCCTGCAAGTGCTCAGTCCAGCAAAGTTCTGAGTATTCCAGCAGATTATTTAAGTACAAGCTAAAAGATAGTCATTTAAATTAAAACACAAATACACATATCCTTAAGTACATGCTTTAGTGCCTGGCTGCATCAAGCTGGTGCACTCTGAACTTTACAGTATTGAGTCTCGTGTCCCTTAAACAGGAATCCTGGCAGAAGTGATAAGAGATATTTGCCTGCACAGGGTGTATGAAAACAGATTATGGTCCATTGTAAAAGTTAAAAGTTAACTATATTGCCCAAGTCTCAGTTGGTTTCTTACATTTTCAGTTTTGCAACTTCAAACACATGCAACTTCAAGCTCTCTCTATGAGCAATGTATATAGATAAAAAGTAGAAAAAGTCTTACCTTACTCAAAGTCCAGGTCTCTTCACAGAATCTCAGTTCATGCTGTATTTCTCTAAGCACCATTTTACCCAGCTTTAGAAGCATTATTCTACTTCAGTGAATTTAGCATGTGAAACATGCTGGCCTCCTTAGTCCCAGGAAGATCCCATAAAGGACAAAACAATAAGGACCTTGCCCTCAGTGGGGACAAAGGACCAAAATGAACATTAAGATTAAACAATTAAGGGAGACAAAGAAGAAAAGTACAGGAAGGAAATGTAAGGTATAGGGTCAAAGTAAGTTTAGCAGAAGAGGATCCTAGCAGAGAACGCCAGACCACCCCTCTGGCCTGCAATGGAATATAAAGTCAGTGGATGATTCAGGGAAACTCTGTGCAGATCAACCCAAATGAATGGAAAGGAGCCCCAGAGTCGCACAGAACCCACTCCTACCAACCTTCTCTTCCTAGGACACTTGTACATATGACGGGGGTTTAGTCCTCAGGGTTTTATTCTATGTCCCCTAAATCGAAATGGTAGGTTTTTAACTGAAACCCACCATTTCAATTTTTCTGTTATATTATAGTAAGGGCCCCTGATCCTTTTTTTTTCCCCTCTCGGATCCAGAGCCTGCCCACAGCCAGAGGACGTGCTGCCAGTGGGCTGAGTGGCCCTTGAGCTGTGGGGGACCCCGGTCCTTCTCTCTGTGGCAGTGACCACCCCCCCACTTGGGGCCACCTGGGTGGGCTGCTAGTGGGCTGGGTGCTGCCCCAGCTTGGAGGCAGCACCTGGCCTGATCCACCTGTTTCCCAGACCCGCCTGCTAGAAGCCCACCAGATGCTGCTCCCCAGGTGGGCTCGGGGAACAGTTGGATCGGGCCGGGTGCTGCCTACAAGCTGGGGCAGCACCTGGCCCACTAGCAGCCTGCCTGGGCAGCCCCAGGGAGGCACCACCACTGCGAAGAGGAGGACCAGGGCCCACTGACAGCCGGGGGAGAGGCGGGCAGGCTCTGCCGGGGGGAAGAAAATAAAAAAGGATTGGGCCCCTCGCCGCTTCTGCCTTCAGCAGGCACCTGCTGAAAGCAGAAGCGGCAAGGGGCCCAATCCTTTTTTTCTGCAGAACCTTCCCACCTCTCCCATAGCCAGGGTGCAAACTGACAGCTGCAACACATCATTGCAAACTAAACTACATCTGGATGTAGTTTAGTTTGCAATGATGCAAACTCATCCCAAACCCCCCAAACTGGCACACGTATAATGTGTGCTGCCATTAAGCCACACAAATAACATTTTTGTCGTGTGTACATCATGACGACCGCCATATGTACAAGCACCCCTAGATGTGTGAATGGGAAGTGACAAGAGGAGCTTGAAAAAAAGATGTCTTTAATGAATATAAAGAGCAGTCAGTCATGTCAGAGCCTTCAGAGGCTCTCTGGCTGCTCTGAAGTGCCAGGATAGACATGTGAGGAATTAGCAGGTAGTGGCTCTCCTTATCCCATGCCTCCTCCAGTCTCTCATCTGAGCCTTGTAAGGGAGGAAAATAAGGAAGGTACACCAGCAATAGCAGAGCAGCTACAGAACCTCACACACAGGAGGGAATAGCTTGGGGATGCTCAAGAGCATTTGAATGTGGGAGAAGTGACCCATCTCTCAAACCTCAGGGGAGAAGGTACTCTGTTGGGACCCCTATTCCACCACCTGGAGTTTCTGCAACCAGCAATTTCTGGCAGCTGTGAGGTTGTCAGAGGATGAGAGAATACCCAGTCTTTGGAGGGCCAGCAGCTTGGACTGACTAGAGAAGATGGCTTCAAGGAATGTGATGAGCAGTGCAGCAGGAGCAGTCACAGAGCCTGGAGCAAGAATGGTAAATGGGATGTTGGCAGCTCTGGTTGCGGCAGAAATCACAGCAAAGCAGAGAGCACAGAAGCAGTTCAAGGCAGTGCCAGGAGCTGTAGATGTGGGGGGACAAGGATAAAGCTTTTCCCTTTTCTCTCTCTCTCCTCCACACCCCTGTACCTGAGAATAAGTTACTGATTCTGGCAGCAGCATCTGCTGCAGGTGGAGGAGGAAGCAGGGGGCATGGCAGTATCAGAAGAAGGGTTTATGGCAGCCTTGGGTGCTGCCAGCTGTATCCTGTGTGCCTAATGAGTCACCAGTGACAGGCAGAGATCAGAATGGGGCCTGTGTTGGCAATGGCTGTTACTCCGATGGTGCGGGGTAAGAGCTGTCTGTCCACACTGGCATGGAGTTTTTTTGCGGGGTAAAGAGGACTGGAAGCATGTAGAAGTGATTTCTCCAACTGCCTAAAATATTTAAGTGAAAGTCATTCAAGGAATGGCCAAGGCAATGGTTCTAAGAGAGAAGGAAGGTAAGAACAACGATAGCTGGCTGGGAATCTGGTTGGGAGTAATACATTTTTCTGATTGGACTGCAAAGGAATTTGCCACACAATCACATGGTAAATCTGCCCAGTTCATTGAAGCTGGCAAGTCAGAGGGGCGACCTCAGCTGTGTTATAGGTGTCAGACTGAGGAATATTCTGCAGGAAGCTTCCACAGAGTGCAGTGTTTTAAATGCTACAAGTTTGGTCACAGAGTGGTTCTGTGAACCCCATAGGGGTTCTTCTACTTTACTGAATTTAGCATTTGTAGGAGGTGCTGGCCAGACAGGCCTGAAGACTGTGGCTGAACTGAGGCACACATAATGAGGGGCAATGCAGGGTCTTCCAGTGCCGTCTTACTAACATATCTCCACATGGATACAAAGAGGCAAGTTGTTACAACCGTTTTCACTCCTTGTTCCTCTTACATGACCAGCAAGGGCACCAGCTTCCTGTAGCCTCTGGAGCCACTAGGAACTGGCCTGAGATCTACGTTTAGCTCCACCTCTGACTAACCAGCAGCTTCCTTGAGTTTAGGGAAGAAGTAGCAATGTGAAGGGCACTTGGTTCTCAGAAAAGTTAGCAAGCAGCTCAGCTGAGACCTACAGTGAATTGAAATCTCCTGGGGAAGAGAGAAGACTCGTGGTGTGATCGCAACTCAGGTGGGTGGACCTCGACGCACGGGTTAGAAAGAAGGCAGCACCTATACTAGCCATAATTTCCAAGTGGACAACTTGATGAGTATGACCTTGTAGATGGCTGGGGGGTCCTACAGAAGACCCTGAGCTGGGGGGGGGAAGGATGTGACTGTTATATTAAACTGGTGGTAGATAACTTTTAGAAATAAAATGGAAGCTCTGAAGAAAAGGAGACTTGCTTAATGAGGTTGGAGACTGTTTTCTGGTGCAGGACTGGTGACTTAGCTCACACTCTGTTATTCAGTGGATACATCTACACATGTGCTTTACTGCAGAGTTGACTAGTTAGCTCTGCAGTAAAGCGTCACCATTTACACGTGAGCCCCTGTGCACAGTAAATTAATTAACTCTGGCACAGGATAGTACTATCTGGGGTAAGTACTATCCTATGGTGGAATAATTTATGCCACCGCAATGCACATGTAGACAGTGACTGGGGCTGGCTGGGGCATGAGGGTGCTACTGTATGGGGGCTGCCTGCCCACTAGGCAGGCACGGTAGCACTCTTATGCCCCAGCCAGCCCCTCCACCATCCAACACCACCACCCAGATCCTGGGGCTAACCCCTGCCAGCCTGGGGTTTGCTCTGCCCTGGCTCAACATGCTGTGGTCCCAGGAGTACATGTAAACGCCGCACCCGGGAGAAATAAACTCTGGCACAAACTGCACCAGAATTTATTTTTTTTGCCCTAATTGCACAT
The DNA here is from genome assembly GCF_000455745.1 of Alligator sinensis. Lineage (NCBI taxonomy): Eukaryota > Metazoa > Chordata > Crocodylia > Alligatoridae > Alligator > Alligator sinensis. The sequence goes on along the minus strand of NW_005842265.1, from coordinate 1,237,444 downwards.
GTAGATGCATCCGCTGAGCAGCAAACACATCATGCGTAAAAGTTTCACAAGCACCCATGGGCATTTATACATGTGCTCTGGGAATGGAGGGATGGGTGATTTAATTAAAGCAGTTTAAAAAACCGCTCTAATTAAAGCACTCAGTGTCGCATATATCAGAGTCCCCATGCTGAAAACTGGCGGCGGGGGCACTTTAACTAAAGCTTATTGAACGAGCTTTAGTTAAAGTGTCCCTGCTGCCTTTTTTCAGCACAGGGATGCTGATACACGTGACACTGGAGTCCATTTGAGTGCAGTAATTACCTGGCAGCTATAATTACAGTGTGTTGGAGCAGCCTCTGCTATGTGACTATGAAGAGCAAGTCCTATATTCAAAGGTGATTTATGGTCTTTTTTTTTTTTCAAAGCTATGTTGCCAGAAACACAGCTAGGCAACTGGGGCATTTTTATTAACTTGTCCATTATTTTGACCTGCTTAGGTGCTTTTGTAAATTCCACTAGATGCTTATATGAATTATCAGGCAGGTAAACCTTTTTGAAAATCAGGGCCCAAGTTCCTTTGGAAAATAGGACTTTAGCTTCTAAGTCACTGTGTTGCTTTTGAAAATGCTCCCATCTGACCCTGTTTTCTGGGCCAGAGCCACGAGTCATCTAGAACTTGATTTAACATCCATTGAGATCATTAGAAAGACTCCCATTGACTTGAATAGACTTTGAAAAAGGGGCTCAGGAGATTAAGGATGGCCTTTACTAATCTCAGAGTCTCTTAGTTCCTAAGGAATTTTGTTTGTAGAGATTCCTGATGGTGTATAACAGGAGGAAGGAGCACTTTGGGAGCCAGTTAACCACAGTACGTAAGAGAGGCTTTAAAAGTGCTGCTGCCTTAAAGAACAGCACGAACAAACTTTCTCCTGTTTTCAAAGCCTCCTGTGAATGACTATTTATTTCAATTTGCACGAGAATCTATAAACAGTTAAACTTGGCTCAAATACTCGCACACAATTATTTGTACACACTTAAGATATATATGGATTTGTTTATATATATATCCTATGTATGGGCACTGGCCCAGCTATACATGTGCATCTGATATGGAAAGCAAGGATGTCAGGCAAGCCTAAACTTTGTGTGTATGTATGTGTGTGTCCATGTGCGCAGGCATGCACATACATGCACTCTCTTGAGAACAACATACCTTTCTCTTTCAAGTCATTTTGAGATTCTAGGAACAGAGGTGTTGCCACGCTGCATTGGTGCTTTTGCCCTAAGTCTGGTCTCCAGCAGTGACCAGCATCATGTATATTTTAGATGAAGGTGTAAGGAGGTGTAAGGTGTTTTTTCCTGGGGCTGAAATTATAGGTCAATGTGAGATGATCTGTGTCTCATGAAGGAATCCTGGATTGGCTTGGACCTTTCAGAAGTTTTTGTTTTCCTGAATAGTCTGATTTCCCATGGAACTGTGCAGTCCCCCCTTGAATCTTGCTACATTTGCAGTTTCAGCAACAACTTGTACTGTGTACTGGGCCAGCTCAAGCAAATCAGGTGATTGTGGCCGAGCAGTTAACACATTAGACTAGATAGCTATTGAAGTTAAGACAGGTTCTTTGGCTCACTGAATCTTATTGAATCTTATGGACTTGGCTGCAGTTTCAGGCAAAACTAATGTCCCTTGTGAAGCCAATCAATCTGCCCTCCAGGGGAGGAAGGAACTGAACAGTCAACATCACACAAGCATTTCAAACTACAAGCTGGCTAGCCCTGTCTGAACCAGACCTGACTAAAAATGGGTGTCCTGCCCTGAGAAGCCAGTTCATATCAACTCTGGCTAGGAAATTGTTTTGACAGCGTGCCAAAATAGTTCTTCAAAACCACACTGTTAACTGCTTTTTTTTTTTTTTTAAACAAACAGACAGAAAAACCTATTTTAAGTCTCTTCTCATGGGCAGCACACTGGTTTGTAAACAGCAATTATTTTGCTTTGTTGTTTTAAAAAGAATTTGGTGGCATGGACAGGTGCCATTTCCGGGCCCTATCTCCTGGCCTGAGTTGAACCTGAAGGCACTCTACTTCTGTGTCTCACTGAGATTCAGGGATGATCCTTCCACACCTTTAAGAACAATACTCATCCTCTCTCAGAGGTTTAGTTGATTCAAGTTAACCAGGGTCCACAAAAGACATTACTCCTTTACAGCCTTCCTTCTCAGGCTGTACATGCCTAGTCACAGCCTCCAAACTTCCCACCCCTGAAATGTGGTGTCTTCACAGCCCTGTTTCTTGCAGCTGTGCCCTGGCTAAGGTCCTCCACCTAGTTATTCTCACTGTTCTTCAAGCCTTGTTTTAAGTCCCTCCGCATCCATGCAAGAACTCTCTTAATCTTTCCCAGGTGAGTCTGCTAACCCCTAACAGCTTGCCTGGGTTGCAGGCCTCAAACCTAGATCCTCTGACATGCAAGATAGGTGTTCTGCCCTCTGTGCCACCCCCCAACACTTGCCTGGACCCACAGGGGGCACAGGGGAACCTTCTTCCTTCCCTCATACACTTCACCGGGCTCCTGATCCTGGACTTTCAAAGAAACAGTGACCCAGATTTTTCCAACTGTTTTTCTGAGAACCATCTTTCTTTCTTCCACCCGAAAGGTTTTGTTCTTCACCCATCTTCCCTGGCGCACGGGTGCAGTAATTGGCCTTGCAAGCTACTTCCTTTGGCCCATAAAAGGCCAGCCTCCACTTGCATACTTCCTCAATCCAGATCCATTCTGTTTGGTAAACTTGACCGAGGTCACCTCCTGGTCTAATTTTCCAACCAGGGAGCACTTTTCCTAATACCTGAAGGTCTGTTGTTTCCCTTTTGATAGCCTTGGTCCTTCCATTCACCAACATAACCAAAGGTGTACCAGTACTATGCCTGAGGTACATTTGTGTGATCCAACTTGCCTCAAGTTTTAGCACCTCGTTACTTAGGACATGCTATACTATTGAATATTTGGTCCTTGAGCTCTATGTGAGGCAGTCACTTTCCTATCCCCTGGGAAACTGCTTCCCTGAACATTTAACCCTCCAGCTCTGAGAGTGTCCATAATAATATCCAACTTCTTTTGGGGATTTCTGGGGGCTGCCATCTACATAACCTTGCCTGAGGTGCTTAGGATCCCTTTAACTCAACCCACTTCCATTCTTCTTCCATCCATATTGCTTTGAGAGTGAAATCTTCACTGATAGAATTGCTGGAGTTTTTTCTCTACCATCTCCTCTTCTCTCCCCTGCACTCCCACTCTCCTGTGTACCCCAGGATTTTCTATGCAGGATTGGGCCCCTCAAAGCCCCTGCCCAGCTTTCCCCTTTTACACAGACACTCCCAGCACCCCAGAGGCACATCTCTGTAAGAGAAGAAAGCTGGGCAGATGCTCCCAGGGCTCGAGGAGCCTAGTCCTGCACAGGAATTCCTGGGGCACACAAGACTGGACCCTCAAGACCTAGGAGAGTGTATTGCTCATGGTCCATGGTATCAATATAAGGGGCAGCAGGCAAGGTGTGTTTTTCACCCAGTGAAGAGGATCAGCTGTGCCAGGACACATCCCAGCACAGCTGATCTGCTTCATTTAGCAACATCTGTTTCTAAGCCTGAGATTCCAAGTCATGGATTTCCTTCAGGGCCTGGCTCCTTTGGGCTGCCTCCTCCACTTCAGCCAAGATTGCTGGTACAAAAAGTTAAGTGCCAAGTTGGAGACCAGTCCATACCGTGCAAGGCACCTTTAGAAGCTGGCTAGCTCCAGCTTGGGTAGAACAGGCTACCTGTTCTGTGCTCAGCCAGTGCTCCCATCGTGTAGGAATATTTGTGGGTGTACTCCCTTTTCATGAGCCTCATAAATCTCTGTTGTACTCTCCAGTTCTTCCAGAGATCCTTCATCTGGGTGTGTGGTTTTTAGAGATGTTTAGTGCTCATACCAGGGTTGGTAGTGGCACAGTTACCCTGAGCTTCCCAGATTTGAGAAGCAGAGTTTCTTCTTTCTCTGACACCCCAAGAATTCTCCTCTGACTGGTTTCCAGCATCTAGATCCTGCTTGGTTCCTGAGAAGAAAAAAAACACATAACTTCCCCAAGCTGTTTTTTCCTGGAGCTGAAATTACAGTCTGTCTCGTCTTCAGAAAAGGCCACTTTTGAAACCTCTGATCATACTCTCATGTTGAAATCTGGGCCCCTGAACCTGTTTATTTGGCTGGTCCATATCCACCAGTTACTGTGCAGCCTGGTTTTCCCAGCGCTGTCCACAGTTCTGTTCTCCAAAGTTTGAACCTTTCCACATGCTCCATTTTCCTGCCTCCATAGCATCTGGGGGCACATCCTGATGAGCGCACACGTGCAGGGACAAACAGCAGCAGCACGCCCCTGCACGCGCTCCAGCACATGGCAAATCACCGGGGTGGGGTAGAGGAGGCCAGGGCCAGCCTTACCTGGGGTCCTGGAGGCCTCCTGGGGCAGCAGTGGTGCTGAGCCAGCTGCTCAGAACCTGGCCAGCCATGCTCCATTCCTGGTGACGCATGTTGCTGCCACATGCAGGGCTTTTTTTCACCCTGGGGTTTTTTTGACACTAGAATCTCCCAGTGTAAAAAAAAAATGGATTTGAGGTGCTGCAAACTGCATGTGTTCTGGTTGGAGCATGCCCTGGAATTCTTGCTTGTCCTTGACTCTGAGTTCCCACAGTCCTTCATTCAGATTTCATAATAAATAATTAGCATGCACCAGGGTATCTTTAAAGGCCAGGATTTCCTTGGTTTACACCAGTGGAGGTCAATCTTACCAACAAGCATGCCACAAGTTAACCCTGCACTCTTCCTGAGTACTACTCTGATCCCTTTCCTTTACCCAACCTGCTGCTCAGCTTTCTGCTCCCTGTCCCATGCCCCTGACTAAGCTGCTGCCCTGCTTCCTGCCCTGTGCTCCCTGCCTGATCTGATGCTCTGCTTTCTGCTCCCTGTCTTATCTACCACTATGCAACCTGTCCCTTTCCCAATCTGCTGTGTGCCCATCCTACTTGTGGCACTTATGGCACAGGTTTACATCATGCCCTGTGCAATAGGGCAGGCCCAATAAGGCAAATCTTTATATGCCCAATAAGGCAAATCTACTTTATATACCCAAGTCAGTCATCCTTTGTTCACATGGCTAGAAAGACCCCCTACCTCTACCCTACCCAGACCTCTTTCCTTTTCCATTGTTGAGGTGCCATCATTTGGAACTGATGTAACTAATTTGGTCTGAGACATGAAATTAAAAAAAAACAAAAAAGGACATGGAAGATCCAGATTAATAGTCCAACTCTCCCTGATTGACTCTTGAACTTGAGTCTCCCACATCCATCCACGGCGAATGCCCTAAGCACTGGGCTCTTCTGAGATTTTTCTGTTTCACAGACAAGGACTTCCATGCTGGATCTGAAAATCCTTCTCTGACAAATCCTCTTCTGTTTTGTTAACACTGACATATTCCTGCAAAAAAAAAAGTTTCTGGTTCAGCAAATCTGCATTTCCTGATGAAAAGTTATTTAATCAGAAAACCCCACAAGAGCTCTACTCCAAATGACTGACCCACCAGAATCCCCAGGTTTCCCCATTGTTAGGGAAATCAAGAAAAGTGATCCTGTAAGCACTATAAATTCATTAAAAGCCAGGAAAATAAATGTTGCCTTTTCAATTTAAGCAAATTTTAAAAAGCTGAATGATTTCAAGAATCTTTATTACAAACATTACACAACTAGGGTCACTAAACTGAGAATGTCCCATTATCTTACGTGCTCAGGTTCAAAACTGGTTTACAGAAATGAGAGTTATCTGTCACTCAGGCTCTGTTTATTGAAGAGCATCTAAACTGACATTACTATTTACGAAATTGTCAGCACGCTGTCACTGTTAACAAAACCCATATTCCAAATTTGCAGGTACCTAATGTAACACCTGGTATTTTAACAGTGTCACAGAAATGTAGGAATAAAAGGGACCTCTAGAAATCAGCTAGTCCAACCTGAGGCCCAAGGCAGGATCAGATATACCTATAGCATCCCCAGCACATGCATCTCACCTATTTTTAAAATCTCCATCAAAGAAGATACTATAACACCCCCAGGGACCCTGCTCACCACCCTAACCATCTGAAAGCTTATTCTAATATCCAACTTAAATCTTCTTTGTTTCAAATCAAACTGATTTCTTCATGTCCTTCTCTCCTCCCTTTTTCCCCCCACCCCTTTTCCCTGAAGCCACAGAAAATAAATAATACATCACCATCCCTTTATTAGGGTCTTTTATGTACTAAGAACAACACAACACCTTTTATGCAGCCATGTAAATGACACAGGCTTAGTGCTTATTTCACACAGCCAGGATAAGAAGCTGGGGTGTTGAATAGAGAGCCAAATGAAGCTGGGCCAAGCCTTCTAGGTACACTGCAGATTAAACATGAACTCCTCCTCTAGATGTGCATGTATAATGTAGGATGTTGCATGCAGCGAGTCAACTGTTTTGTAGCTATTAGCTCTTCTCATGGGACTCAGATGTTCTGTATACCCTTTGCAGACTGTCCATTATGCTTACCAGTGAGCAGTGCTTTATCAATCTTGGGCACAGTATTTAGGCCCATGTTTACCTTTAAGTGCTTTTTTTTTAATGGAGATGGGCTTATGAGTGTGATCCAAAGCTTTGCTGACCTGGCAACACCATTTCTAAAATGAGACCAGATCACAGCTTGCTGGACACCCTGCAGAATGGCAGTGCTATTAAACTACCTGAATGACAGGCTTTGCTCTCTCTCCTCTTCATCCTTCAGCTTAGCAGGTCTTATAAGTAACGGAGCTCCGAAGAGCTGATCTGTCCTTTCCTAGCTCTGTGCCTGATCTTGATGTAGAAAAGGCAGTGTGAAAGGGGAGGGGGGAAGCTGATCCTGCACTTTTCCAGCCAGTTCAGGAACTGAATATTTAGGGGGTTGAGAGTGGGTATCTGGAGAAAAAGCTGTTTTCACTGCAGTTTTACCCCCTGGCAACTGGAGCTGCTGTGTCAGCTGCTGGAAGCTTTACTTCTTGTCATCATCTTTTGGTGCTTACCTACCAGAAGCTTTCTAGTTCAGTGCCACACAACTAGGAGCAATGGAGCAGCCAGAGAAGAGAGGTCCAGCCACTCCTTGCCAGGGGTCCGAGGGCAATGATGAAGTTCCATGAATCACAGCTTTGTTCTGAACTGCCTCATGTCTCTCTATCACACTCTTGGTCTAAAAAGTCACATACTAACAGCACAAGAGTTTTAGACTTTATCTCCATGTAGTTGACAGACAAGGCTCAGTTTAGGGTGAGAACCCTTCATATTTGTTCATGAATCTTTGGACTACACGTTCCCATTTTTTTTAATTTAACAGAAGAGAGACTGATAGGCTGTGAAAGCTGATCTCCTTAATAACATCTTCAAATCACCGTAATTTAAATCCCTATGGAATACCTTTATTGACTTTAATAGGGGATAACGGGAATAGCATTTGAAAGAATTGAATAGCAAGTAAGAGAAACTACACAGAAGATTCGTACAATGTATGTAGTAGAAACTGAACTCTTTGCTATAGATTTTTTTTTTTTTTTAGATTTTAAGAACTATATTCCCACTGCAGGATTCTTAATGTTGATTTAAAAATTCCCCTTGAAAGTCTATGGGCCATAGACTGTGAGCGATCTTCCTTTTCTCATGTGATGAACTGTGTCACATGTGCACTGTTTACTACCTTAGTTGGGTTCATTCAGAGATAGTAGGCGCATCTAAATGAGACACTTAATGTGCAGTAGACTAATTCTACTGCACGTTAGCATGTCACAGCAAAAGCTGTACTAACGTGCAGTAGAATTAGTCCAAACTTAATGTTCAGTGGTAATGGTGCATTAATGCACATGTAGACATGTCCAGTGAGTACTGCACCTGACTTCCTTATTTAACTTAAATCACAGAATTTCACAGCCCTGGGCTGAACTGTGCTCTCTATACCCCTCCACTCCCTACCCAGAGCAGTGAGGGCTGGCTAACAAGGGGAGGGTGGGAAGGGGGAACAAGCCTGGCTGAGGATGCAGCCCAGTCTGCCGGCAAACCCCAGCTGGGGTCTAGAGCCAGGGAGGGGGTTAAATACCCCTTCCCCTGCTCAAAATTACTGCTGGCTACAACTGTGGACTACAAATCCCAGAGGTACCTGGAAGAGGTAAAGATGAGCAACCCTGCAGAGTCCTGCTGCTAAAACTCTGGATGGCAAATCCCAGAGACTTCGAGGGTAGCAGGAAGAGGACGTGAACCCACAGCCAAAGAGCCAATGCTGTAGTACCCCCCTGGTTTCTGGCCTGAGCCCTGCAGGCATGTAGCTCCATTTCCTGAGTCAAAGGTAAATGTCTGTTCACTTCTATTACAATTTAATCTGTACATCTTAGATTAATCTTCAAAGACTGAATCGATTCAGCCTTGGGTTTTTTGACTGTCTGTACTTAGCCAAAGAGTTTGCAAAATCAGACCTCAGTTCTCCTTTGTACTCATCCACTCCAGTAAATAAGGTTGCATCCATGTTGCTAATTTCTTCATTTGGCCTACCCTACACCAACGAAGACTCCCATTTCTTAGCAGTCTTGTCTGCTGAAACAATATTATCCACTGCATATCCATGTATCTAAGATCTAAACTGCTGGGCCCATATTTTTGTTTACCTCAGTGACTGATGCTTATGTGAGTAAAAGCTGCAGAATTGATCCCTAGATAGATAGATAGCTATTTTCTGATAAATTTCACAGCTAGTCAAAATTTTTTTTTTCTTTTCCCCAACTCTAGATCACCCATCCCTGAAAGAGCCAGTTTTTTACAAACCTTTTGTGTAGCCATTTAGCCAGTAAACAAAAGACTCAAGTGACTCATTTTATAAAAGGTCAGGCAAGGTTCTTTGGGTAGATGTGGTATCTTTTATCAGACCAACTGAGTAGTTGGAAAAAAATTCTTAGCAAGCTTTCGGGTGCAATCACCCTTCATCAGGCATAGGGAGTCTCTGCTGGTCTGAGACTCCAAGGAATGAGAGAAGCTAAAAGTGTGGCAGGATGTCAGTGAGAATGTAAATAGGTAGAAAATAGAAAGACAAAAGGTACAGCAGGGAAGGGAGAAGAAAGAAAGCAGGGGAAAAAGGCCAAAGGGAAACATTACAGTGATAGAATACAAGGTAGAAAAGAGGTTGTCTGTGAAAAAGGAAATAGCTGGAGATCAGGAAAACTAGAATGGGAGAAGCTAAAAGTGTGACAGGATGTCAGTGAAAATATAAATAGGTAGAAATTAGAAAAACAAAAGGTAAAGCAGGGAAGGGAGGGGGGAAGAAAGCAGGGGCAACAAAGGCCAAGGGGAACACTATAGTGGTAATAATACAAGGTAAAAAAGAAGCTATCAGTAAAAAGGAAATGGTAGGGAATCAGGAAAACAAAGGTCAGAAAAGTAAGGGAGGGAAGAGGAGGGGAGAAAAGGTGTGGGGCAGGGGGAAAGAAGATTGTACCAGGTCAGGCCGGTACCAGGTGAATCAGATGTCAGGCAGATTGTAACAAATCCAATGTCTATATTGAATCCATGATTTTTTGTATCCAGTAGGTTGATGAAGTGTATAGGCTCATCTACGAAGGATGTTTTATAAGTTCCCTTTGAGGAGTAGAACTGAGAGACTGAAGAGGGAGTGATTGTCCTGTGAAAAAGGAAATAGCTGGAGATCAGCAAAACCGGAGTGGGAGAAGCTAAAAGTGAGAAATGTGTCCCCACAGTTAGATTTTCGGTGTGCATTCATTCTGGTGTTCAGTTGTTGTTTGGTTTCTGCTACATATTTTCCATCAGGGCATTTGGTGCATGAGATGGATGAGATGTATAACATTTCTAGAAGTGCAGCTGTAGGATCCAGGAATGGTGCTGGTTCTGTTGTGGGGTGTAGTTATTGTGGAGGGAGGGAGGTGCGGAAAGCTGGTGGCAGGTTTTGCATTTCTTGTCCTGGCATGGGCTGGATCCCCTGGATGTGCTTTGGGCCAGAGGGAGTTTGCTTCTGGTGATGAGGTTAGCGAGGTTTGGTGCTCGTTTAAACAAGCATTTTATAAAAAGCATTTTACAATGAAATCTTCAAATAGGAACAGCTGTCATGTTTTGATTCTGATAGGCTACTTACTGCTAGGTGAAGAGCAGCTATTTGGGTTAATGTGTTCATTGTTATCAAACAATGTGACAGGATCAGATTTCTAGCTACCTTTCCCATCTATCCAATAATATTGGACGTGGCTGGTTCTATTATTGTAATAGTGGCACATTGTAGCCTCCTCACCAAAGACAGTAATTAAGGCTTTTACACAGGAAAACCCTTTAGCAAATGGCTGAACAGAAAGCCCTGAGCAGTCCCACTGGTGACAGTGGGACTATACACGTTTAATTCTAAATGTGTCAGAAAGCTCAGATAAATGGTCAAGAGGAAACTACTGTTTTGTCCCAGTTTGGCCAGGACAAGGCCAATTTAATAAAAGCTATCCTGATGTCCTAATGACACTTTAAAATTTCTGCCCAGGAAAAAGGTATACTATCCTACTACGGTGCCAAGCAACACATTAGTGAGATGTTATATCCTTACTACATGTGCTGGCTCCTAACTTGGAAGGAGTGTAGCCTGCTTAGGTCAGCACAGCACAGGCATCAATAAGGTCTGCTGAGAGAAAGCCAGTGGGTGAACACATGGCTGGCTCCAGAACTGGATGTAAGAGAACTGCATTAAGACAGATCTAGCCAGCTGGCCACACTATCTCCGATCTGAGCAGTCTGCCAAACAGGAAGAAGTGTGGCCACCATAGTGCAGCATTGCATGTGCATAAGTATTACTACCTAGAGGGTGGTTCCTAAGAGGATGGAGCTAGACTGTTCTCAGTGGTGACAGATGAGAGAACAAGGAGCAATGGTCCCAAGCTGCAGCAAGGGAAGTTTAGGTTAGCTATTAGGAAGAGGTTTCTCACTAGGAGGGTAGTAAAACACTGGAACAGGTTACCCAGAGAGGTGGTGGAATCTCCATCCTTGGAGGTTTAAGACCCAGCTAGACAAAGCCTTAGCTGGATGATCTAGTTAGAGATGGTCCTGCTTTGAGCAGGGGGGTGAACTAGGTGACCTCCTGAGGTCCTTTCCAACCTTAATTTTCTATGATTCTATTATATTCTCCTTTCTGACATTGTAAAGGCTTTTCCTACTGAAAATGTCTGAAAGAATTACCAGGAGGCTTGCGGAGGTCAAAACCTGCAGCTTCTTAAAGTACTGTTCATCCCAACAATGCAGATATTTCAGTACAGAAGGGTGATTGCTTTATTTGGGGTAGTATCAAATTGCAGCTATTTTTCAAGGATGTTCACTTATGACAGTAACCATGGATCTCATTACAAGAGCTTTATCCTCTCCAACCTGTGGAAATTACTCAATGAACACTGGTGTTTTTTACCCCACCCTTCTTCCTGCATTCCCTGTGATTTGTTCCATTCGTCTACTAGTTCTGGTCTTAATTTAAGGGCAGTGCCTACTCACATGAGTAAAATTAAGCACATAGATAAGCGAGTGCTGGTTCAGGACCTGCATTTGTGAGTTTGCTGAGTTGACATAATTAGCATGCTATGTCATTAGGCTTTATTACAACTCTTTGCTAAAAGGAAGCTGATCCCTTTGTGCTAGCATGAGGAGCACAAGTACCTTGATTGTGTTGGAGGTAATAAAAGCAACAGGTGCTTACTACGTAATGAAAGGAATACAGGTTGTATAGCAGAGACCAACCAGATAGTTGCAAAAAAACTTTATAATTTTACAAAAAGGAAGCAAAATTCAACACCTTAAGACCTGAAAGCTGACACCCTTGCTCCAGCCTTTTGTGTCTAGCAAAACTTGCATGCTCGCAGAGCAGCCACAACACAAAAGAAATTCCTTGCCCAGGAGAGGCTTCCATCACCCATCTTCCCACAAAATATGAAACATCACAACAAGAAAGAAGCATAATTCAAAATCCTGCTTGCCATCAGGTAACTTGGTGGTAAACAGACCACTCCAACTTTTACCTGAGCCTATTCTGCATAAAATGAACTTTTCCAACCAGGACATCTTACACCACCTTTCAGCTCTTCTTTGAAATATGAATTTTCAATTTCTACCTGGAAGAAATTTTACAATCTTTGCACTCTCCTATACCTGAGGAAGGGCACATATGCCCGAAAGCTTGCAAACAAAGAATATATTTTTTGCAACTGTCTAGCTGGTCTAATAAAAAATATCTCCTCCCCAGGAGTTCTGCTTACGTCTTCCTGCAGACCAACCTGTATCTCTCAGTCATGCTGAGGACTTTCAGTGCTGAAAAAAGGAAAAACTCCAGAAGCAGCTCACTCTTTCAAAGATATTTGTGGGCAGCACAGTCAAAAGCAGCAGTAGCCTTCACAAATTTTATGTAAATACTATAAAAGCAAATATCTTAAATATTGTTTCTATTGGAGGCAAGGTTTTTTCTATCTATCCCTATTGGTGACTGGCCACCCAGCTTTAAGCGCGTTGCCCTTCATATTGGAAAAGCTAGTTGCTTCTCCTGCCCTTGATGGAAATTTTAACTTTTTAGGGCCAAATCTGACACAGGTCAAACCTGAGCATCCCTTTTGTATTGTAAATGATTGGGTTGGGCTAGGTTTGGAATTAAATGTGTTAGGACACTGCCATAATATTTAGGTCTCTTAACAGAGATCTGTTGCTGATAGATTACCCTCCTGAAATCTCCCTACTGAAGCTGTTCCCTTCCCATGGCCACAAGTTGGTTTGTTAGGGGATTGTTTGTTTTTATTCAGAGCATGGTATACATTTACCAGGAGTTTGCAAATTGACATAGAGAAGACTGCCCCTCCTGCTAATGTAAAGAATGCAAACACAAGGAAGGAAGCACTTTGGATCTTTATTAGTGTCCTTTTGGAGATCCAGCCCTGCTCTCATTTAAGTCAAATGAAGTTTAACCATTGCTTTTAATGGGAGTAAGAGTAATAAGACCTAGGTCAGCAAAGTACATAAGCAATAAGTATTTACCTAGCTTACGGCATATGCTTAAACAATTTGTTAAACTGAAGGCTAAATGTTAATTAGATGTTAACCTGACACTGATCTTTTCAATATTTTTTTTAAAACAGCCTCATTTATTAATACTTTAAATGATTTAACCAAAATAATTTTAAAAAATCAAAATTACTTTATACATTTCTCCAGTTTCTCCTCTTGTCTCAGGTAATGAAAGATGCTCCTTATGTTCGGTTTATTATGCACTGAAAACAGCATACAATTCTGCTCTGACTAGATTGAGAGTCTGGCAGAAGTTTAAATCCAAACTAAAATGTCTTCAGAGAAATAAAATCTTCATCTCCAAATTACTCCAGTCCTACTACATCCGGTGTTTGTTTGTCTGTGTGTTAAAAAAATCCTAACTTTTAGGTCAATGTATAGAAGGGGTTTTTTATCATTTAAAGAGAAATACATAAATGAAATATTCAGTATTAGACTGGAGGAAAAAGCTTATGACTATTTCTAATTGTGTGCAATATGGTGCAAAGTACAGTGTTGCCAACTCATGATTTTTGGCATTGTTCTTAAAGAAGTAATAGGTGCCTACGTGTCACTCTGTACTGCATGTAGATGTTTTAGACATAATTAACAGCTATGTAAGAAGAAACTAATTTCAACATTGATGAGCCAGTTGATGTAACACGGAGCTACTGCTGCTCCTAAATTGTGCAAACAGTGTGACTAAGAAGCAGCTAAAAGGTGAGTTTTTAAATGTCTCACTATGACGCACTAGAAAAGTTCTGTGAGCAATATTTTTTAAAACCCCAGTGAGACTATGCCCTTCTTCCTCCTTGACCCACAGAGTGTCACCCTGACCCTCTGATTAATTCATGAGTTTCTCTCATCGATATGGGGTGCAAGACCAGGGCAGAAACTAGCTTGAAGCTTAAAGGAGAAATCTTGTGTGCATTTTATTAAAAAAAATAAATAAATAATAATAATAGTAAGCTTCAAAAACTTAGTTGCTCTTGTTCAAAGGCAAAGCACGAGAGAAATTTATTGCACAATATTGAAATGGAGTAACAATTTGTTTTGAGGTATAGGAGTTGCATAAAGAACATAAATGAACAGTCATTTACAATAAATGAATTCATTTACAATAAATGAATGTAAAAAGTCACAGGATAGAGCTGCAGCTAGGTCAAACCTAATCTTCAATTTCTGTTCTGAGACTTGGGTATAAAAAGAAGGCTCTCAAGAGCATGTTTACCACTGTACACAAATATACACAGTCCATAAAAAACACTTGTTTGCAGGGCTGGATTAACCCTTTAGTGGGCTCTAGGCAAACAAACTCATGGAGCTCTAACTTAATACCATATATTTATATTACTTTTTTTCACTGAATAATTATAATATATAAAATAAGCACAACTGGCCCTCTTCTTCCTTTAGGGCCCTATGCATGTGCCTCGTTTGCCTGTGTGGTAATCCAGCCCTATCTGTTAGTAAAGTCTGTAGAAGTTCATTCATAAGAAAATGAAGCAACTGGGACCTGGATTGAAAAGTCCTGGTCAGAAAGAAGCAGGAGGCAAGCCTTGATGAGCATAGAGAGCAGAGCTGCACTGCCTGGTGTCCAAGTGAGAGCACAGCAGCCTGCAGGAAGCAGTCTCTCAAGCCTTTCTCCCAGCCTCTGTAGCCCCTGTTCCCCCCCAGCCAATATGCTGCTGCTGTGTCCCGTCACTTGCTTGGGAGGCTGTTGGGTTGCAGATAAGCAGACAGTAGTCCTTCTGTGGGAGTCTGTGCTGGGATGGTGGGGCAAAGCTGGTGAAGGCATGGTTGGCAGATGGCAGCATGGTATGGAGTACTGCCAGGGACATCAGCATAAGCTGAGTAGGGAATCCTTTGGGTGGGGGCAGCAGGGTGTAAAACCACTGCTGTATTACTGATCTGCATGTTTTACTAACCCCCAGTATAGTTACTATAGTTGGGATTAAACCCCTAAATGCAACCCTTGCCTGGCAGAAAGATGGCATTTACATGATCTAAACCTCTTTTGTATCAGGAGCCATTTGTGAACACCGATAGCCAGTCCTGACCCAGCGCCCCTCACTCCTGACCCGCTGCCCCCAAACCCCAGCCCCCAGTGTGTAAAGCATGGGGCGGGGGGTGGCAAACAGCCCCTGGCAGGCAGGAACTCTGCCAGCCTGCAAAGGAAAGGGCCAGGGCTTCCCACTTTCTTTCCTTTAAAGGAGAGTCCATTTTTAAAAGTTTCGTGAGCTACTTGTAAAGTTTGTTTGCAACGTTTTCATATACCAAACATGCTGCCTCCTCCTCTTTGCAACACCGCATTTCCTGAACTTTGTCATGCCCTTGTGCCCTGTAAACAGCTGCTGCAGGTACTGCACGGATGCTGGGCAGGGTTCAAATTAGGGGTGAGGGCTGAGCACACCCCCCCCAAATTTGTAAATCCTAACCTGGGGGGGGG
>NW_005842265.1:1221112-1221856 GCF_000455745.1 Alligator sinensis | reverse complement strand
GGGGGGGGGTGTCTCCGATTCGATTAGGGCAGCCCAACTTTTTTTGCAGGCCCCCAGCACCTGGCTGGAGTCATCTGCCCCCGCTGCCTTTCCTGCCCAGAGCAGAGGGGGCTGGACCCGATGATCTCACGAAGTCCCTTCCAGCCCTAAACTTCCGTGAATCTGTGAAAGAATCAAAGCGTAACCGGTCGGCCCCTGACGCCGGGTAAGACGGAGCAGTTGTGCCGCGCTCCCGCACCTTGAGGAACCGGGCACGCCGAGCCCGGGGCGCAAGGGGCACCCGGATCCCTGCCCACAGAGGCGCCTCACCAGTGCCGAATCCTTCGCCGTGCTGCGCCGAGCCCGCTCCTCCCCCGCCGGGAGCAGCGAGCCGGGCAGGGACCGCGGCGTCCGCTGTTCCACCAGCTCCGATCCCCGGCGGGGCGCGTGATGTCACAACGAGCAGCCCCGCCCCTCCACTCAGGCTTCCCGCGCGGGCCTTTCTCCCTTAAAAGGACAATGGGGGCCGTATGTAAAGCAGCTCGATTGAAGAGAACTGAGCCGTGGGAACGGCGCATGCGCGCAGCGTCTCGCAGGCGGGGACACACGCACGAACTAGTGAGCGAGGTAAGTACTACAGGCGCAGGAGCGCGGCGCAGTCAAGTTGTAGGCGGTGAGCGGCGAGGCGAGGCGAGGCGAGGTGAGCTGAGCGGAGCGTTTCGCGGTCCTCGGGCTCTTGTGCTGGAGATGACTTCATTTTCCGCG
>NW_005842265.1:1220351-1220584 GCF_000455745.1 Alligator sinensis | reverse complement strand
GGGGGCGGGCTGCAGGGAAAACAAAGGGCTGGTCGCGTCCGCCGCGGGCGCTGTTGGCTGTGGGCGAGGTGCCTGCCTCCCCCAGCCGGCCGGGGGCAGGGGGCACGGCTTGGGCTGCTGGTGGCACCCTGCTCTGGGGGCCTGCTAACTTCAACTGGTGCCCGGAGGAGGGGGGGAGCCGAGCAGCGAGGGCTCCGCGTCTCCCTCCCCAAGTGGCTACAGGGGGCTCCCCT
>NW_005842265.1:1201914-1220341 GCF_000455745.1 Alligator sinensis | reverse complement strand
CTCGTGGCAGGGGCTGTGGGAGGGTGGTTGGGGGGAGGTAGGGGTTGTTTCTGGCTGCACCGTGCCTTAGCCCAGCTGGTTTTGTGCACTGCGGAGAGGCTCGAGGTGCCCAGAGTGGCTGCGGGTGACCCCGAGCCTTGTTGTCTACCTGATCATCATGGCCTCTGTGAAAAGTAGGTCGTCCTTGCCGGGGTGGCTGGGGGGTGGGTGGTCTTTGTTCCAGGCTGCGCTGCGCTCTGGTGGGGAATGCCCTTCTCCCCTATATTTCCCTCCCACACCATTGCTCCTACCCTAACTTTTTTTCTTTTTACCCTAACTTTTTGTTCCTTGGCGTCATGGGCGCAGCTTGAGAATGGAGCTTGGCCTCTTGGGTGTTCCTTTTTTGTCGCTAGTCCCTGGGCATGCTGCACGCTGGAAATCTGCCCGGGAATCCCAGCCCTGGCCCTGTTGAATTCCCAGGACTTATTGGGTTTGACTTCAGGGGGCTGGGATTTGGGGCCTGACCCACTTGTTGTTGTTTGGAGGGGTTTTGGAGTCTTTTGGGAGGGTTTAAGTCCTTTTTCAGGGGGGCATTTAGCAGTATCCGGTAGCTACACAAAGCACCTTGGTAGAAAAATGGCAAAGTATGAGCAGTTTAGGGGCTTCTTCTCTTTACTGCGAGAGATTTAGAGAGCGTGTAGTTTTAGAACTTTTTCTTTCTTTTTTTTTTTTTTCCTACCTCACTTGGCATTATTATGCTATTACAAATACTTGTCCTTTGAGCTTTGTTTCAAATGGGAATTTGCAAGCTGAAACAGAGCTTAAGAGTTCTTGTTTTTGCCATAAACTGGTTTGTTATATATAAATTCCAAAAGAGCCAGATTTTTCTTGAAGCAGCTTACCATCCATGGGGTGGGGGGGAGAAATGTGTGTACATTTTTATTTATTTATTTTAAGAAAACAACCTTATTTTGAGTAAGGAGAAACACTTCTAGTTGTTTAAGTTTCCATTTCATCTGGACTTAATTTCTGTTTCCTTTCCTATGCTCATCTGCAGATATGTTACTAAAAAGATATAAGGGGAAGCTACTGTGGGTTGTCTTGTTTACTTGTTTGCTAGGCTGCCTCTTTCAGCCCAGACCAGGAAATACCTGGACAAAGCAGTGGCAAGATCCTGTTTTCCTTGTATCAAAAGCTCCCCCTGACTCTGCCACACCTGTGGGGTGAAATATCCTATGGTTGCCCCATAGATATTCCCCCATCAGCTTTTCCTCTAAGAATTGCCAGTCCTTGGGTCAAGATTATTTGATGATGATAATTGCAAAAAGAATTTCCTAGTCCTGCTTGTTTAGCAAAGTTGACTAATTACATGGCCTCTGACTTGATCTAATTGTTTTTAGCATTTTAAAACTGGCAGAAATCTAAAAGACTGGAAGCTTTTATTATGTACTTGTTTGTATTTTCATGAGGGAGGTATGTGTATTTTAGATGGGCACTATAAGTGGCATGCTCTGATTGCAGATGTGGCTTATTTCTAATAGCATCTAGGTATACGTATGATAAATAGAAAGGATGAGGATACTTACTGTTGTGGGACCAAATTTCCAAGAGAGTGTAGGGCCAGATGTTGTTGAAACAGGTTAGCATTCATATATGGAATCAATAATGTACTTGAACCTATTCTGTTTGCTTTGTTTTCTCTTATTGCTTGTGACAGGTTGGGAGCTTTTGGAGACTTCTGTTTTTCCATAGACCAGGCACAGCACGAGGGTGGCAACGCTTCTGCAAACAGCTCGGTTCCTGAGCACTCCCTCCTACAGGTGAGACTATAAATGGCCCATCTACAGAAGCCCACTGTGGCTCTCTCTAAATCAGTAGTACATGGCTAGATCTGTTGTGAATGACTGACTTCCAGGTTTTGACAGTCATCCTACCAAATGGATTGAGGTCCAGCATACAGTGGGCACATACTTACAGTTTCTGAGTGATTTGCATCTGGTAGAATCGGGCCTGATCCAAAGCTCCTCAAAGCAGACTGTAATCTTTCCACTGACTTGAGTGGGCATTGAGCAGATACTCTTTCCTTATTCCTGGGTTCCAGTC
This sequence comes from Alligator sinensis, assembly GCF_000455745.1. Taxonomy (NCBI): domain Eukaryota; kingdom Metazoa; phylum Chordata; order Crocodylia; family Alligatoridae; genus Alligator; species Alligator sinensis. The sequence continues at coordinate 1,218,259 of NW_005842265.1, read as the reverse complement.
TTCCTCCGATTCATAGTGTTACCCTGCAGTTGGGCAGAAGACAGGGCAGGGTAACACCTTCTAGAGTTGAGTAGTAGTTTGTAAGGTGCCACCCTGCCCTGCCTTCTGTTTGATTTATAGCTGATAGTAAACTTCTTTTGAAGTCAGTGGTGCAGGTTCAGGTTCACTTGTATGACAGCTAGTAAAAATTTCAGCACCACCCACGGGTGCCAGGTGTTCAATTTCCTTTAGTACTCAAGTCCCATTGCTTTTCAAAGTCCATCAGAGGCTATTGAAAGCCTTACAAAAAGGGTTGGTTGATGTATGACCTGTGTGAGCACCTGGTGCCTGCTAAAAGTAAAGAGACATATTTTTTTTTTTTTTTTTTTTTAATTTAGTAGAAAAAACGTGTGTAAATTTGTAGCTAATAAAGTCATGTAAGCTACAATAAACAACAAACAACTTATTAGCCTTAAAACAAGGACAGTTGAGTTCATGATGCATATCTCATTCACCTGTTAGCAGGTAGATAAGGTCATGGATCCCTGCTTGCGTTGTAATCAGTTTTTTAATCAACTCTTTGACTGACTTCCCTTTAACTAAGATAAAAGGAGCGTGATTGTGCATGTGACAGTTTCTGAAGCAAATGTTAGTGGTTACACTTGCTCACCACTAGCTAACAGCAGGTATCGGAAGAAGTAGACTGTATGGTTGGAAACATGGCTTTGAAAGGTCTGTGTATAGTCGGAACAGGAAGGTGGAACTCCATTTCGTAACAGTCCTTCTGCGTAGTGGATTTCCAGGTCATGCTTTGGCATATGCCCTGATTGTTTAAAGTGAAAATGAAATAATGAATAAGAGTACTCTGTTACAATGCAAATGCATCTCTGGACTATTTGGGTTGGTCTAATAAAAGATATCAAATTCACCCAAGGAACCTTGTCTGTCTCTGGACCAAAGGGTTTCATACTTTTTTACCAAAACAAATATCTTCACTCATTCAATGCTGCTGTTGAGTTGCAGTCTGCTTTCATATCTCTTTCTCCTGCAAAAAGAGCTGTTGAATCTGTAAGGACCACAAATGCCCATCATGTTGGGTTCTTTTAATTTAATTTTATTTTTATTTATTTTGACTTATTATGTGCAAGCCTGCACCTCAAATTAGATGGCTTTAAAAATTCAGTTGCTCTGCTGGCTTGCTGCTGATTCACACAAGTGTTGCCTGTTAGCTCATCAGCCGTACTTGCACAGCACCTTAGGATTTTCTTGTAAATCTGCAGTTTTGTTGGGACTGAACTCTGGTTGTGGTAGCTAATAAAGCCATAGGTCAGATGTGAATGGGTGCAGCTGAGTCATACTTTTTTTACATATATATGTATATTTTTTCCTTGTCCTAAATGTTGTTGTTTAGAGTTCTCATGCCTAGCTATTCATTTCAGAATACTTTATAGCTTAACCTTTTTACAAAGGTGCCCAATTGACAAGCTCCTAAATACGCATTAATCCCATTTTTAAGTGCCCAGGTAGTATAAGTACTTGTGCCATACTGGAAATAAAGTGGGCCATAAGCTCCTAAATAATTTGGGTACTTCTGAAAACTTTGCCCACAGTAGTCATAGATGCAGTCCAAAATGCTACAGCAACTCAGCCACAGCAAGAAGGGGGGCAGAAAAATGTTGGGTTTTTGTTTTGTGGGTTTTTTTTGTTTTTTGTTTTTTTTTTCTCACTAACTGCAGACCTGTGGTTGCTGCCAGTTGTAGTTGCTACGTTGTAAGTTTTCATCAGTGAAACATAAGCCACAGCAGCAAAAGGATTAGTGTACATGTTCTTGGAGGAGAAAATATTCCTGAAGTTACAGCTGAACTGTTCCATAATTTGTTTTGTCTTGGCATAACACTGCAGACCACGACCTGGAGGTTACAGTAAGCTTGTATACAAGCCAACAGTGTGCCCTTGTGAAGAAGGCTAACAGCACACTGGGCTTCTGCTGGTAAACATTCCTGCCAATGATCCTGGGAAGTGGTTTATTCCCCTCTACACCATTAGTGAAGCTGCATGTGGAGTACTGTGTCCAGTTTTGGGTCCCCCACTTCAGAAAGGATGTGGATACATGGGGGAGAGTGCACCAGAGGGCAGCAAAAATGGCTAAGGGGCTCTGGCACATGACCTATGGGGCGATGCTGGGGGAACTGGGTTTACTTAGTCTGGAGAAGAGGAGACTAAGGAGGGATTTAATTGCAGCCTTCAACTACCTGAAGGAGGTTCCAAAGAGGATGGCGCTAGACTGTTCTCAGTGGTGGCTGATAACAGAAAAAGGAGCAATGGTCTCAAGTTGCAGTGAGGGAAGTTCAGGCTGGATATTAAGAAGAACTTTCCCATTAGGAGGGTAGTAAAACACTAGAACAGGTAACCCAGAGAGCTTGTGGAATCTTCATCTTTGCCTCCAGGCTTTTAAGAACTGGCTAGACAAAGCCTTGGCTGGGGTGATGTAGTTTAGGCAGGCGTTGGACTAAATGACATCCTGAGGTCCCTTCCAAGTCTCATTTTCTATGGTTCCAACTGACTACGAAGTACAACATTTGATGGGGTGATGTTTCTCTGAAGGGCCACAAACTATCTTGGAAGCATAATACATGTGAAACATTTCTTGGGCTTCTCACTGATGCAGGATTTTGGGGGTAGTGTGAGAGAGAGATTTAGGTTACGGCCGTTAGAAGAATTTACAGAGTTCCAAAGTTATGCTTTTTTAGAGACCAATCCCTGCTTTTTTTGAGTTAAACCTTTTTATACAGTCTCCCTCCTTATGTGAAAATTACACTAGCTTTTCTAGTGGGTGCTACTGTTTCTTTTTCCTTGTACCATTTTGGCTTTGGACAACTTCTCAGCTCATATCAAGTGCAATTGTGTGGGGTCTAGTTTAATTTTACACACCATACTGAGGGTTTTGGAGGGAGAGGGGGAGATTACTTGTGTGAGATTTCTTTATCAAAGACTCAAAGGCCAGATCTTTTAGTTGGTATGAGTCTCTGTGCATCTCCACTGCATTCAATAGAGCAATGTCAATTTTTCATGGCTAAGGGGCAAGCCCAAACATTAACTAGTTAGATGGGCAACTTGGCTCCTGGCACGATGGGCTGGCTTGGAAGAAGTCATTGTTCTAGTGTGCAGGTGTGCATTCCAGAGCTTTGTTTCTTTAGTTCAAGGCCTTCCTATCTAAAGAAGTTCTTTCACTCGGATATAATTTTTATCTGCATCTAAGTGCTGTAGAATCAACGTTTTGGGTTTTCTGCTGACGGACATGGGTCAGATTCTCAGTTTTGAATCATCTCAACTACAGAATTTAGAGGTGTCATGCTAATTTACAGCAGGCAAAGATTGGGAGGAGGCAATTGTCTAGGTGGAGGCATTGTCTTTGTACTGAAAGGAAGAAATCAAGTTAATAGCAGGGTTTCTCTTTACTCTTTCTCTCTGCCAACTATTGGAGGATTTGGGCTGGGCAAAGCCTGAATGAGCCCAGGACTGGAGTAGGAAGAGAGCAGGTGTTGAGTGCCTGGAATGCCATCCCTTTGCTTCTCTGATAAGCTGCTTTCTTTGTAAAGTACCCAGGGAATGGCTCTCTTTAGTATCCACAAGGGTGGGGGGGTGCTTTCTTTTGATTGGTTTACAAAGCAGTATGTGAAATGGGATTGTTTGTCTGTTATCTACAAATTCCTTTCTTTTTGTTACAAAGGTTTCCCTTCGACTTCTATTGCTGCAATGACTGCAGGAGGAAGCTGGAAAGGAAAATTGCTGACCTTTCCTGTTTTATTTTTTTAAATAAACCAACCCTGAAAATTGTTAGCTCCTTTGTTTGTTGTAAAGCCTAAACATCAGGAATCGGGATCTCTTTCTGCTAGTTTATAACGTCACAAACATCTGAAGCAGAGTGGTTTTTGTGCATTGGCTCTTCTGCTTTAGTTGTTAGTGTTAGCATCAGGTTTTGCAGATGGAACTGTTGAATCCCAGATTCTAGTCCTGACAGGTAAACTGAAGGAGGAAATTGCTCTCGAGCAGAGTTGATGCATGCTGTATTGTGCGCAGCCCTTCCCACCCTGCCATTGCTCACTGCCTGACCCCACATCTTCTGAAGAGGCACTGCTTCCTGCTAGTACTTCAGATGACGCTAACGTTCTAAAAAGGCTTTGCTGCTTCTGTGTCATTTTCCCCTCCACCCTTTCCCAGTCTGACAGATGCTGAGTTTTGGAGTGTCAGAGTTCTTGCTAAACAAGAATTGAAAGTAGATTTACACTTGGCCTCAACTGCTGAAAGCTGGCATAGCTCCTTTAACTTCAGGAGTGCTACACCCGTTTTCACCTGCTGTGCATCTGTCCCAATAGATATCCATTTAAATGGATTAAGAGTTAACCCTTCTCCAACCCTGCTGCTACTTTTGTTGGCTTCTGAAGTTGCAAAACTTTAAACCAGTCCTTTCAAGCATGCTGAACTCCGATTTGATGTTAGCAGTGACTCAAGGACAAGGCACGTAATTATGGTTTTGAACAGGCATGCAGACAGAACTGTGTGACAGCAGTATTTGGAAGTGCTCCTAAGCTTAAGCGTGATCTCTTTTGGCTATTAAACTCATCAGCTGACAGTCTGTTTAGTGTATAATGGTCAAATGGCAACTGATTGGGGTTAAATGTGTGGCTGTACTGACGCCTTCCATCTATAACACTGCTGTTTGACACTTGTCAGAGTGATCTGTTTTGCTGGTGTTTTCTCCAGTAATTCTTATCCATTCAGGAATGATGTATGCTGTCACTGACCATTCATCAAATGAGAAACAGATGCTTCTAGTTTTTCCTTCTCTTGGAAGCTTTGTGTTGAAAAGTGGCTCCTGGAAGAATGAGAGTGAGAAACCAGTGCAGAATGCCCAAACATTGTTGAAATGACTGATTATGGTGTCCCCCTGTGGCTCCTCTCCTTGAGAACCCAGGTTAGAAACGTTCATATGTGAACACCCTTTCCAGGTCTGTGCACTGGCCTCTTCTATAGAGGTAAAGGCAGGTGTTGTTTCTTTTCTACCACTGGTGAAGCTGTCAGCAGCAAGTACCATGCTTTCTAAAGTAAAACACCAAACTGAAGGCTTAATATTGGGTTGCCATAAACAAAATCTAAAAATTGTCAGTTAGTTACAATCTCCCAAGTGAATGCACTGACAGTCTCAAAAGACTTGTTAAATACAGTACTCTCAGGAGTCTTGTTGAAGGGTCATATTGTACACTAACAAATTAAAACAGATATCCTGCAAGGCTTCTTATAAACCCCAGCCCCCATCCTGTCCCCAGTGGCAGGAGTCTCTACCCTTCCACACCAGCTTGTACCCTAGGATAAAAAGAGATGTTAACCTGACTTGGCTGTATATAGTGTTCACTGTCTCTACCTTGTCGTGAGAGGGCAATGGGGTGAGAAGAGATCTTGACACTTTTTGTACCTCTACCCTATCTGGTTTCCCACTCTGATTCAGAATAACCAGACTTTCCTCTCATGTTTGCCAGAAATTATCCAGTCCTACCACTAGCTAAATATTACCAGAAAGTTATTTGTGGAAGAACAGAGAAGTAGTTTTGATGAGCTACACTTCCCTTAACTGCCTCTCCTGCACATCCTCTTGCAGAGCACCAGTGTGGCTCATGGGGAAGGGGTGGAGGTGGAGAGAGGTTTGGGTGAGCATCTGCTGGAATGTGCATTGTCTCCTATTGCAAAGTGTAGCACCATAGGAGCTCTGTGCCATACAAGCACACTGGGATTTGAGGATGGGTTTGGTGGATCTGCAACTGAAATTCTTCCTCCACAGGAAGGGTGCAAGTGCCTCAAAGCCTAGTCCAACCATGAGACCAGAATACTGGCCAGACTGTAGCCTGGACTGGGAAGGAAGGGCAGGAGAGACGTCCCTTTTCCTATGCCTGGAAGAAGTCCAGCATTCAGCCTGGCTGCTTGGGCTGTGAAGAGGAATAGGCTGGCAGTTTCAGGCTGCCTGTCTTACAGATTCAGGAAGGAAGACGTGCTGTCTAAAACCTATTTGTGTGTTTCTGTTGGAGGCTGTGGAATGTCTCTAACGGAAAGGAAAGTTTTGATTCTGTTGAAAATGATGCTTAGGGGTTTTTCCCCTCCCCTTGCAATTTTGTTTGGGAAAAGTCTTCATTGCAGCTGGTGAAATCAGGGAAGTATTGTTGTTTGTCAGTTCTAGCTCTTTGGAGCATAGACTATCTTCCTCTCTGTACAGTACCTAGCACAGTGGAGAATTAAGCCTGATTGGGGCCTTCGGGTATTACTGAAGGTAGTGTGATGATGATAACAAGCAGTTTATTAAAGTACACCAAAATCGTAGGCTTTTGATCTACCATCTGTCTTTCTAGATCAGGGGCTGGCAATATACGGCCTGTGTGCTGCTGAATGTCTTGTATTGCTGAGGCTTCTGTGGTATTCGGCAGTGGGGGGCTCTTGCCAAACCACCGCTAGGTGCTTTTCCCATGGTGGGGATGGGGCCAAGCAGTGGTAGCTGCATTGGACCTGAGTTGGGCCATTCCAGCCTGCTGCCACCATGTTGCTGACCACTGGTCTAGATGGGTTTAGTGTGAAGGTGTTAACATGGATTTTTTTTTTTTTTTTGTGCAAGACTCCCAGATCTCTATTCTCTCCATTAGAGTCTGGGAGCATTGCAGAGCTGCTCAACTTCTGCCCTGTAGTGTTCTTCAGAGCCACGAAAAATATGCACAGGAGTTTGTGGTGCTGGAACAGCTCGTGGTAGAGTGACCCTCACCCTTCATGTAGAGGGTTGGCACTTTGCTGTGAAGGGTCGCTTGCTTTCTGGGAAGTGCTTCTGCAATGCTCCAGTCTGTTAGAACCAGCCTTCTGCTCGGGAGCAACTTTCACCCACTGTTTAGCACTAAGCCAAGCAGTAAACACTTGTAGAACGGGACCCTTAGTTCCTCTTTTCCACTCTATTTTATTGGACAAACATAAGAGCATGTTTCACTTGCTGACTATATAAAACGGAATAAGTTTCATCTCTTTATCATCACCACTTTGCTTCGTAGTCCCCCAAAATGTCTTCTGGTTTTGATGGATTCTCTGATAATGTAATTGCTTGGTCTTATTTCCATCCCTTTACTTTTCCCTGGTGCTAGTAGCTGTTGTTTGTTGTGGCAGAGAGCATGCTTGTACAGAGCTTCTAGCACCAAATTTGGTTTCTCCATTCTCTGTACAATTAGTCTGTTCTTGGCATTCATAGGAAATAGAGGCAGCTCTCTTTGTTAGATAGGATCATATAAGTAAAAGTTGCAACACTTTTTTTTTTTCTGTTTTTTAAAAGAAAACTCTTGGAATAGCACCTCAATGTGTTTACATCATAACTAGCTAACATGTTTTGCATGGCCTGTAAAAACTTGTTCTTGGTTAAGGCCCTGAGCTGGCTGGTGGTAATACACATGTGACTGAGCTCTTGAACAGTTGTACTCAAGTGCTTGAAGTATTTTCAATACGTTCTTAAGTATTTTTCTAAAATTGGGGCTTAAATGCAGTTCCACAGGTGATAGGAGTTTGGAGCTTGTGGGGGGAGGGGAGCAATGGCATCTTAAGGCCACTCTTTATTTGTGGATTACTGATTCCAAAATTTAGCTTAATTAGCTCTCTTTTTTTTTTTTCTAACTGGAAGCCAACAGAAGCTTCCACGGCACATTGCTTGTACTCATACGATACACCTCCGTTGGGTCAGGATTGCTGGTAACAATACGGAAGCCACAAGGAATACTGCTTGACCTTCAGAGTGTAGATGGAGCTTGTGGAGCTGGCAACTAGAATGAACCTTTCTACCTGGAAAATGAATCCACTTGACATGGAGTCCCTAAGAGTCTAATAAAGAACTCTAGCAGGCCACTTGCAGTGCAGTTTTTTAGGCTACTGCAGTCTGGTGCTGTGACTAGCTCATATAAACACATCTGTGCTAGTATTTACCTAGCCAGTTTGGGGACAAGTGGCAGAATAACTTCTGTGGCACATGCTTCAGTACTTCATAGTTACCCAGGAACCTAGGTAGGCTTGTATACTCCGCACTGCAATTCTGGGGTGCCCCCCCTAGTATGTTGCTGCCATCAGCTGGGTGAACTAGTTAAAGCTAGCTCAGGGATGTCTGTGCAAGCTGCATTTGGACCCATGGACTGCAGTGTAGGCATACCTTCCATGTAGACCTATATTCTGGGAGACCTGGTCATATGCCCAGTTAGATTGGCTTGAGGCACTCAGATTTGGGACACAGCAGACATCAGCTATTTTGTGCTCATTTAAAAATAAGCGTGCTTTAAGTACCTGCCCTTTTAAATTACTGTTAGCGCTGTTAGGTGTGCAGACATGATTGACAAGATAAACATAGAGATTTAACACTACATTCCTATGTAAAAAGCATTCTGATCTGCAGTGGTCTTGTGGAGTTCTTTGCTTTAGTATTTTGCCATAGTCAAAAAAAGTGAAAGCTAAGAGCTGGCATTTTCCAAGGGATGCCTTAACTCTAAGAAGATTGAGAGCCACTGTTTTAAAGATCATGTGGGATAGCAAGAATGTCTTAAAGAGAGACGTTTCATACGGGTATTCCCCCTCCTGAGTTAACCTATATATAACTTTTACCCAGTTAGCCATGAGGCTGTTTCTTCCATTTTAATCCCCAAGATATGACTTGAAGAGATTAAGTGATGGTAGTTCTTTGTTCCACAGACAACAGCAAAGAAAGAAGGATGTTTGGTTTTCACAAACCGAAGATGTACCGAAGTATAGAGGGCTGCTGTATTTGCAGGGCTAAGTCTTCCAGTTCTCGTTTCACTGACAGTAAACGTTATGAAAAGGATTTCCAGAACTGCTTTGGGTAAGATCCTCTGCCAGGCAAATGTGTATTGTCATTTCTATTGGTTCTCACTTCTGTCTTTAAGCAGCAAACTTGAAAAGTTAAGTTTCTCTCAAAGTGCAGTACTAAAGGCAACAATCGGAGTTGGGTATAGAGCCAGCTTTGACCTCCACAGCTTACGCAAACAGCATGGGGCTATAGCGCAGCTCCAGTGACTTCAGGAGTGTACTGCTGACTCATACTGGTGAAGGACCTGGCCCGTGTTGTTCCACTGGCTTGGACATTGTGGGTGTGTCTAGGAGTGTGCACACGTGGTTTGTGGAACCTCAAAGCAGTTTAAGGCACTGCAAAGCACACCTGCACCCATTCACCATACTGTTAACTTGCAGTGCACCAGTTTTTTTGACATTGGAAGATCCTGGTGTCAACAAAAAAAAGGCACCACTGTAAAAAGCAGCCTGGCACATGTGGCAGCAGCATATACCACCAGAGAGGCATCCTGCTTTGGCTGCTGGCCAAGCTCCAAGCAGCCGGCTTGGCACTGCTGCTGCCTCAGGAGGCCCCCAGCACCCTGGGTAAGGCCCTGGGGCCAGCACAGGTGCAGACCCCAGCCTCCCCTACCCCCCCAGGGTCACCTTGCCATGCGCCAGAGTGCACATGCAGGGGCATGCCCAAAGACTAATAGCAGCAGCATAAATATGTCACTATTTGTCCCATAGGAAATGCGCACCCCTGGACTTGCACGCTTGTGGGGATACGTCCTTTGTGTTTGTTTAGACCTGTGCAAAGAGCCAACACATCAGAAGGTGCATGTGTAGTGCAGCACAGTACAATAGAGCTGTGGAGGCTTTTGTGACTTTGGTTAAATAAAATCTTCCAGGGTGTCATTTAAAACTCCAGAAAAATTTTTGTAAGTCACTTTCTTAGCTCAAAGGAGTGATGTCTTTCAGTTTAGAATAGGGGCTCCCATTGTAAAGGTAAACTTTCACAGCAGAAGTGTGATGTGAAAAGAGCCTGGGGGGGGAAAAAAATTGTGTGGTTTGTTTTTTTTCCCGTTAGAAAGCATTAGACATGTGGACATTTCAAAGTCCTAATAAATTAAGTTGCACAACTTAAAAATGCTTATTTAAAGCTGGTTTGACCACGTAGCTTTGGCACTCTGAAATGGTCTTACAATAACCTTGAATTTTTCTATCTTCATCAAGTTGTCAAGGCATCCAGTTCCTACTTGACAGCTTGTAATTATTTCTTTTAATGCACATAGTTTGTAATTGGCCATAGCAGTAGGACTCTCATAGCTGTAAAAGTTTATCCATTGCAGCATTTACTGTGCAAAAATGTCCATGTTGTCATTGTCTCTGATCCTTTTTTTTTCTTCTGTTCCCACCAGTTTGTTCAGTTACTGTGAGCGTTTATACCCTTAAACATGCTTCTGCCTGTGGTTTTTGACATGTGAGCAGTATCATTGGCTACATGGGTGCCACCCACAGAGAGCATCAGCAAGATTAGGCCCTTACTTTGCCGTGTTTCTTTTTCCTGGGTTTTTTTTTGTTTGTGTTTTGGGTTTTTTTTTAATAGAAATGTTCTTGGTCTTTACAATTATTTCTCTTGATCATGACCTCTGTGTGTGAATCTGGCACTGGAAGTCTGACCTTGGCTAAAAACAGACTTTCTGGTGACCCGCTGCATTTAATTAAGCTGCAGTGTCAAAACAATATATCTATGCTTTTGTTTTGGGGTTGTCTGAAGTATGTTTTAGCAACCTAGGACCTGTAACTTAACATTGAACAAAAACTGGCTTGTCCTATCCAGGCATGTCAGTCAAATTTACAGTGTTTCAGGGTCCTTTTCAGAATTTATAGAATTTTAACAAACTTTATAGCTCTATCTGCTATAAATCTTTGGTATTAACAAGCCTCTCAAAAGCAAAGACTTCCCACACCTCCCCATGCCTTTGAGTGGATTTCTGCTGCCTCTTCTGACTGCATTTTCACTAAATACTTGATTCTGAGATGAGGCTTGGTGGAAGAAAAAAAACCCCAACCCACAATGTTGAGAGGGAGGGAGGAAAAATGTTATCTTGGAATTGAATAAAAATTGATCCTACAGAGGGTTATCGCTTGTCTTTAATACCAAAGTTGCTTGAAAGAGTCAAATGGTTAATTTATATATTGGCTCCCAGCCTGAGGCACCTTTTTAAAAAGGCCCTATTCCAATTGAATATATGGATATTAGATGAGCATTGAATCCCTTTTGGGATTCATCAAGTTGAGCATGTAAAATTGCTAATCACTTCTGAAAGTCTTGGTTTGAGAATCTATTCCCCACCCCCTGCCTTTATGCCAATTGTTTTGACTTTAAGAGGCTAACCAGTAAGCAAGGGTTTTGTTCTGTTTTGTTTTTCTTGATAGGCTCCATGAGGTCCGGTCAGGAGACATCTGCAATGCATGTGTTCTTTTGGTGAAAAGATGGAAAAAACTGCCAGCAGGATCCAAAAAAAACTGGAATCATGTTAGTCAGCTATTTTATTTCTTCACCCCCTATGATTTGATAGTTACCTCCCTCAGTCGCTATTCATCTAGAAACAGCACTGCTAAGTGACTTTTCTTTCATGCTCAGCATCTGTAAAAGCTACTTAAAACTGACTATTATATAGCTATTCCCTGCCTTCACCTGGTTCATGTACAGGATATCATTGCTGAAACACCCTAATTTTCACAAGCTGTTGTTTCTCCAAAAGTCTTCCTTTGAGATTAAAATGTTCCAGATGTGGCCTCAGTCCAAAGATGGTAATTTGGCTGTGAAGGTTCGTTTTATTTTTTTAATGCTTGAACAAGCCAGGCGACTTGCTTAAGCAACATTATAAATCAGCTTGGCTTGGTCAGATAATTAAAATGACTAATCTCTCACCATCACACCCTCTTGCACATTCTGACTGGATATAGCAATCTGTTTTGGGTCTAGAGTTGGGGAGAGAACTTCCTCCTGCTGTCCCTCTTTCTATGAGGGCTTTGACAGTATCATGGGAGCGAAGCATACTGCCACTATTTGGGGCTTACCCATCCAACAGTTAGCTCAAACCAGTTTTAAAACAAACAAGGCAGAAACTGTGTGAACACTCTTTAGTTTGATTTGTGTTGACTTGAATTACAGCTGCAAACCAAGCTGAATATTTGTCAACACAAAGTTGCACTAGTTCACCTGAAGGCATCTTAAGCCCATTTTACTTTCTTCTATAGAATAGTCTAGTTCCAAGCTAAGTTTTTAAATGACTAGAAAAGTGTCAGCACACAGTTGTCAGTTTAACTAAATGGGTTTAAAGTAATACCTGTTGCTAAACTAATGCAACTTTTCTTGCATAAACCATGCTTGAGCTCTGATAAGGAACTAAGAGTAGAAATAATTGAATACAGCCATGTTGCCTTTCAGGTGGTGGATGCAAGGGCTGGACCCAGTCTTAAAACGACACTGAAACCAAAGAAAATGAAAACTCTCTCTGGAAGCAGAATGAAGAGCAATCAAATCAGCAAACTGCAAAAGGAATTCAAACGGCACAGTAAGTTGAGAAATACTAGGAACGCAACTTCATTGTCAAAGCAGCTTACAGTTAATTGGCCTAATCTAGATAATGTCCAATGCAATCAATTAGGTGTTATTTTAAAATCAGTTTAGCTCTTTCCTTAGCGGTAGAGTACTCCAGCCATGTAACTACTGTTGTCTTATTCCCTTATCTGTTTTTGTTATTACCTGACTTGAAGGGCACACATGAAGAACAATTTCCAAAGATCTCTGGGTTTTACTGTTGTTCATATTGTGCCTTTGGAACAGACAGTAGTGTATGCAAGTATAAATTAGCATGAACAAAACAGCAAAGTTTAGATGCTGGCTGTGCACATAGTGAAGTGGGGAGAGACTGGCTTTGTCCCAAGGAGTCCAAGGCCTTGACTGGGACAGACTTCCATAGATGCCTAACATCATGTGCTGTGAGTAGTCCCAAGGATGAGGGGCTTCATGGACTCGTAGTCGAAACTGATACAGTAAAGGGAGTGGGGAGAGGCTGTTATACCCTGACTTCCAGGGCTAAGGTATGGAGGATGCAAGCCATTGGGAGTTTTGTCATGGATGTCAGTGGGACCAGATCCTTGAGCCTGTGGTTGTGGGGGAAGCCTGTGACGGACAGGAATAGGTCCCAGAAGTGCCAGTGCAATGCTTTGCCTACAAGGCCATCCTTGTCCATAGGACCTTTCCAAATTGCTGGCATGACCTTCCAGCATTTTATTGAAAATGCCAGGAGTCAACGGAAATGATCAGTTTTTTGTGTTCTTCCTAGCTAGTTGATGGTAGCATTATTTGTACTAGAAAAGTGTCTTCAATCCTGTTTCTTATGTTATGTCTGACCTGTTGGTGGTAGAGATGACTAACTAGTAAATTGCACACTACTCTGCCCCCACCCCCTTGTTCTGCCATCTCCCGTAGACTCTGATGCCCACAGCACCACTTCAAGTGCCTCTCCAGCGCAATCTCCCTGTTACAGTAACCAGTCTGATGATGGCTCTGACACAGAGATGAGCCCAGGGTCCAGCAGAACACCAGTCTTCTCCTTTTTAGATCTCACCTACTGGAAAAGGTAAAAGGCAACAAAAACATTTAGTGCACCCAGCAATTCAGCTTAATTACAAGGCACATTATACTTCTTCCTTAGCAATTTCCACAGCATTCATAGACAGCTGTTGAAGAACACAGCATTTAAGGTTGTGGCTTAAGTTTATAAGTTTATTCAGTAGTACAGAAAGTGTGGATTTGGACCCATGGAAGAAAATCCTCTTGAAAGAAATGCTGTGTTCTTAAGACTTTTTTCCTCGAAGTATTAAAGATATTTGGTCTGAAATAATTGACATTTTGACAGTAGGAAATAACATCAATCTAGCTGTTTCTTGGAGGGTTTGTAATTATTTTATTTTAAGTTTGGCTTCTGCATGCTAAATGTCAGATGAAATGTCTAGATCAGGGGTTGTCAACCAGGGTTACATGTACATATGGGGTTACTTTGAAAGGTCCCAGGGGGGTATAGCTAACTATGAGCAACACCCACACAAATCAGTTGTATAACTGATCCATGACCATGGTCAGAAAATATTTGAAATAGGGGAGTGTTGGGTTTTCCTAGATGTTTAGGATTCTTTTTTTTCCCTGCTTTTGCTACGTGGTGAATGTACTGACCTCTTGTTTGGTATGTTTGTCAAATGCATGCAACTTACTGCCTTTAAAATGGCCTTCCCAGGTACACTGTGTTTAAAATAGCTCGGTAAAAAAGCACGTGTCTATGCTCATGTAACTTTAAGGAGCAAAGTAGGAAATGTATATTCAGACTTAATTTTTTCAAAGCAGTTCAGGGGATTTAGACACAGACCTGTTTGGGTTGTGTGGGATCTGTTTGCTGCTTCTGTTTTTTCTTTCTGGGTTGGTTTTGTTATTCTTGTGATTTTTTTTATGACCAAAAATTTCTATATATATCCTAAGGAAAGGTCAGCAGAGATGGAAAATAGGCACAAGTGTCAAGCATGTGTATGGTGCCTAAGATCTAAACTAAGATCTGGGTGCGTCTACACGTGCCAATTTTGAGGTGCATTAGCCGTTTTTAAGGCACATTAAGGGCATGGGTTTATATGTGCATACTCTTAATCTGCCTTAAATAGTGAATTTTTTTTTTTTTCTTTAAGGCTTTTTGCACTTAAAGTGAATAGCTAGAGCGCCTGCTGCATATGTCAACTGACTTGGCACAAGTCGGTCCGTTCACCATGTTAATACACCTTAGTGCGTGCATGTGTAGACATGCACCTGAATTGCCTTAATGCACATTTAAATTTAGGCACGTATAAAAGCATGTGTAGACACACTCCCTAGATTGCAAACTATGACATCCTGGTTACATTAATTTTTTGTATATCTGTACCTGTTTCTGCATGCATGTGTGTATGGGTGCATGAACTTTATCTTTTTTCCCCCCGCTTCCTCTAGGCAAAAAGTCTGCTGTGGAATTATTTACAAAGGACGCTTTGGAGAAGTCCTTATAGACACTCACCTCTTCAAACCATGCTGTAGCAATAAGAAGTCAGCCACTGAGAAGCCAGAACCACAGGGACCCCAATCTCCAGCCATCTCCAATCAGGAGGAATGGTGACTTCCTCAGCTAATAGCAAAAAGGTGTATATGGAACCTTTTTATTCTCTGGAAGATACTAGAAAATTAGCCTCTCTTCACTTTGGACACCTGCTATGCTGCCAAAAGACCATTCCTTAGGACTGTTTTCAGTTTTACTGCTACAATTCCACAGACTCTAAAACCAGTTTGCATCTTTTTTTCCCTGAAAAAAAAAAAAAAATAAAAAATGTACATAATATTTAAGATGCTATGGAACACTTAGCAAAGCTGAATGCTGCTGCAAGGCCATCCCTTAAGTCATTCTTCCCCCCACACGCCCCCGACATGACTGAACTTGAAGATGGGTTTTGCTGTATAATAAAATGTATGTAGTTTTAATATTTCTATACTGAGAGAAGCAGTGGTGATGTCATGCATTTTTAAGTTGGTTGAGCATTCTTATTTTTTCCCCAATTTAAGATATTTCTTTTTTGAGACCTATGATTCAGTAGCATGAACCTATGCATAGAAGCATTTAAGTCTATTCTTTACAAGACTTCTATTTATATAAATATATTTTTTTTAAATATATGGTGATCTAAACCTGTACTACTGATGTTTAAACAGAGACGAACTTTAATTTCATCCTTCGTTTAGGGCAAGGATGGGTAACTGCAGACACCCCTTGTGTGAGCAGTGCTAATGGTGAGAAATGGGTTCAAATGTTAAGTATTCAAGAAAGCTGGAGAGAGACGGTGAACTCTTTGACCATCTTGTCAGTCCCTCCTTAACTAAGAGTTGAATAAAAGTAAAGTGTAAAACCGCTGCATTACAATCGAGATGCAGACAAGTGAGGCCTTGTGCAATTGCACCTAGAGAGAAGTCAGAGAGGCAACCTGTGGCCCACACTAGATGTAGATGAGGAATCGGGTTTAGAATTTGCCATCTTGAATGTTGGAATCTATAAAAGAACAAACAGCTGATGGAGTGTAACCAGAGAAGAGGCCAGGTCCTGGTTTTGGACCTGACACAACAAAAACCATGTGGATAAGGAGAGTCGAGCATCATTCCAGATATAACTTGGTGCCTCAGTGTTTTGTCTGTTTGTTGGTTTGGTTTTTTTTTTTTTTTACCGGGGGTCTGATCCAAGATTCCTGTTCTGGAACGTATTCCTTTCTTTTGCAACCAACGAAGTAACACTTCTGTGAATGCTGGATCTATTGCAAATTCTGTACATGCAGTTTAAAAATGGTGCTGTCCTAACTAGAGACAGCTCTATGCATGCTGCATGTTGTGGCAAAACTGGGTTAATATTTCCTATGCGCATTCCTGATTAAAACTTGTGTGCAA
>NW_005842265.1:1174562-1201883 GCF_000455745.1 Alligator sinensis | reverse complement strand
CATTCCTGTGTGCTACAGCTTTTGCTTTTAGGGTGCAAACAGCTTCTTCAGAGTCTGCTATAGTTTTAAGCTTCTGACTTGCTCCATGTTTCTTTTATGAAGGTTTAACTTGCATAATGTTGAAATTGGACTGTTTTGGATCCTTTTGTGAAACTGCAGTGGACTGCTAGAAACTCTTATTTTTTCCTATGGGTCTTCAGCATGAAATCTGGATAGGCAGGGCTTTGCTAGTTGGTGAGCATATAGCAGATCAAATGATAGTGGGGAAAAGAGATTCAGGTTTAAATATGAACCTTCCTTCAACTTCAAAGCAGAAACCAAGCTTTTTTTTTTCCTTCCGTTAAGGTGTCTCAAAAGCTGTTGGCAGGATGTCATGAGAAATGGAGCTTTGTATTTTCACAGCCTTACAGTGCCCTTTCAATGTAGTTTTGCTTTCTTTTAAACATGTTAACTTATATTCTAAAGGGAGGGGAAAACTACATAGTGCCATTTACACTTGAGTTTGTGTTTTAAGTGTCAGTGATTCCTTTTGCTCATGGCTGCAGTACTGGTGGTAGGATGTGCTCTAATATCAATCATCTCTACATCTTCTGTATTTATTTATTTATTGCTAGATTTCAGCCACCAACTGCTTCCCCTTGCTCCTTTCCACTTCTTCCTTTCTCTGTAGTAATGCAAGATGAACTGTATGTAGTCATGCACTTTGTATTAATGTATTAGAAATATATGGAAACTTTTGTACTTTTTTTTTATACTGTTCATACACTTGTAATCCAAACTTTTGTTTTTGGGGGTTTTTGTTTTTTTTTTACTAGGGTAACAAATAAAAATTCAGACTTATTTAGAAAAATAAACCTGTTATTTATTTATTTATTTATTTTTTTCTTTCCAGGACTACTTGAGTTCTGCCTAGAAATGAGGTTTGCAGGCACAATGGTTAAACCAGATCAGGCAATGCGAGGTTCATTGTAAGCAATTTTGTGTAAGAAAAGACTGACAGGTAATTCTTTTTCCTGAAATTAGAGAAACTCAAACTTTGGAAGAGGAGTTGAAGTATAGAGAAGGAGTACTGTGTACTTTCTGCTTGTTTTCACCTGCTCAGGAATTACCAGTAAATGTGAACTGCTTTCATTTCTAATCCTTGAAGATGATGCTGTTTGGGTGACCTTCAGTAAATTCATTGTAATCTCAAGGCACCAGGAACATTGCTCTTGGGAACAAAACATTTTATTGTGTAGTATTAAGAAGCAGGTCACCTGGTGGAGTTGTCTGGACAAGGAAAAAGGCCACTTCAGTGATTTAAAAAATCAGGGAGATAAGATTGCAGTAAAGCTGCTGAGCATGTTTTTCAAATGAAGGGTGAAGGGAGTGAGACTTCATGCCAGACTGCTATTCTTAGTAAATGTTTTGGGCCATCACAATGATTAAGGAAAACCCTAGTACAACATCATTGAGTACAAGAGGTAAATAAAAACCACTCAGAAAAAAGCTTGCGTACGTTTTTTGTTTGTTTGTTTGTTTTTCTCTGAGTGGGTAGTGATTTATGTGGCTGTTAAGGCATCTCCTAAGGGTAGGGAAGAATCCAAACTTAAGGGTCCCTAATACACTAACCTCTTGCAGGGGTTTGGGCCATTTTGTATAGGTATCAGGTTATTGTAAAGAGAGATGGAAAGCCCTAGTACTTGATCAAAACGCTCTTATACAGCAAAAATAGCAACACATGACGAGAATAGAGAGGATTCAACATCTGTACCAAAGGGTATCCTGGAATATACCTAGGCAAATGCAGGTTGCCAGATACTTATTTCATGCATCAATTATCTAATCACCAGTATGACTGGGTGCTCTTCATTTTTTCTCTGCAAAAAGTCACAAGCCCACTGTGCTTTGCCATTGTCGCTTTATTTTCATGGATTCATAGATGTTAAAGGTCAGAAGGCACCATTGTAATCATTCAATCTAGTCTCCTGCCTAATGAACCACAGAACTTCACTGAGTAATTTCTACTTTAAGCCCATAACTTCTACAAACTTTTATTGGAATGGATAAATCAGGTTGGCCTCAAACATGTAATTCTCTGGTGCCAAGGGATAGATGTTCCCTTTAGCTGTGAGAATTAATCAGGTTCATAAGGATGCTTACCTGCTTGGAAGTAAATTGATAACGTACTGGTGGAACAGGAAATTAGGTGGCTGAGGAACAACAATATATGGGGGGACAGAGAGCTTGAATAACCACTGCGTATTTCTATTGCTTGTTATTCCCAGTAGCCCTGAAGAGCCAATGCAGCTGAGATTGAGTGGCCTGAGGCTTTTACCTTATGCTTCAACCATAAGGCTACCCACCAAGTTCCAATCCATCACAACTATGCAAACCTACTAATAGCAATGGGGTTCCATAGGAAAGCATAACTTATAGACAACACAGTTGCAAAGTTGTCATTTGGGGATGCAGAGCCTTTGTTATTAGGAGGAGTGGAGAATGCATCTTCTTTCAGAGCTCAGGGTGAATTTGCTGTTTGTAGCTAGTAATCTATTTTAACTGCAAGTTGAGCATTTTAAGCATGTCATTATGGGACACTGAAAACGAACCCACAATGCTATGCTGCAACATTTTCTTTCAGAGCTGGACTGCACTATAATGGTATTGTGACAATCTATATATAGGTGCAGCTTGAAAGCTTATTACTCCCTGTCCTTAACATGGTTCTGTTGGTCTTTTATGTTTGAGTTCTGGTAATGGCCACAAGGTGGTGCTGTTCTCACAGGATAGCCAAAATTCTTTACTTCCCCCTGCCTCCTAATTTCTGCAAGCTTTTTGAAAAATTACTGGGCCTTTCTCAAGTGATGCACAGAAAAGAGCAAAGTTGTTCTTTCCCCTAAAAGTGTGCGACACAAACAGTTGATATCAGGGTTTCTTGAGCAAATTGTTTCTGCATGCAACGCAGAAAAACATATCAGGTATTCTCAGGTAAAAATAGGGAACTAAAGTGTTTGGGGGGGGGTTGTTTTTTTTTATGCGCACACACATGCATGTTCCCAAACATATCCTGCCTTCCCAAAAGACATGCACGGTATATTTTGGAAACATGCTTTAGAGAGAAGGAACCTTTTAAATGTTTTTTCTGGGTCATGACTCATTCATTCTTAGGACTTTGGCAAAAGCTGAATCATCTATTGAATATTGAGTAATGTGTTTTACTTTGAGCCAGCAAGAAATAAAACATTCCTTTTTATCTCCATGCCTGTTCCCTGGACTCAGTGCCTCCCAAGGAAACAAATGGAGTAGAGCAAGAAAGGTAAGTGACCCACATTTTAAAGTCAGAACTTGCTAATCTTGGAAGATGCTCCAGTAAATGAAAATCAGGTCAGCAGGTCCAGCCAAGGACTGGGCATGTGAAAAGATGGCTGTTCACTAACATATGTGATCTTTAGTCAGTATTCTCAACCTATTTCTTAGTGAATATATATATATATATATATATATATGTATGTATGTATGTATGTGCACCCAGTGACTGAGACCAGGTTTGCAGTTTTAGGAGAGGAATGATGGTTGAAAGGAGGATGGAGCTTTAATTCATAGAATCATAGAAAATGAGGGTTGGAAGGGACCTCAGGAGGTCATCTAGTCCAACCCCCTCCTCAAAGCAGGACCATCCCTATGTCATCCCAATTTATCAGAGCTAGAAATCTAGGACACGGTAGAAAACCCTATGCTACTTCCATGTGTTGGGAGAGAGGGTGATGTGTTCTACAGGGAAGGTAGCTGTTGGGTCTGGCTCAGTTTCCCCTTTGTGTAAGAATAATAAGTTCACTGAAGTCGCTAGGCTAGAAAGTGATGGAAGTGATTAGATAATCAGGTCCATTGTATTTGAAGTCCTTTTTGTCCACAGAACAGATCCCCATATCAGTCTGGTACATATATTAGCAATTAACATTGAGAATATACTAACAAGACCTCCCATACTATCTTATTTTTCTTTTCCACAAGAAATCTAACTTCTAGGATTGGATATTTGCTCCACCGTTTCTTTTCAACAACATTGAACCTACTGAGAGCTCCACACACAGGCACTAAATTTTATTTTTGCCGGGGGGGGCCTAACATGATGGACATCCAGCTCCCTAGTGCGTGGGGAACAGGATGGGTGCATGGGGAAGGGCGGGTGTGGGCACAGGTGACATGTGGTGGAGGGCAGGTGGTGGCACAAGTGACATGGCAGAGGGGTGGGGGGCACGTGTGCCCTGAGATTTCTGCCCCCACAGTAGGGTGCAGAGCTGCAGCTGGCCAGTTTTGGGAGGAGCCACCTCCCTAGCCCAGTGAGTAGGACCTGGCACAGGCGGGAGGGCTGCACCGCCAAGGTGAGGCACGCCCTGCCTGCCCTGCAGCAGTGGGGGTACAACTCCACACCGCTGCCACTGCTGCACCACATCTTGGTGGCTGTGGCAGTGCAGCGCTCCCTCTTGCACCAGGTCCTGACCAGAGCTAGTGCAGCCCAGCTGCAGCCCTGTGCCCTGCTGTGGACACATGCCCTTCCACACACCCCTCTCCTCTGTGTTGCCTTTGCCTTGTCCCATGGAGTGCTCTTGCACAGTGTGTGCTTGTTGTTCAAAGCTAACAGCATAGTGGGTTGAATTAAAAACTATCACCTGCAAGTCAAAGGAAGTGATTCTTCTACACTATCCAGCATTGGTAACACCTCACCTGGAGTATTGGGTCCATATAAATTGCTTCCTTCCAGATTTTGTAACTCTGCTACAGTATTCATCTTCTGGTTGTCAGCAGGCACTCAAGGTCTCAAGTTATTAGATCTTAATCATATCTTGGGTTAGAGATTTAAAAATGCCCACACATTATCTGTTTTAGAATGCTTTTTTTTCTGGTTCCCATGCTTCTGAGTATGAAATTTTTCATAATGCATGTTCTTCAGTTAAATACAAATGCATGTAATCAAATTGGACTTCAAATATGGTTATGGTAAAAGTTTACAAATATATTTTCCTTTGTGTATTATTGATCCACTATTAAATCACATCTTTCTGGGTAAGGGATCTGACCCAGGCAGATGCTGAACACTAGCTTTCCACCCTGAACCATGGATATTTGGAGGCCTGGTTCTGGATCAAAAGAGCCCCTGACTGACTGTAATCAGCTCTCTAAGAGGAGGGCAGTGATCAGCTCAGGGTGATGTGCCTTGCTAGGTAAAGACTAGGGTCATTTATAGGCATGTTCCAGAAGTGGCAGTGGGGGAGGGGGTTAATTAAAGCAGCTCTAAGAGCTGCTCTAATTAGAGTGCTTGGATAGTCGCATGTATCAATATCCCCATGCTGAAAAATAGGGGTGGGAGCACTTCAACTAATGCTCGTCAAACAAGCTTTAGTTAAAACGCCTCTGCCTCCATTTTTCAGCATGGGGACACTGATGCACATGTTGCTGGAGTCTGCTGGAGCGTGGTAATTACCACACTCCAGCAATGCGCTGCAATTACAGTGCATCAGAGCAGCCTCGCTGCACATGTATAGGCATTCTGGGGGTCAGATTTCATACTTATATTGATTTGTAGACCTGAACTCTTTTGTCGAAACCTTCTGTTTCCTCTTAAGCAGTATGCACATCTTTTCAAGGGAGCCAAGGTTTTGGTGAAAGTCTTCAGACATTCAGTGAAGAAACTAGGGATTTACTTCAGCTTCTTTTCTGGTATTTGGGCAAGGACAGCAAGGACATTGGCCCTCATAGGCGGTTAGCAAAAAGTGAGGAGTGAAAAAGAAAGGGAGAGATGCTGCTTAAGTACCTCCATGTAGAGTGAGTTTTCTGTTTCACTAGTCTGGTTTGCACAGTGTTCTCTGGGGGCATCTGCACATGCAATTAATGTAATGTGATAAACTCTGGAGCAGTTAGTGCCAGAGAAAACTGGTCCCAGGTTCAGCGTCTGCACGTGCACCCAGGAGAGCAGCAATTTGAGCTGGGGTTAAGTAGCTCCAGCCTGGCAGGGGGACAGGGGTGGTGGCAGCAGAGGGGCTGGCTTGGGCACAAGGGTACAGAACTTGCAGGGCTCTATGGCTAGCTGGCAGACAGACCCTGCACTTTAGCACCTTGTGCACCAACCAGCCCATCATCACCTACACATGCATTTCAGTGCAGTTACTTACTCTGACAGTACTATCTTACAGTGGAGTTAATTAATTTAATGTGCCCTAATACTGGCAGACATGTAGAGGGTGACACTTTCCTGCAGAGCTAATTGGTCTACTCTTCAGCAAAGTGCATGTGTAGATGCACCCTGTGAAAGCACACATGCAGGGGCGCATGTTTCCTACAAGATAAATAGCGGCACATATTTGTGCCACTGCTATTTGTCTTTGGGCACACCCTGGTGCACATCATATTGACCCAGGTCGGGTAGGGGAGGTTGGGGCCAGCACCTGCGCTGATCCCAGCAACCTTACAAAGGGTCCTGAGGGCTGGCCAGGTCAGCAGTGGCACTGAGCTAGCTGCTTAGAGCCTGGCTGCCAGCCAGAGGATGGCTCTGTCTGGCCAAGCTTTGTTTCTAGTGGTGCATGCTGCTGCCACATGTACCTCACTGCTTTTTTTTAGCGGTGCTCTTTTTTTGACATCAGGACTTCCAGGTGACAAAAAAACCCACTGCGCTGCAAATTAGCAATACAGAAAACGGGTGCACATGCACGTGCCTCAAATGGGTTTGAGGAGCTGCAAACCGCGTGTGCGTGCTTGTTGGAACGCATCCTCTGGGTGTTTCTATGTAAGACACTACATCACTGTAGCGATGAGCTACGGTGACGTAGCATCTAAAAATAACTGCCACTGGGACTGCGCAGTACCAGCGGGTACTGTGCAGTCATTTAGTACTTGCTTTAAAGCAAGTACTAAATGACTGTGCAGCACCAAATGCATAGTCAGGGGCATGTGTAGGCATGCCCTCTGAGTATAATTTACAGATATGTTGACCTTAGAGATGCTCTATACCGCCAGACTAGTGTGACACACCTTTAGAATAATGGGGAATCAGGCCAGGTAGTTTTGTTGCTTGAAGGCTGAGGTTACAGTTAAACAGAAATTCATTCTAATGTATCTTGTTATTTCACATATTTTCCTGATTCTGTGTTACTGGAGCAGAGTGAGACAGTTGGGCAGGCAATAAAGCAAAGTTTACAAATACATAGACAAAACAGGTTCTGGGCTGGACTGTAACTTGGTTTCAATTGCGATAGCTGCATTGGAGAGAGCATCATTGGGCACCAGCTAAGAATCCAGTCTATTAAGAATAGTTGGAGGTACTGACAGACAATAATGCTTGTAAGAACTTGTAGAAGGGAAAGAAGTTTAGTGGCTGATGCTCACACCCGTGCTTTCTGATTCCTGCTAGAGAGCTCTATAGTGATTTTAGAGCTGTATCTGTGTTTGTGGTAATGCAGGCCCATGTCACTTTTGTTCTCAGTTAACTGGCTGCCGTACAACTTTGCAAAAGCAGCATTCCACTTGACAGAACTCTATTGTACAGTAAAATAGGGAACCATCACAAAGCCACATTGAAAAGTTATGTATGTGGGACAACTTTTTTAGTAGCTGTCACAGATGTCAAACACGTTCCTGGTGACAGTTTTGTCCCTGGGCTTTTTATTTATGAAATGATGCCTTTATACATTTCAAGTTAGAATAGAAAAGAACAGAGTTGTGTTATTTGGCAAGCTCCTACGGTGTTCCTGGCCGGTAGAACTGATTCTAAAGTATGCCAAACTTTTCTTGACAGTATGTTTATCTGCTTTGTTTCACTCTCTCTGAATATTACAGAAATTTGCTCTACCGAGGAAGATTTTCAATACCGAATAACTGAGTAAGCAGAAGTGATTGAACAAAACAAATGTGGTAGTAAGCATAGTATAGCACTAGTAAGTATTCTGTTTGCCTGATATAGCATGTTAATGTATGAGGTTCTGTGATATTAACAAAAATAAGTGGATTGAGTTTGTGAGTCACTAACACCCTGTGGTCAGGTTTGTTTTTAACTGCAAAATCAGTTTAGGTGGAATCAAGGAGAAAAGCTAAGCCAACCTATTGACAGAAATATATTTAAAACATCTAATGTATAGGGCAAAAAATTAATTCACTGTTCCTGTTTAGAAAAATTCCTATGACTAATTATGAATGTTCTGTCCATTTTACATCAGGATCCTCAAGTCTGTACAGATCCCTGCATACACCTCCCTGTTGTAGCACCACCAATGTTAGAAAACTGCTCTGACAGGTTAAGGGGTTTCTAGCTTGCTATTTTATGTTCTAATTGGGCATCACGTTATGGCCTTGACTGACTTGGGAGTGAGAGAAAAAAGTAACAGTTGTATGGGAACCTACCCTGTTAATATTACCTCCTATTTACAGTTGATAAATTATAGAGGTTTCAAAACATTCTATTTAGAAATAATCATAGACAGGGGTCTAGATACTGTCAAAAATAATTGCACTGCGCACAAACTACTTTCTGCATTTCAAGTTACTTACAAATTCAAACTACTTTCTGCATTTTGAGTTCTTGTTTGTCCAAATCCACCTGTTAATTCTTGTCTTGTTTAGATTGTGAACACATGGGGCAGGGATTGGCTCTTATTTTCTGTATGCTCAGTACCTAATGAAGCATAGAAACATAGAAGATTAGGGTTGGAAGGGACCTCAGGAGGTCAATTATTCCAAGCCCCTGCTCAAAGCGGGACCATCCCCAGCTAGATCATTCCAGCCACGGTTTTGTTTAGCCGGGCCTTAAAAACTTCCGAAGATGGAGATTCCACCACCTCTAGGAAACCTGTTCCAGTGCTTCACCACCCTCTTAGTGAGAGAGTTTTTCCCAATATTCACCTTATACCTTCCTTCCTGCAACTTGAGACCATTGCTCCTTGTTCTGTCATTTGCCATCACTGAGAATTGTCTAGCTTCATCCTCTTTGGACCCTCCCTTCCCTTTCAGGTAGTTAAAGGCTGCTATCAAATCCCCTCTCAGTCTTCTTGTCTGCAGACTAAATATACCTAGTTCCCTCAGCCTCTTCTCATAAGTTATGTGCCTCAGCCCCTGACGCATTTCCATTGCTCTCTGCTGGACTCTCTCCAACTTCATAGATTTCATAGACGTTAGGGCTGGAAGGGACCTTATACGATCATCGGGTCCAGCCCCCCACCCCAGGGGCAGGAAGTCAGCTAGGGTCAAAGGACCCCAGCAAGATAAGCATCCAAACGTTTTTTGAAGGTGTCCAGAGTAGGTGCTTGCACCACCACTGGTCTCTGGCGGCAGTCTGTTCCAGGCCTTGAGGGGCTCAGACAGTAAAGAAGTTTTTCCTTGTGTCCAGCCTGAAACAGCCATTTGCGACCACTGGACCTTGTCTTCCCTTGGGGTGTCCTGGTGAACAGCAGCTCCCCCAGATCCTGATGCACCTGCCTCATGTACTTATAGGCTGCCACCAAGTCACCCCTGAGTCCTGGTTTGGGTCTGTGGCCTTTTCCTGATCTTGATTTAAAAAGCTGCTGTGAGGAATCAGCTCAGCTGAAGGAATCACCCAGGCCCAGACCTATCTGTACGACTCGGGCTTCTTGTCCACATCCTTTCTATAGTGGGGGACCCAAAACATAGTACTCCAAATGTGGCTCACCAGTGCAGAATAGAGGAATATTTATTTCCCTTGATCTGCTGGCAACACTCCTACTAATGCAGCCTAGTATGCTGTTAGCCTTCTTGGCAACAAGGGCACATTGTTGGCTCATATTCAGCTTATTGTCCACTGTGACCCCCAGGTCCTTTTCTGCAGAGCTGCTGCTTAGCCAGTCAATCCCCAGGTTGTACCAGTGCATGGGGTTCTTCCATCCTAAGTGCAGGACTTTGGACTTGTCCTTGTTGAATCTCATGAGATTTCTTTTGGCCCAATCCCACAATTTGTCTAAGTCATTCTGAATCCTAGCCCTACCCTCCAATGCATCTACTACACCCCCCAGTTTGGTGGTATTTGTGAACTTGCTGAGTGTGCAATCCATCCCAGGGCCCAATTCAAATGATGTTACTGAAATACAAGTAATGACTCATAATGAAAAATCATATATTATCTGCAGTGCTTTAGACATGAAACAGATGAAGTTTCTCCATTGTTTATTATCTAATTCAGCTAAGTGCAATGATATACAACCTGAATGCTGAAAGTTGAACAGATAGCAGTGGAACAGAACTCAGTGTAGGAAGACTAAGCAGAAGTGAGTTTTAAGGAAGGATTTGAAAGAAAGGGACGGTGCCTGGCATTAGGGTGTTCCAGATATAAAAGGTGGCATGAATGGCACAAAGCTTTGTAAAGATATGAGGACAAATGTCGTTTTCAGTAAAGGACAGAGAGGAGGAGCTGAAGGAAAAGAGGAGTGAAGAAGATGCTTGAAGTTGGGTCAGACTCACTTTTGCTTGTGGAGAGCTAGAGGATATTTCCTTATCTCACCGACACACAGGACTTGAGAAACCTTGCCATGTTGAACCCCCTTGGAGAGGATCCTCTGTAGTTGCTCCATGAGTTTTCAGGGATGTTTGGGGGGAAACTAGCCACTGCAGAGTTGTCTGTTTCCTTAGTGGGGGATCTCCCATGGATAGCTGTGCCTATGTGAATGGTGCTTAAGGCAGTCTTGTCTCAGGCTGTGCACCTGTTGTCCCCTCAGAATGAGGAGTTTGTGTCCCACTGGGGGGTCTGTCCAGTGACAGCATGGCTTCTTGCAGGAGCTGTGCTGTTAGATATGAACTGGTTGTGGTCCCTCAGCACCAGACATGCCCCTCCTTGCCTCTCTTGAAAAAGATAAGATGGGAAGTCCTCCACCGCTGTATCCTACATAAATTAATCAGATCCTTCTTACATGAAGAGAACAGGCGAAGGAGATGGCACAAAGACAATCAATCATCCGTGCAGGAATGTACAGTTCAGTCCGCCATGAGGTTGGGAAGCTAGGGAGTGGATACCTGATACAGAGTTGTGTGGTTGCGGTGACAGGAGAGGAAGATGATGCTGGCAGTTCAGCAAGTTTTTTTTCATGCCAGCTTATTTTTCATATAATTATAGAAAATTGCACAGTTCAGTCTATCTCTTCTATGTTTCTACATCCCTAACTACCAAGTTAAAGCAGCATGGCCTGTAAACTATGGGCTCTGAGATTCACTTCCTGTCAAGCAGAGATAGTGAATCTCCTTTCTTAGGAAAGCTTATATATTTGTGAGACAGCCAAAATGAAAGGTTAATGTTTATATGTAAGGGATGATATGATGTGGTTGCCTGAGATAGCAGGGGACTGGTCTCACTGAACCAAGAGTTCCTTGCTCTGCCATCATTATTGAAATATGTTTTCAAAAACTGTGGGTCTGATACGGCTTCTTGCTTGAACTGCTGAAGTCAAATTATGCGTTGAGGGCCAAATGTTGCCACAGCAGAGTTAAAAAAAAAACAAAAACCGCTCTTTCTTAGGTTAGAGCAAGGTAAAGGAAAGTGGTCAGCTCTGACTCAAGCTTTCTGTTGCAGGAACATTCTTTCAGAAATTGTTGGAAGAGGAGAAGTTCAAGATGAGAAATGAGTCGAATCAGCTTTTCCTACCCCAGTTCTCTCCTTTCCCCAAAGCGAAGCCACATTCAGTGATATAAGAAGGTTCTCCAGGGAAGAGTTCTATGCTTTATCAAAGGAACTGTTTCATCTCATATAATATCCAGGCAGTTTTTCTGTAGTATTTGGTGTTGACCTAACTTGCCTCCCATTGAAGTTAATAGGAGTACTCCAGTTGCCTACAACAGAAGCTGAGTTAGGCTGAATTTTTGAAAAGCGCACTTTATTATTTTATTTTGCACTTGTCTTTGAGGATCTGGGATCAAGGGAGGTCTGTAATAAAGAAGAGAATTATTTTCAAAAGCTGTGTTTTAAAATATACTTATCCATCAGTTTTAATCTTTGAATATTTTCTGTTAATGATTTGGAAACTTACAACGGTTTTTCATTTGACCTTTGGAAAAGGTTTTTTGTGTTCTTGTGTAAAGTTGCAGAAATTCTTCTATATCAAATGAATAATGATCAGATGTAACTAATCTTTAGAAGCTGAGTGGCTATTTTAAACATTTGAAAATGACTGATTACATTTTCCTTTAATTTTGTATGTATTTGTTTGTGGCTTCTTAGGTTGCTGAGGACCCAGTGGCCAAAGTGGAGAACGTGGCAGGTATTCTACCTCTCTTACTCCTTGAAAGCAAAGAAAAGCCTCAGTTACTAAACCATCAGTTTCACAAGTGATTTTACTGTCGGATGTTTTCTGATGAATCACCATCAACCTTGACTGTCTTGGAAGTGTTCTTCTATTATCTTACACCAATAGGACAATTCTTATCAATTTAGTTTTGAAAGCTACTAAATTACTCCTAGGCAGAAACATTTTTAAAGGTTTTAATTTACAATTGATTAAAATAAACATATTCATCTCTACAAACAATATTGTAGAGCCTAGGAGCTTGTCTACATGGGAACATTTTTTTGTTTTATAACCTAAAATGTGCGTTTAAATGGATGAAGTTATGTTATACTATACCATATGTGGCTGTGTTATGACAATAATGGTTTAAATTCACCTTGGATGTAGAAACATGTTCCGATATAAGCGTACCTTTTCCAGTTTAGCTTATGTCTCTTGAGAGAGGATTTAAGCTGAACTAAGAAAGCTATTTACACTCAAATAGGAATGTGGTGCTTTATATTTGTTTAATGACATATTTATGACTAACAACACTTTCCCGTATAAAAAAGTCTCAGATCTGGGCTTAAAGCCCATTTACACCATTTTGGGGCCTGGACAAATGTTTACTGGGAGCAGATTCAAAAGGGGAGGGCAGTAGCATAACTGAAGGGAGTGGGCAGCAACCATGACAGCAGCTCTGGATGCCACCTTTGTGTGGGGAATGCAAAAATAGCCAGCACTGCAGCTGACGGTTGGCCATGCCACTGCCACTACTAACACAGCAGCCAGCACTGCCCTGTGCACCAAAGCTGCCCAGGGTGAGAGCTGTCCTGTTACTCATTTGGAGGAGGGGGAGGTACTGCTTGAGAGCCCCCAGCAGCTGTTACACTATAAGTTAGGGGTGGGCAATTGTTTGGGCTGGAGGGCCACTTAAGGAATTTTGGCCAGGGGTGAGGGACTGGGGAGATGCTAATTGGTCCTATCCAGCACTCCAGCCACTGCTGGGAGTCTGAGGAGAGAGGGCTGCACCCCGTGCTGCTCCACTCTGCTGCAGCCGGTGCAGGGCTGCGCTACACAGTGCTCAGACTCCTCCACCTCCCTGCATATGTCCTTGCCCCCACCCCCAGCTTACTGTTGGTGGTGCAGCTGCACAGTCCTGGCACCACAAGTTGCTAGCAGCTGGGCCCACATGAGATGGGGCATGATGCAGCATGCTGAGTAGCTGTGCCACCTGCCTGCCGTGATAAGCCACTGCTGCTGTGCTGCACTGGGAAAGTTGGGGGTGGCTGCTCCAGGCCAAGCATGAACTAATGGTGCCATGGCAGCAATGGCTCATAACAGCGGCTAGCCAGGCGGGACAGCTGCTTGGCACACTGCATCACATGTAGGCTGTCCCATCTTGGCTTGGCTGCCAGAAGTCACGGTGCCAGGACTGTGCAGCTGCAGTGCCAACAGAGAGCTGGGCCAGGGGGATGGATGCAAGCAAGCAAGGGAGTCTGCACGCTGCCCAGCCTGGCCCCAGCTGCGGCATAGCGGAGTGGGTCAGCGCAAGTCACAGCTTTCCGTTCTCAAGCTCTCAGAGGCAGCTGGTGGGCTGGATAGGATTAACTGACAGGCTCAGTACAGCTCAATACTGTATTCTGTCCACCCCTACTCTAACTGCTATATGTGCATGAGCCCATAGTAATACAAGAGACCTATGGCCCAAACTTTGACCCTGGATGAAACAGGGTTTAACCTGGAGTGTTTTTGCAAATTTGTATCCCTATAGGCAGTAGCAGCTAGAGCATAACAGCTGTTGGGCCATGGGAAGCATCTCTTCCCTATCTCTTTTGGAAACCAATTAAGATACAATTAACTTTTGTCCATGCTTTTGATAGTATACAACAGACCTAAAAACAGGTCTAGATGTAATTAAGTGTAAGGTTTTATATACCGATATAACCTTTCCCTTCCCATACCTTTTAAGCCTCAATACCTCCCCCACCCCTTTTGTTTTTTTAACTCCAGTGGCCGGTTTGAGTACAAGTATCATTTGTACATTAGGCCATTTATAAAGCTTGCTACCCAGTTAGCAGGCATAAGGAAAAAGCTAGATTTTGGTTTTCAGCAGTCATTCTGACACCATTCTGAGTCCTAAAACTACATACAATTTTAAATAAGTTTAAGCCAGTTTCCCCCAAAAAATAAAAGACATTTGATTATTATTTTTTAAGATATTAATTTTTACTTTTAACCTGTCCTGGTATCTGTATACTACTAGAAATTTAAAAATGATTCATTCTATATTATGTCCATAAAGTAGTTATAAATATTCACTAGTCTCAAATTGTTTAAAAAAATTAAATGTACCATTGCTAATGACTGTGCAATTAAGTAATTTGCCTACCTCTTACACAGATTTTAAGTATGCATGTTAATCATCACTCTCTATTATCTATTTAGAAATCACTGCCATCACTTATTAACGTATGATGTACAAAATAAATGTAGATCATTTCAGTCAACTCCATAATTTAAAAAAAAACATTGCTTTTAAGCTCATTACAAAGTACAAAATGATAAATATCTGCTCCACTTAAAACATGTAAAAGAAGATTTTACCTTCAGCATCAGAAATAATTCATAGTTGCAAAGCTCGAGGAATAATGAGTTCAGATCATTGTTTCCCCACTCAAGTGCCTTATCTAGATGCTACACATACTTACTGTGTAACTGATGAAGGAAAGAAGTCAGTATGTTTTGTGTATTTAAACGAGAGCACAGATGAAAATATATTTCTAGGTTTTGGACGATGGGGCATCCTGATGACTAACAGAATGGTATAAAACACAAAATGAACCAACAAGTGATATTAAAGAATAAATAGAGTAACCTCACTCCCCAATGTAATAGAAATCAGTTCTGATGTTTTGTTCTCCTGACTTTTGGGAAAGTCCTATTTTCAACCATGGGCATTCAGTATGTATAGGGAGAGGAAGACAAAGACTCATCATACATCATTTTGCTTTTGTTGGACATGTTTCATCAGGATCCTTGAGCATATATTTAGTCTGATCACAAGCTGAGAGATAGTCATTGAGATTACTCATGCGTAGGTTTTTAAGTAGCTTCCTGAAATGAGACCAAAGTAAACACGCAAAACATGAGCCACTAAAACAGTTACTGTGACTTCTTGCCCTCCTAATCAAGAGAGTATATGCAATAGAAGAAAACATGGAGCAGCTTTTGGTGGCTGTAATATAAGATAACAGAAGCTTGGAAACAGTAGGGGCATAACCAGTGCAGGACAAGAGGAGCAGCTACCTTGGGTGTTGACTTGGGGTGTGGAAGAGGACATGGGAAAACATGGCTGTTGCTTCAGCCAAGTGATCACACCTAGTGGTGTGTGAGGTGGTGACCAGAAGTTGCCACTGCCTCTGTGCATGGCAGCTGCTCCTGATGCCCAGCTGCATGGTTACACCTCTGAGCATTCGACAGTGATTATGAACATGAAAGTTCAAATGGTATTTTACAGAGTATAGTTCAGATCAGAATCCAGCCTGTGGTGTTTTATTCTCCTGTCTTTGTTTTCCTTAGCTTCATTTTTGTACCGATAGTAGTTATATCAAAACAACTCATTGTCATTGCAAGCAGTGCCATGACAAAAACCTCTCAAGACTACATCAATATGACAAATTTATTCTGTGGTTTTATGCAATCCTAAGTGACAAAATTCTCTTCACTTTGTCTTTCTTTGAGTTGGTCAGAGAGACAGCTGCTTCCAGTCTCTGTAGCACCATCTACATTTTTGCATGTGTCTGGCAGGGAAGAATTTGTCTCCCATGTAAGGAGACTAGACAGAACAAGAGAAGTTGTGCTCAAACCAGTAAGCTAAGAAAGTATGTATTGAACCCCAGCAAAGCATGTGTTGTGCTAAAAGTTTAGGCCAGTAGTTTTCAACCTTTTTTCATTTGTGGACCACTTTGGAAGTTTTGACTGGAGGTGCAGACCCCTTTGAATTGTAAGTGTGGGTATTCACATACCTTTAATTGATCATAATAATCTTTTGCAGACCCCTTAAACACAGCCTGCAGACCCCCATAGGTCTGCGGACCATAGGTTGAAAACCACTGCTTTAGGCTAAATAACACTCCCCTACACAATCAGACACCTATTAAATATTTATACTTCTACTGTTTGTTTGTTTCACTTCTTTGGTTATCAATGTGAATTGAATTTTAATTCCACATTACAATAATAAGCTCAAAATGTCAAAAATACAGTATGTTTTAAACAACATTTTGTAGGCAACAAAATGGCTACATTTTGTAATGTAATTACAAATGCAGATGTAATTTTCGAAGTGAAGATAAAAATGTGAAAGGCACAGCAAGATTAATAATTAGATCTTAATTAGCAATGTGGAAAGCTCATTTGTCATGTCAAAAAGTGTGAAAATGATCAGTTTGGTTAGCTTGAGAAAGAACAAAAAAGGAAAAGTAATCCCACCAATTTATGCTCCGCTGCTGGGATGCAAGGGTGTTTCATCATGGGGGCTGCTTGTTCCTCAGCCAGCTGCTCCGTAGCACATGGAGCCCCACTGGAGCAGCCCTGGGGTTCCACATGCTGCAAAGGGGCTGGGTAGGGCATAAGGGCACTTCAGCATGGGAACTGCCTGTCAGCTCAACCCACACTGAAGCACCCTCTTGCCCCAACCAGCCCCTCTACAGCACAGGAGCCCAGTTGGAGCAGCTGTTGGCTGGCAGGCTGACCCCTTGGGTCTCCTGCCAGCCCGGGCTGCTCTGATTGGGCTCCATGTGATGCATACCAATAAACTCGGGAGCAATATGCTCCCAGATGCATGTTCAAATGGCATGCCCAGGAGCAAAAACTCCAGAGCAATAATTCATGCACATTAATTGCACATGTAAACATGCCCTAGAACTACTTATGTATTTAATATTAAGCACGTACACATTTATAGATTTGGGATTATGAATTTATTTGCAAAGAAGCTGCGTTTACCATTGACTTCAGCGGGAACTGTGGGCTACTTAACATTTTGATCATGAGGCTCATACTCACTACAATGTTGAAATAATCCGCAGTTATCAGAATTCCTCATTCCCTAAAAAAATCTCAGAGGGGCAAGGCACTATGGAGAAAAATATTTTCATCTATTTTTTAGTCTAGGTTAAAAAAAAGTCATTATTTTATTTACTTTGTTCTCAACACTAGATAATTTCAAATTGAAAAATGACTGCATCTATAATTATCACTGGAAAACCAAACTAGCTACATCTGCTGCACTGAGATTTTTGTTTTTCCTGTAAATTAAAACTTTCTTTTCCTCTTGCTTTAAAAAAAGGTTTTAAAAGATTCCTTTCAGACCTGTTTGGGAGTCATCAGGGTCTCTCTCTCTCTCTCTCTCTCTCTCTTTTTCTCTCTCTGTCTCCAACCCTTCCATTATTCTCTTTCTACCAGTGGAGGGAGCTTGTCAGGAATACATAAAAAGCCTGAACCTATGAGGTACTAAATACCCTTTGCTCCTGTTAACTTCAAAGGAAACTGGGGATGCTTTTTATTTTACAGATTGCAATATTAATTCAAAAGTTTTCAATTTTATAAACATTTTCATTGAAAATTAGAAGCATGTTTTTCTTGAACACTTTACCCCCCCCCCAAAATTGTATTTTTCAGATCATCTTTAGATCTGGTTGAATGTTCCCAGTTTTCCACCAATTTTTGGTAGTATAATAGCAGAGCACTTATTATCTATATAATAATTGTTTTTTATTTCTTCAACGGCCTTCACGAATTTCAGCTAAACTTTGATCAAGATCTCTGGCTTGAGCTTTGTTCATAACTTTTAAAGGTTATGTATATTTTTGTGTGTGCGAATGCATGTACATGTGCACATGTATAATGTAAATAGTAAAGCAAAGAAAAAATAGTTAAAAAATTATATGAAAGTTTTCTACTGTCTTCTTCCCTGATAGTATGTAGCTGTTAGACTGGACAGCTGTCAGTGCTTGTGTCAGCAAGGCTTTTATGCCTATGCCTAACTTCAGGCAGATGAGGTGTCCCTTTGAAGCCACAATTCCTGCAGGAAAAAAATATTTACTTTTTAAAACATTTTTTCCAAAGAAAACTAACACTAATTTACAATAAATAATTAAAATCCTAGTTTAAGTAGACATCCTTAATGAAGTCAATGGAACTACTTGAGCAAAGTTACAAGTACATGCTTAAGTGACTCACTGGATCAGGGCCTAGAACAACAATTAGTGGGGCCGAATGCAATTTATACCTACTATAGCTCATGGCTGCAATGAAATTCCAACACCTGTATATAGCCACCATAACTTTCTTTATGGTTAAATGGGAAGAGGGGAATCCTTTCTTTGTTTTTGAGGTTAGCATGGAGTGATGAATTAAAAAAAGGTTTATGTACCGCAGCAGAGATAGCAGAGAGATGTTCTGAAAGCACTGTCTTTAAAATGTACTGGAGCTGAAGTCCTGAGGATGGCTGAGACCTCAGACTTGGGAAGGAACACAAGCAAGGATACTCTCTCTAGGTCTGCCTGAAGTGTTCAGCAGATCAAACCTGAGCTGGCAATAATATTTGATGCTAACAATAAAAATCTTGTGAAGTGTTTAGCTATGGCATGCAAGTCACAGCAGCATTAGAGGTCCTAATCATTTGATCTCCAGACTGAGAGACACTGGCAACTTTTACAAGGTTTACAAGGTTAGGTTTCGGATTCTGCTCCTGTGGAAGAGCATTTAAACTCTGGATATCCTCCTTAAATTAGATTCTTCAGGGGGCAAAAAGATGTTCAGAGAAAGCTGAGGAGGTCCAGACAGCAGGGACCTGAAATCTGATGGAGATCAAAAGAAGCATGGAAAATGTAGTAGACAAAATATCTTTAATGGAAGCCTTCAGATAGGCCTGAAGGAAGAGGAAAACTTTGGGTGCAGACAGAAGTGCAGCTCCCCACTATAACTGAGAATGCTTTGCAGGAAGCGTTCTGAGTTAGTGATCCCCCAGACCAAACAGAAGTTCACTGTTGGTTCCAGGGGGGAGGGGAAACCAGCTGCTAGCTACCAGCCTGCAGCTGGTTTCCTCAACAGTGCCTGCTCCCTGCCAGCCCGCATTGTTTCAGAATAGGAGGAGGGAAAGGGAGCTGAGGCAGTTTGTTCTAGGGGTTCCCCAGCCAGTACTGGAGGTTGGGGTGTGTGGATCCAAGCCACCTACCCCACCCTCCAGCACTGCCTGAAAAAACTCCAGACCAACTCCCTCCACTTCCTTTCCCCCCTCCCATTCTGAAAACAGCTCAAGGCTGGAAAGCAGTGCAGATAGAAGTTATAGAAGACACTCTGTTTTGAAATGTCTTCATCTGACCCCTCATGCAACGAAGGTTCAGATTTTCACCTGATCAGCCATTTTAAAGCAGTCTGCAGCCATGCACTTGTGTTTGGTCATGCCTATAAATGCTTTCTGTGGCCACATTGGGTGAAAATTGTCATTTCTGTCCAAGCCCAGAGTTCCTCATTGATAGTAGTGGGCAGGAAGTGAGGAATGTTCCCTCATATTTGGGGACCAGGACCAGGTTTATGGAAGGGAGAATGACTAATTTAAAAGAGACTAATTAAAGCAGTGGTTGGCAGCCTTTTCAGGTGGCAGGATGGAATGACCTAACTTGGGTCAGAGGCAAGTAGGCGGGTGCTAGAACCTGACCACTGCTTCTCCCCACGGCAGCACAGGGAGAGCGACCACCACCAAATACCCCCTGCCACCAAATGCCACTGAAGCTCCATGTCCACGGGCTGAATCAAATGAAAAATTAAGAAAGTGGGTGCTTTTGCTAATTAATTTAAATTTAGTACCTCTAATGAGAGGTACTAAATAAACGTTCATTAGGCTGCCCTACTGCGTAATAGCAAAAGCTTAATGCACAGTAGCCTATTTTTACTGTGCATTAGCATATTAGCACTGTTTTTATATGACACTTTAATGCGCAGTAAAATAGGCCACTGCGCATTAAAGTGCACTTGTAGATGTGCCCAGTAACTACAAAGGAAGCATCAACTAGGCTGTGGTGACCCAGATAAGAAATTCCCTAGAAATCCCCAGTTGTAACAGTTGCAGGAGCCTGCTAGGGGCTCAGAGGACCTGGGGATAATGAAATAAGAGGAGAAGGTGCATGCTGGAGTAGGGCTTCCAACAGTCAAAACCAGAGCTGTAAAGTAATGTCTGCTGATACGCTCTCCTGGGTCTGCTATGAAGCACTGCAAGCAGGGGCAGAGACAGAGGCTGAGGCATGGTTTTAATTTTCTTTTGCTTGTTTAATCTTTCTACTTAAATCTTTCTTGTATCTTTCCTCTTTTTTCCTAGAAAATAAAAGGGAAAAGTGAGGGGAGGGAGGAACAGAATGATTGAAGCAAAGGCTGCATATGCCTAAGGAAAAGGAGACAAAAGAACTGAGAAAGGAGCAGTTTCACAAGTTCCTTGCCTCCTTCCTTTGCAACAAGTGGCAATAAGGTGTAGACTCTCCTGACATCACTGTCAGAATGGAAGAAGACTGATAAATGACAATATCATATCTAATTCAGCATTGTTGTGAGGATTAGTTAAAATGTCTCCACAGAACTGTAAACATGTGAAGCACTAAGATTGTTATTAATAGTGAACTCTTCCTGACATGGATTGGTTGACATATAGTAAGGAAGAAGCTTGCACATTCTGAACACTACCAAAACTAAATAATAAAAATAAAGGTCTAAACTGGAAAGGAATCAGAGTTGTTTTAGATGATGGTTTCATGCAGTAAACTAGACCATGTCTTCTCTAATTATATATAAAAACCACTTAAAAATTTGGAAATGCCAGAGTTAATATTCCTCCCTTAACTAACCCCTCAGGATCATATACACAACGACATAGTATTTAACGATGTGAATGCTTACTATTTGCCCACAGGATCCTTACGTCAGCACAAAGGATGGATGGTGTTCACTAAATAAACAACTATTAAATGTTTTATTTGTAGTGTTCAGCTTTTGACCTCAGGCCTTATTTACTGCACATTGTTCAAAGTTTGCTCTGAATACAAAATAATTAATTTCCTAACAGGTTTTTCTACATCATCATAATAGATCTGAGTTTAAGCATTAATGAATTTGTTTCACAACAGTCATGTGAAGTATGTATGCGTGGGGGATATTTTCCACATTTTACAAATGAAGGGACTGGAAAACTGGAAGACTTTGACAATCTGACATGGTTAAGGCCTAACTTTTCAGAAGATTAAGTATAATATAGTACTTCATTTGTTCATAGCGCAGTTCCCTCATCTGGAGCTGCAAGAGTGCTTAGCACATCTGTGAACAGATCCTCTACAGAGAAGTTGATTTTCCCCATTACAGGCAGCCAATGCCCTGGGTGTGTGCTAAATACCTTGCTTAATTATCTTCCAGTTACATCATCAAATTACAAAAGTACATTTATTTGAAGCGCTATAATACATACAGGGCATGGCTACACATGCATACTAATGCAACTTTATTAGTTTACTCCAGCCTAATAGCCTTGCACATATAGACACTGAGACATTTGCTGCAGAGCTAATTAGTGTACTCTGCAGTAAATGTCTTGTGTAGACACACCCACAGATATGAAAACTGAGTCCAGCTTCACGAGCTACAAACAGACTAAACACTACAGTAGTAAATCTAATTTCGGAAAATATCCATGTATGCCATA
Organism: Alligator sinensis; assembly: GCF_000455745.1. NCBI lineage: Eukaryota > Metazoa > Chordata > Crocodylia > Alligatoridae > Alligator > Alligator sinensis. The sequence goes on along the minus strand of NW_005842265.1, from coordinate 1,179,899 downwards.
TGGTGAACCCCAACAGCAACTCAGTTTTGGGATGCATCTCTAACACCTACTATGTAGCAGTCTATTGGCACCTACATGGTTTGTCAGCCAGGTTGAAGCCTTCACATCCACTGCACAGACCTCTGCCACTGGAGCCAATAGAAGCAGCTCATAGCAGTACTGGGTAAGTACTTCTGTGGGGATTGGTGGGAGCAGGTACTGAGATATACTCTTTATTACTGGGTTTCAAGAATATTTATTAACAGCAGAGTAATGCTGAAACCAGGAATCCTTGCAAATGAAGGAAGTGTGTACTGGTGATGATCACTCTTCTGCCCTTGCCTATCTCTTCCCCACATCTCACAGATTCTTATCCCACTCCTGCTACCAGTCCCAGGGATCCTCGTTCAATCTCTTTCCTTAACTAGTTTAATTTCCAGACCTCTCAGTTGTCTCCATCTGTTCCCATCCCATCTGCCCATCTCAATCTCCCCCCTTCCATATCCTTTATCCCAATCTCTGCCCAGCCAGTACTATTTTAATTCTACTTTGTCCAATCTTGGTTCCTACCCCAACTTTGAGTTTTCGTTCCAGCCTTCCTTCCAGGTTCATTGGTTTACTCACTTTATTTATCAAATTAATACCAAACACTTTTAAAACAGGTTCAAAAAGGGATTAGTCATATTATGGAGGGCAGTCCCATTAATAGCTATTAAACAGAATGGTCAGGGATATGTCCTCTGGCATCCCTAAACCAATTATGTTAGATGCCAGGAGGGGAGTAATGGGATGGATCACTCTGGATATGCCCTGTTCATGTAGTCTCCATCCATAGCATCTACTATTGCCACTGTCAGAGACAGCATACTCCTGCTTGAAGTGAGATTCACCCTGTCTAAACTATCTAATTCAAGTGACAGTCTAAATTGCTCCCTAAAAGTGTCCAAGAATGGAGATTCCACCACCTTTCTAAATAACCTGTTTCAGCGTTTAACCACCCTTATAGTTGAACATCTTCCTATTAACCGACATAACTTCCCCTTTTTGCAATATAAGGTAATTGCTCCTTGTACTGTTCCCTGCAGGCACTGAAATCAGTCCATTACCATCCTTTGTATAACCACCCTTCAGATATTTGAAGACTATTATTAAATCCCTCCTCACAGTCTTGCGTTCTCCAGGCTAAACAGTCCTATTTCTCCCAACTTTTTTCATAAGTCACATTTTTCAGGCATCTAAATTTTTTGTTGCTTTCTATTGGATTCTTTTCAATTTGTCTACATCTCTCCCTCAAAGACTGGTGCCCAAAAACTGGGCTTATGGTTTACAAGTTTTTCTCCATGGTTATGAAGACTAAACACTTTTTGAAGAAGCTGACATTTTTTAATCTTTGCTTGGGTCCAGAAGTTGGGGCTTTTAAAAACAAACAAGCAAAGAAAAACAAACATGCTGTCATGAGACTTCACATAAAATAATGAGGACAACAGCAACTGCATCTGTCTGGGCAGACATGGTTCTGTGATTGGGGCCTATACTTTCTTTTTCCCTACTTGTCCTCAGACCATTTAGCACCAGCCTCCTCACTGTCCTTCTCTAGCACCTCTCCATTGTGTGATACCCTTGTCCTCTGCAGTGGTTCCTTTCGGCACCTGGGCTGCATACAAGTGCCCATCCTGTGTGTGGAAAAGCCACATCCCTCCTGCTCTCGCCCTGCCTGACTCCCCCAGTTCTCCCCTCTTTCTATTGCATGTACGCTTCCATTTCTTTGGTATTCACTTAATTTTTCAGGACACCTCTGCAAGAAGCAAAGCTCAGGGGGTGCCACTCTCACTCAGTCCTCTTCCGGCCCAGGGGTCTCAAAGCCTGTGGGCCAGATCCAGCCCACAGACCCACTCTATCTGGCCTGCTAGGCCACCCAAATTCGGAGGCCTGACCTGCTACAGGACTCAGGGTCCTTTGGCCACATTGGACCTGGCCAGGCTCAGCACTGCTGCCCTCTGACCCCCTGTTACCAGGGGAAACCCTCCTGTCCCTGTTTCTGGACCCCTTACAGTTGCTGGACATCCCACTCCCACTGCCCCCACACCCCTGGTAGCTGCACCCATGCTGGATCCAGCCCCTGAAGAGCCCCCAGCGTGGATTCAGCCTGGAGCCACAGCGGAGGTGGCCAACCCGCTCTGTACCAACAGCTACATGAGGCAGGACTGAGGTGAGCGACTGCTTGTGACTGGAAGCCCCCTCCCCCCACTGCAAAGGCAGCAGGGCCCTGACCTCTGGGTGTATCCACCCGGGCCTCTTTTAAGCAGGTGTAGCCTAAAATCGTTGTTTTAAAGGTGCATTAAGGGCACACGTCTACATGTGCATGCCTTTGATGCACCTTAAAAATGGCGATGTAAGGTCATACGAGCCTAAATTTGATACCCGCAAAAAGCAGGTATCAAAAGTAGGCGCAAGTGGCCAAGTCACATTAGCCCACCTGTTAGTGGGTGCACGCCACGTTAATGCCCATTCATGCGTCTGCACCTACCTATGCTAACGCAACTTGGCTATTAGGGCCCAGATTGAATGCGCACTGGCGTGCCCTTGTGTGGATGTGCACCGAAATCACCTTAACATGCTCAGGCATGGGAAGTAAGTGTGTAAATACATGTGTATAAGTGCCTGGCGTGTGTTTGTGCGCGTGACAGATGCAGGAGCACTTGGACCCAGGCTGCCCCTGTGAAGACCCCCCCCAGCTCGAGGATGGTGCGCCGATGGGGGGGGGGGAAGGAGGCAGTTATGTCACGCGCGCCCCGCCCCCAACATGGCCGCCCTGCTCCCGGATGGTCAGGACGTCTCGAGCGAGCCCCAACGACCGAGGTATAACTGTCCCTAAGGTCACGTGGGTAGGGCCGAGGGTGGGGCGGAGCCAGGTGGGTAGGCGGAAGCCAGCGGTGATTGGAAGGCGGGGGTGACGTTTGCGAGGCCCCGCCCCTGGGGGCCGGGCGCTTATATAAGGGGCAAGGCGGGCGGTGGGGCGGGCTGGGCGCGCTGCGGTTGCTGAGGTGAGCGGGGAGGCGGAGCAGAGGGAGCGGGCTAGGGCCGCTGCCGCCGTATCCATCGTCCGCACTCGCAGCAGCGTTCATCGCGGTGGCGGCGGAGGTGAATTCCGCGCTCCCTGTGGCGGTGGCCCATGTTTGTGGGCGGCCTCGCCCCGTCCCGCCGGGGCCGCAGGGGGAAGCTGCTTCCCCCCGAGTCGGCGGAGCCCTTGAGAGGCCGGGCGGGCAGGGACCCCCCGCACGCGTCTGGCCCCGCCCGGCCCTGCCTGGGGCCGCATCGTCCTGTGAAGGGCGAGAGATTCGTGCCCGAAACCAGAGCACTCGCCGCTTCTTGTGCCCCCGCCCCGGGCGCGATGGGGCAGGGAGCCTCGCATGGGCGCTGAGGTTTCTGGAAGCATCCCTGGCGCTGCTGTGCGGGGTGACTGGAGAGCGGCATGGGGAGAAGGGGCTAGGAGACACTTGAGCCAGGGGAAGTTTGTCGCGGTTGGAGGTTGTGCTAGAGATGTTTGAATGGATGAAGGTTGGAACTGGAAGGGGATGTCTTGAATTTTTTTTTTGGTACCTGGGTGTGTTCATTTACGTGGTAAGAGCAATAATAAGAGTAAATCTCTTTGCAGCCCCATCCGTTTCAATGGTGCAGCTTTCCCAAGCCCAGGCTCGCTGCCTGTCGCCTTCAGTCCTCTCCGAGGAAGGGGAGGACAAGAGCATGAAGCTGGCCAAGCAGCAGGTGAATCAGCTGGGGGAGGGTCAGCCTCCGCTGAGCCCCCTGCAGTCGGCTCTGAACTCTGCAGCCAATACTGCCCAGGCATACGAGACTTACATTGAAAATGGGATCATCTGCCTCAAACACAAGATCAGGAACATTGAGAAAAAGAAGGTAACTTTGGCTTCTTCATCTCATTAAAAAAAGTGGTGTTTTAGTTATTCAAGTTGCAGTTAATTGATAGTTAGCTTTCAGCCATGCTGTGAGACCACACACAGCAGTTCTTAAAAGCAACAGTATGGATGTGATGCGATGACTGCAGCTATTATCAAGTGACCTGTAAAGCAGTTTAACATGGCTACGGTTCAGATTAAGCAGTAGTGCTCAAGGCCAAACTTGGCAGGGAAATTCATCAAATGTGAAAAGTATGGCTCATTCTTGTACACTTCAGTATTTATTTGTTTCCTTTTTTTAAAGATTTTTTTGCTAACTGTACTGCTGTTAAATCTAGAAATGGGGAAACTGCGTGGCAATGGTGGTAAGCTAACTTGGTTGTATTGCATACAAAGGTTGTGTAGTAATAACCCCCTCATTAGTTCTTTTGTAAATAAAACTAAAATTGAGCTATTCTAAAATCTGAGTTCATAATCTTTGTACATATAAAATTTAGTGTGTTTTTTTTCTTGTTTTTATAGTGAAAATTGGGACCCAGAAGTGCATTTTAAAAGCGCAGATTGAGAGAATTGCTTCCTCTGACTCAAGTCAATGCTGATTATATTTTATTATGTATTTTCAATTTCTTATGAAGTTTGGTGCCTAGACTGCAGGAGCACATGCATTTTTTTTCAATAACTGATTCAGTTGTCAATGTCCTTTTTTAAATTTTAAGCATTTTTTGGAAGGCTGCTTGCTAGGAGAACTGTTGGCAATCTGGTAAAGGGCTATGGCTTCAAAATACTAGATGAAAAGTTGCATTTATTCTTAATTGAGTGTAGAAAGAAATCTAAATTTAGACATGGATAGATTGGTTTTTAGCAGTTAAAAGTTTATAGTCATGAATGAAATGGCATTTGCAATCTAAAAGCATCTATGATTGCTTTCTAGATTTGAAACAGGAATTTATTTATTTTAAGTTTTCTCAGTAAAAATGATAAATTTTCATGAACCTACAGAGCAAAGGGTATTATATGTAGTGTTTTAAGCATTAGACTTGCCTTTTTTTACTTCAAGAATGTGTAATCCTGAATAACTTTTTAAAATATAGGCATTGTGTTAATTAGTTTCTTGTAAAGAAATGTAAAGTGTAAGATTTGCTATACCTACTTGTATCTTTTTGCAGGGCTGGGTTAACACATAGGCAAACTAGGCACATGCCTATGGCCTTAAGTGAAGAAGGGGCCCAGTTGTGCTTGTTTTAAATATTACAATTGAGTGGGAGGGGGGAAGTAATGTAAATATACAGTATATTAAGTGAGGAGCCTATGAGTTCGTTTGCCTAGGGCTCACTATAAAAGGTTAATCCATCCCTGTCCTTCTGAACTATTTTTCCCTCTGGCAGTGAAGGCATTTTTCTTGTGAGAAATTGTGGAAGTGGTAATTTGAATAGTTAAACAAAGC
>NW_005842265.1:1159936-1174531 GCF_000455745.1 Alligator sinensis | reverse complement strand
GCAGGAATGAAGATTCCTTCTTGTACTCTGCAAGAACTGCTGCTGATAGACGTATCTAGGTTTTTATTAAATCACTCAAATGGACTTAGTGTTGTAATTATGATGTTACAGGATTAAATCATGTTTGGTTTGAGGTTTTCAGACAGCATAAGGATGAGCACAGCATAAAGGTGTGGCAAGGCTTTCTTTTTATTGATTTCTCCTGGTGTGTGAGGAGTGAATATATTAAAGCTCAGGCCATATAGCTGAGAATAGTTCCCTGAATGTGGAAGGTTAAAGCCTAGTTGCATTTGCATAGGAGATGCTGGGTATGCACATCTCCTGACATCAAATTGCAGTCTACTGCGCTTCCTGTTTGAGGCTTTTCTTCAGTAGAGCTGAATGGTTAAATGATTCTGCACTACATGCATTAATTCCATCTGAACAAGTCAGGCATAGGTTGAGAGTTACCTTGGCATATTGATGGCTCTCCTTCCATTACATCCATGCATTAAAACCCTATGATTATGTAGAAACAGCATGGCTTCCTACTCGGTAAATATGATAGTTTTAAGGTGACTGTATTCTTGGTCTCTGCTTCTAGTATTGGTATGCAAGTGACTCTTATTTGGATGTATGCAGAAAAAGGAACAGTATTAATTACTGTAAACTACAATAGTGAATTCCTTGACTTTTACAAGTCAGTTTGGAGGTGCTGCAAAACATGAAACGGGGTGAATTTGATTTAAATCAAATCTATTTAAATTACTGGTCAGAAACCAGAGATTAAAATCAAGGCTTCCTACAAAAAGTGCATTCTTGTTCTTTGATGTAACTGTAATACATTATTCACAACTCGGAGAGAGATGTAGGATTCATTTTTAGAAGCAGTGACTTTCCTGAAACATTTTAAAGAAGTGGTTTATTTTAGTATTTTTTCAGATTAATCTTGCAGCCACATAAGAGAACTGAATTATGATCTGGTTATTTTATTTACCAAAGCTAAATGAAGCAGATACTTGTGAAGTCATTGGGAAGTCTATCATTCACTAGATTAATTATGGATATTTGGGGGATTTTTGCCACGCTGTATTAGGAGGACATCAAATGAGCGCTGCAGCCATACGTTGTTAGCTTGGGGCTTTCTTATTTCTTCTAGACTTCTCGTTTTCTATGGTGTGGCAAGCCTGCTGCCACGATTAGGCTTTTCCCTTCTAACATACCATTTTCTCACTAGATCTCAAATCAATGGAGAGGCTATACCCGGAAACTTATTCCTTAAGACTTCTGGAATATTCTGCTCAAAATGTTTCTCTCTTGTTTCTACTGCCCCTCTCTCCTTGCATTTATCTCCAGACTCCTCCTCCTTGCCCAGATCTACTTCACCCCCAACAATGCTCTATTCATTTAACTTCTTGAAACTTTGCACTTTTAGAGAGAGGGAAGGGCTTTACTCAGTATACACAAACTTGCAGAGAGACAGTAGGGCTGATGGGTAGCTAATCAGGGTTATCTCTCATCTCCTTATACTGCTTTTAACAAGGATGTTACCTCTGGAGACAACAAACTCCCCCTATGCCTGAAGAAGGGCATTTGTGCCCAAAAGCTTGCAAAGAACAATTTTTCCAACTGTTTAGTTGGTCTAATAAAAGATCTCCCCAAAGAACCTTGTCTACCTGTGATCTCTGGAGACACAAATCCACAGTTTGATGACTGAAACTCTGTGATGCTTAGATGCTTAATGGGATCTTCTAGACCAGGGGTCGGCAACCCCCAGCATGCGTGCCGAGCATGGCACACGAGTCCATTTTGCTCTGCACACCACCACCTGCCTGGCCTCTAGGCAGCTGCTGCCAGCTGGGAGCCTGGGCTGCTGCCAGCAGGCAGTTGGGAGGCTGCAAGCAGCCCCGGGCACCATGACTGTCCTGGGTGGCTTGCAGCAGGGCTTCTGGCCTCTCAACTTCCTGCTGGGAGCAGCTTAGGCTCCGGGGCTATCAGCAGCTACCCAGAGCCTGGGCTGGCTGCAGCCGGGAGCCTGCAAACAGCAGCTGTTTTCCTGCACTGGCCCTGGCCCTGGCTGCCTCCCAGACCCAGCCCCAGGAACCAGGAAGGCAGCACGTGCTGGTAATGCTCCCTGATGTGCTACTCTCCCCTGCTGCTTATGCAGAGCAGTGTGTGGAACCTGGTATGGCAGGGTACGAAAGCTCCCTGCCATTTAGAGCTCCCTGCTGCCCTGGCAACACTTCTCCTGCAGGTGGGGCCAGCAGTGAGGGGTACAACACTGCTGTTGCCCTCTCTGCCCCCATGCACACAGGGGAGGTGTGACCAAGGCAGCGCAGAGCTTGCAGCTGCAGGCAGCTTCCCTGTGCAGCCCCTCTGTGCTGTTGCTCAGGGTTGCACACGCTGCACTCCCAGCCCTGCTGCCCTCCAGAACGCAGGGGCCACACAGGGAAGCTGCCTGCTGCTGCAAGCTCTGCACTGCCTTGGACACACTTCCCCTGTGCACACGGGGGCAGCAGTGCACGGTTGTGCCCCTCACTGCAGTGCTGTCGCCGCCTTCAGGGGAAGTATGGCCAGGGCAGTGGGGAGATCAGAGCAGCAGACTGCTGTGCCCTACTAAACCGGGCTCCACATGCTGCTCTGCAGAGCTGGCAGGAGGGGGCAGCACGGGAGAGAGCACGAATGTGCAGTGCGCACCCATCCTGCCCCTGCCTCCCACTTGGATCTGGGGGGGCGCAGGTTCCCTCCTGCCCCCCAGGAGTGCATGCTGCTGCTGGGAGCCATCTCCACCCCCTGCCCAAGCCCACAGCAGGTAGCAGGAACTGGCTCCCCCACTGCTGCTCCTGTTGCAGCAGCCACTGCCTTCTGTTGGAGGCAGGCAGAGAGCTGTGGACCTGGTGGCTCTGGCAGCTCTGGCGGTTGCGGGGCAGGGGCTTTGGGTGGGGGCCAAGGGGCATGAGCAGGGCTGGGAGGCTGCTGTGTGGGGACTTGCACAAAACAAATACACAAGATCAGAGGTAGTATCAGAAGTTTTATTTATTGTCACCAGGTTTACAATGTTTAGAAAATCTGGTATTTACCATAAAGTATAGCTAATAATCATAAATGTTGCCCAAATATGCAGTACATCCTGCCACATGCTCCCTGCCCTCATCTTATTTTTCTGGCATGCTGGCACCTTCCAAGGTAGACCTTGTGGGGTTTTTGGCATTCCACCCAAAAAACAGTGCTTAGTCTAGAACAGGGGTAGGCAACGAGTCCCATTGAGTAGAGTGGTTTTCTTTAATCTTTACTAATCTATGGGGTTCCCAGAGGTTCCTCTATAAGACTGAGCCCCTAATATAGTCCATGGCCTGTTGTGACCTATCTATAAAACTTCTAAAGGTTACATGAATATATTGTCTCAAATAGTACATATTTAGAAGCTATAATTCCTATTCCATGATGAGATCTTTGAGCTTTAACATATCTTAAATTAAAACGATCTGTGTTAGGTTTTGTTTTGGGGTTTTTTTCTGTGCTTTTTTTTAAAAAAAGCATCTTGGCAAAAATCAAAATATAATGAAATTTAAAAAATGATTTAAATAAATCAGATTTATTTTAAAATTGTTGCTTTTTTTTAAAATGATGATAATCCACCCTGTTGTGAAACTGTGCTGCTTAATAAGGGACATCATAAAACCTAGTTTTTGCATATTTAACAGTAGTCTAGCACTTTGGAAATAATAGTTTTTCTGCATTTATCATCTTAATCAAACTAAATATAAAGCATAAGAAAGGACAGCATAAGATTAGCTTGCTTTTCATAAGCAGTATTTTTGAAGTTCTCTTAACTAAGGTAGAACTGGAAGAGGAAGGCAGCAGTCATAGTACAGCTGGTGAAAGCTAAACAAGTGAAATTATGTTAAAGGAGTTGGGCGCTATCTTATAGAAAAAAGTATATGAAAAAGTTACAGCAAAAAAAAATGGCATGCTTGGAAGGCCAAAATGGAGAGTTAGGTAGGACCAAAACCTTAAATATAGGCAGGGTTGAACTGTGCCACTTTTTTTTTTTTTTCCAGTGAAGAGTTGGATTGGACTCAGATTCTATTTAGCTGCAGACTTTTTTAAGTCTAGGTTATGTACAGTAAAGGAATGAAGTATTCCAGTAAAGTGTGTGTGGTTGGTTTTTGGTATTTAAACAGATGAGAACTGATTTTGAATCTTTTTTAGCTTAAGCTAGAAGACTACAAGGATCGCTTGAAGAAGGGTGAAGCCCTCAATCAGGACCAGTTGGTGAGTGGGTCTTTGTTTGTTTGGTTATTTTAAGTTGAGCCCTCTAACATGTTTAGAGTTTTCAAGTTAAATAGTACTAAAGTGCAACATTTGTGGAGCAAGTTTTGCTAAGGACTGTCTCAGCTATCATTGAGTTGTCTGATAGTAAAACCCAATAGGCCTGCTTCTGATTTGATGTCAAAATGACAGTTTAAGTGCCTATTAATGCCTAAATGTTTTGTTTTGCATTAACTTTAAATAGATTTTTCAAAAGTAAGTACCGTTTCCAAGGACACCCTCTCCAGATATTGTTCTCATAGCATCTTGTGTTAGCCTTCTTGATCTGCAGTTCCAGTCTTTGAATAGGTATATGCACTCAGCTTTTCCATGATGAGAAATTGTCATATTACTATAAATGAGGCTTGTGTTCTAATGATAAATGACTTGGTACTTGCAGCTGATGGGGATAGTCATGTTTAATGTTGACTAGTTATGATGATGAGCCTTAATATAAGTGTGTTATTTAACATTAATTTAAAGTAATCTACCTTACCATTCTAGATATATTTTTGTATTGCAGTACAGCACTTCTGAGGTGATCTGTAGAGTCTGACTAGGCAGCTGAATTACTCTAGGGTGACTACTTCTAGTGTTACCATCAGTAATTGAGTACTGCCCCAATATGATCAAGTACAGGGGTTTCCAAACTTTTTTCTTATAGTGTACCCCCTTCCAGACATACCAGCTGCCCACATACCCCTACTAGCATACCTTTTGTACTTTAGCCCCTTAAATGTGTAATGGTAGTTGTTAATTTCCATTATAATTGGCAGTTTCTCCCACATAAACCCCCTGATCTGGTACCATCTTCATTGATGGAGATGCAGCTTCCATTGGCCTATCTGGACCTAGCTTGACTTTATTATGTGGAAGCTAAAAGCCAAGTGCTTTTGTTACAGGAAGCCATTAGAGTCGCTAAATTGATGTCTCATGCTTTCCCTGTATTATCAATAGAAGGCTGAGAAATAATCCTATGTATATCTTATGAGGGGTTTTTTCCTATTAATTGCCTCTGGTATTTTTCTGGGTGGGGTTTTTTTTTAATTTTGTAGTCAAACTTCTGGAATTCTATAAACATGGAGTAGGAAAACTTCATACTAGTTAAAGGTGACATGTCATGACACTGGCCTTGCATTTTAATCAAAATGGCTAGATAGTAGTATAAAAGTAGGCATTTATTGGCTGGAAATAATGCGTTTTCATTGCTTTGCATTAAAATTGATCCTTGAAATTTTTGTTATTTTTGTTTCCCTTGTTTAGCAAACAAAAGTCTGCATTCCATATATTGCTGGGTAACAGGCTCGTCTTTTTTAATTTTGTATAATGCAGTGGGGTAAGAGTAAGGGGAATGTCACAATTCAGGGCTTAAACTAGATCTTCTGGCTTATGCTAGTTGTATGGTTGTATGGTTCAAAATCATTCTTGTGTAGTACACTGCTATTTATCAAATATCCTTTAAAATATATCAGTGTGACAGGCACTGGCACTGTCAGCCTTCATGTCAGTGGTTACTATTACTAAACTGCTGCGTGGCTCCCACTTCTAAGTATTGTGGTTTTAAGAACACTTTCTATTCCAGTGTGTCCACTGTATATTGCACTGTCAACACATAGTTCTTGTTCTCAATTGAATGTACTTCAGGACAAGCAATAACTGGAAGGTGAGGGGATAAGGACGTGTAGCTTGCTTGCTTCATGGTTTAGGTCTGCTAGAGCAGTGGTTCTCAACCTTTTCTTGTACCAACGGCCCACTTGTAAACATCAACAGCCAGTCCTGACCCAGCACCCCTTACTCCTGACAGTTTCCCACGTGCTTCTCCTTTAAAAATGGATTTTCCTTTAAAAGTAGACTAACAAGCTGTAAAGTTTGTCTGCTACCCTTTCATATATTCTTGTGACCCACTTTTAGGTTGTAACCCATGGGTTGAGAAGCACTGTGCTAGAATAAATGGCCATCTAGCATGCACCAGTAATTGGGACTGGTATGCCTAGATACCACTACTGCTTCTACATCTGCCTCATCTCTGATTTTTTGTGATTAAACTAAATTGATAAAAATCTCATCAGTAGAAAGAAATGTAGATCTCTGAATTGGAAGTTTGATAGGAATTAATGCTAATGAGTTAGATTCCAGGATTTGTTGAGTATCCTCTGTTTCCACTGGGCCTAGTGGGACCTTGAACAAGTTTTGGCTCTTGCAGAACCATAGCTCTTCTTGCTTACTCCTGTAGGAGACATCTGTAGTAGATTTTTGAGTAGTTCTGATAAGCAAGAGGCTATCTAGATGGGGGATAGCAGACGCTGCTTTCCTGTTTTTGATCTTGCATATGGCAGCACTGAATCTGAAGACTAGACAAGTGAAACCAAACTCTCTGCAAACTAAATTGAAAAAAGTAGAGTCCATTTTTTTTTTAAAAGCTACACCAGCGTGGAAGGTTCAGTACCTCCCCCCCCAACCATGTTTTAGTTAAAAGACACTTCCATGAACACTGACCTGTTATATCAGGGGTGGGCAAAATATGGCCCATGGACTGGATCCAGCCCACCAGGCCACTCTATCTGGCCTGCGGGGACCTTAAAAAAATTTAGAAAATATTTATCTGTTTCTGACTACCTGCCAAAGGTGACAGAAGCCAGGGGTAGTAGGACCCAGGGGAAGCCATCAGCAGGACACAGTAGCCCAGCCCTTTACCACCTGCAGCTATTTTCCTGCCTTCCTGCCCCTCTACTGCTGCAGTACCACGTGGCTCCCGGCTGCATCTCTGGACACAGGAGCATGGGGCTGTGGCAGGGGGTGGGGGAGCAGGGACTGTGTTCATAGGGGGAGCCATACACGCAGACCCCCCTCACACAGCCATACCTGCAGATCTATACCCACCTCCCACACAACATATGAGTAAGACCTAGTTTTAAGTTATTGTATACAATCACCTCTATGTACACTATACAAATGCATGTAAACCATGACAAATGTATTTTTTTTTTTTTTTTTTTTTTTTTTTTTTTTTTTTTTTTTTTTTTTTTTTTTTTTTTTTTTTTTTTTTTTTTTTTTTTTTTTTTTTTTTTTTTTTTTTTTTTTTTTTTTTTTTTTTTTTTTTTTTTTTTTTTTTTTTTTTTTTTTTTTTTTTTTTTTTTTTTTTTTTTTTTTTTTTTTTTTTTTTTTTTTTTTTTTTTTTTTTTTTTTTTTTTTTTTTTTTTTTTTTTTTTACATCTACAACTTCTGTTAATTTAACTTTTGCTTTTTAGAATTTAATTTGGTATTTTTCTGGTTCCAAGATGTCCTTCTCCTTGCCCCTGGAAGTACTCCTTTCAGCAAGGGGTTTTGCCTTCTGGGGGCAAAGGTCAAGGGTTAGGAGGCAGGACTTCTAGTCACAAGATGGCAGCCAGGGGGCAGGGCAACATGGCAGGAGCAGCAGGGGTTTTTGAATAGCCAGTGCAGGAAAGACCCTATTATATCTGGATGGCATGGTGCTGTTCCTGTTTGACTTCTAGGGTCAGGTGGCACAGCTGCTTCTGCAGTATCCTGGCACCTGGCTCTTGCAGTCATGTGGCTTCTCTAGCTGAGCTCCTACTGTCGGGGGGGTGGGGGATGCAGGGCCACTCCAGATGTGACTGGCTCACCTCTGCCCTGCCCTGCCCTCACCCCTTCAAATTTTGCCTGCATGTTACGATTAACTTGCATCACAAGTTTTGTGTTCTTAAACTGTCATTCATAAGCTCTGATTTGTCAATGTGACTAGAGGGACAACTGAAGCCTGTTCTCAAACTTAGGCAAATAAGTATGTATTAGATTTAGGATCATATGTACTTATGTTCTTGGCCATCAGATTTTGAGACTAAAGAGAGAACACCTAAAATCTAAAGCTCCTAGTTCACATGCTATAGCTTGTTATGCTGTTCTGATAACATCCTTTCAATCACATAATGTAAAATAGAGTTAATTTCACACTTCACCTGCTTTGGGTTCTCAGTTAAAACCAAGAGGATGTCAGTGGGAAATGTTTTAGGAATAACTACTTCCAAAGTTCTCATGGAATTTTAAAATGGATGTTTAATTTTTTTCATTAAACTCATTTACAGTATACTAAGCCTGTGGTTTGCCTAATGTCTGTATAGATTGGGTACTTTAGTGGGGTGCTTTTACCTAGTAGCTGGATGACAGCTTTAAATAAAAGTGCCAAAAAGCCCCACTGAACTGCTCAATCTATACAGGTGCTGCAGAGCTGGGTTGAAACTAACATGCTGCTGCACTTCTGTATTTTGTTTTGTTTCTTAATCTCTGCAAGCAGCTTGTGTGTCTTAAACCATTGTCTCCCAATATGAATCGACTTGGAATTCAAGTCTTCACTTTGTTTGAGGATGGAAATAATAGGTTTTTAATTAAGTTAGTTAAATTATTTTTTCTTTTAAGAGCATATAACAAAAGCTGTATAACTTAGCTTTATGGTATTAACAGTTGTAATCAATAGTCTTCTGAGAACTTTTGAAGTAACGGATTCAAGTTACAAAGCAAGCAGTGCACTTAACCTGTATTTACCTACTTGTAGGAGGCAGTGGAGAAGTATGATGAAGTAGTGCACAACCTGGAGTTTGCCAAAGAGCTTCAGAAGACTTTTTCTGGACTTAGCCAGGATGTAAGTATAATTTGCTTTAGTTGCTCAACCAGTTACATTTTTTTTTTTTTTAAACCTACCGTTTCAGACGTTTTTGTATAACAGCAGCATGTTAATCTGAGAAGGTGAAGCTGATGGTCCTGATTTGTAGATCATTTTGGAATGTAGTCTTAAATGACTCCAGTATGCAGAACAGTAGAATGGCTTTACAGTTTTTTCTGAGAATCTGAAATGTTGTTTGCAATAGTGAAAATGTGGTTAAAGTACAAGACAATTTGAGTTAAACATGTTCCATAGCTAGAACATGAAGAAGAATGATTTTGGAGCATGTGGAATCCCACAAAACTACTAACCAGATGCACTGTGTACAAAATGCAGTGAATCTCAGCAGGTTTTTAAGCATGTTCTGATCTGGGTCTGTTAAGTCAATCTGTAGAATAACCATCCTTTTGACAGGAGGTTTGGAACTTGAGTTCTATAGGAACACCTTCCATGGCCTGTGAGAGTAGAGTTGATTAGGTATTATTACTCTACCACTTTCTCCCTTCCTTTAAAATACAGGACCATTTCAAATGGGTGTTGTCTGGGCCCAAATCATTCCAGTTAGAGACACATTTTTGCACTTGTACTACTGAGTTCTGTTTTCCAGTTCAAAGTTCTTGTCTTTCCCACTAGCTTTGGGATTAAAATAAATTGAGAGCAGGATGAGACCCCTTCTTAAAACTAAATCTTGGTAGCTGTTGCAGTAAATTAAGCATGTCATACTGTTGGAAGTGTTGTACCTGTCTGTATCAGATCTCCTCCTTACAATATAGATCTTCCCATCAAGAATTTTTGTTCTTGCTGTTGAGGGCTTTCATGTTGTAAGAATATGAACTGCTGTTACTTTCTTCCAGTTTACCTCTAGAAAGTACGTAGTATTATAGATTTTAACCTGGCTGTGTTGTTCTTTAGCTTGTAGCACAATCGGAGACTGGGTGGGTTGGTTGGTTTGTTAGTTGGTTGTTTCTTGGATTCTGCAAAAAGCTGCAACTTTTTTTTTTTTTTAATGTTTAAAAACTACTGGATGCAGGAGGATCTCTTTCTCCCCCCCCCCCCCCCCCAAAAGTGTATGCAGGGTAGTGTTCCTTTTCTACTACAGGCAAAAACATCTCTAAAAATACTGCTTTTTAAACAAATTCCTTACATTTATCTTGGTTCATTTTTACTAACTGAGAATTCTTGCAGTATAGCTGGATGTTGGTTTGCCAGGTTGGTGGAAGAGCTTTGCTATCCAATAAATAGGAGCCTTGGATATTACCTAAACCTCTCATGACCATGTGTTTGAATAAAATGCTGTAGTTGTTTGTGCTAACAAAGTGTAGCAAGTGCTAGTCCACAAGGGTGGCTGTGAAACCCCCTGGTGGCCATGCAACCAGTGCCCTGCTTTGCCTCTAGTGTATTCTTTCCTTCTCACCTGTTATACCTTGATGTAACTATTGATGTTAGAAAGGGAGGCTGCCTAAGGGTCCTAAAGTGAGCCCTCGGTTCTTCTGACAGCCAGCAGGTCCCACCCAGACTTCATGGGTCTTAGTCATACTTTTGGGACCTCTTGGCTTGCTTGTGGGCCCTCTTGCCTTGCTCGTATGTCTCAGGTTACTTGTAGATTTAAGGGCTGTTCATGGCCTCTGAAGCTCCCCTACAACCGTGCCCATGCCTCACACATGTGGTTGTACAATAGCTCTCTTGGCAGAGGCTGAGAAGGCTAAGCCCCTGACCCTTTTCTGTAGCTGGGCCTTCTAGCCCAGGCCCAAAGTACTAGATGTGGCTTCTGGGCACAAGCTCTTATCTTGATGGTCTCTGCCCTGTTTTACCTGCTTTGGCTCCATCTGGGCGCTCTGGCCCTACTTCGGCTCTGCTCTGGGCAGTGAGCCTGCTCTCGGCTGTCTTGGCCTCCCTGGTTTGGGCACTAAGTCTGTTTTGGCTGTCTGGGCCCCCTGGCCCTATCTGGCTTGAGTTGTTTGGCTGCAGTCCACCCCTAGGCGGCAATCCTATAAAGCTCAAGCCAGGTCTTTGTCTTGAGGCCCTAATCCATGGCAGGACTTCAGGCACTCTTTTATGCTGTCATGTACAGCTGGGACGTCTACCAACTCTTGTCCCAATTGCAAACCATGGGTATAAACTATAACCAAGGAATAAGTCCTCTGGCTATAACAATTGCTCTGGGTCAAACATAACCAGTGGCTGCCTGGCTGTACAACAGGGCTTCCCCTTATCCTGGGTCACATTGCTCTGCAAGGCAGGAGCATTGTTTGTCTCCCTCAAGGTAGCATCAGTGCCAGCTAGCAGCTCTCCTGGACCCTCATGCTTTGGAGCTGCTTACTCTGCAGCCTCCAGGGCCACTGTGTAGGCTCAGTCTCTGAGCTTGTGTGTGTTAAGCCCTTCCCCCTTCCAGTTGTGTGACTTCCCTAGGCTGGCTTTAGGTGTGCTCTTTACCTTGATAAGCCCCTTGCTGCTTAGGTAGCAGTGTCTCCTTGCGGCCTTCCCTCTTGCAGCTGGTCCCTGTTAAGCTGTTTGGGCTTTAGTTGCTGCAGTTTCTCCCCTTAAAGTAACAGGAGTTCTGAGTTCCCTGTTTATACCATTACTCTATAATTACTCCTTGTGTATCCTGACAGTGGATACACACGATCCTTGAGGAGTTTGTAAGTGAAACATGTTTTACAATTGGGAAAAACTTCCTTATGTGACACTTGCATCCCTTGTGTAGCATGTACAGAATTCCTTGTTAAGCATGTAATGTAAATGTTTAAAGCCTAGCTAAAAAGGATGAACATGCTGTGGGGAAATTGTGAATAATTCATTAAGTAATCTATAGAATTGATAATGTTGAAATAATGGAGGAGTACCTAACTGCTAACCTTCCTAACTTACAAACATGGGCATCTTAGTTAAATATCTCCTTAAAGGAGGCATAAGCTTCAAGTTCTAGCCATTTCTAAATTTCTATTTAAATACAGACTTAGAGCTGGGAGAGACTGGTTCAAAAGCATATAGGTGCCTGGAGATTCAAGTTTAACTTGCTCAAGGTTTTTCCTAAGTCTCAGTAGGCATCTAATCTCCTCTTGAATATGGTCCATAGTTCATAACTTGTAGTTTCATTACCCATTCAGTTGTCGTAGCCTCTTCAGTTGACTAACTTACTCTTGCAATATAACAGCTGCTGAAAGCGCAGAGGAAGGCTCAGAGACGGGAGAACCTAGTAAAACTTGAAGCAGAGAAGAAGAAGCTGCGCACAATTCTGCAGGTCCAGTATGTGCTGCAGAACTTTACTCAAGAGCATGTTCAGAAAGACTTCAAAGGTGGCTTGAATGGTGCAATATATTTGCCTTCTAAAGAACTAGACTACCTCATTAGATTTGCAAAACTGACGTGCCCAGAAAGAAATGAGAGCCTGAGGTGAGTTGAAATCTTCCTACCTAAACATGGTTTATCAAGCATAAAATGAGTGGTGCATTTAACTTCTTAGTATTTGGGGCTATGCATTTCAGAACAAAAATAGCATGTTTTAAAAACTCGGGTCTATTAAACACAAATATGGTGTGTTGGAAGAGCTGAACAGCTAGCTCAGGGTTGGGCTGAGGTTGCTCACCGTGGGAGCCACATCTGATCCTTCACTGAAGTTCAAGAGCTTGAGGGGGAGGAGGGGGATGGTGCTAAGCAATTTGGAGTGGAGGTGACGGACAAACACCCCCCCACCCCCGCTTTAGCTTTCCCTGCAGGGAGCATGCCCCAGGGTAAGTGTCACAGCTGCAGCCCAGCACCTGAGCTGACAGCCCTGCAGGGAGAGGAGGGAGTGCACCCTGCGGGGGAAAGCCAGAGTGGTGGGAGGTGCTGGGCTGCACTGTCCTCCGGAGTCGCCTCAGGGAAAAGTGAGTGGAGCATTGGCCAATTTCTGGGGAGCCACAAGTATTGTGCCAGTGAGCTGCATGTGGCTCGTGAGCCACAGTTTGGCCACCGTGGAGCTAGCTATTCAGATTTGGGTGCCATTTCTGATTTCCCCAGTAATGCATGTGTTTATGCTGTACAGGTTTTCCTTGCTTTATGCAGGTTTTTTATGTGCGAATTTGCACTTTTGATGACCCTTTTTATACCAAAAATTCGTTATATGCGAGGTAAATTCACTCTTATACAATCAGTGTGGTGGAAACCTGCAGTCGGCTGCATTGTGTGGTGCATCATGGGAGTGACACGCACCAAAATATAGTCTCCTGTATGGATCTGTGCTCCTCACTCCTTGTCTGCTACGCACTTCTGTAGTCGCCATCCCCATTTTGGCTTCTAAGCACCCCACTAGCTTATTTCCTAACCCTCTCCCTGGTCCATCAATGAAGCCTTCACCACATTCTCTTCACACCAACTAAACATTCACCACCACCCTGTGCTTGTGTGTACTGTCTGCTGTTGGCAAGTACCAAAATTGTCTTGTAAAAGTGGTAGAAATGGGTCTGGGAGTCAATACAGTTACGTTCTTAGAACATACCCCTATTTGTTACTTCGTAAAGTGGGTTCCCTTTATGCAAATTTGAGTTGTATGTGTTCCGGGAAAACAGCACAACATAAAGTGAGGGAAACCTGCATAGTAATCTTCCCTTTTTACCTAATCATGTCAATCTGGGACCTCCAGCACAGGCCCAAGGCCTTGTCAGGCAGGGCCAGTCCAGCCCCTGCCATGTGGATCAACTCTGCAGACTCAATCTTTTGACACCCCTGCATCAACACACTAGTATATATGCATAACGTTTTCCCTTGCTAATAAGGGTTTTGTGGGGGGAGAGGATAAGTTGAAGAGTATTCAATACACAATGAAATGCTTGAATAGGCTTATTAACCTGAACTATCTGGAGAAAAAAAAAAAGGCATGAAGATCACACTTTTTGTTAGCATGAGTTTTGAACTTATTACCCAAGTAGCAGCAGCAAGAATGTCAGCTTCTCATTCCACATGAACTGTACCCACCTAGAACTGCATTGGTATTAATGAATAAGAGTTCAGCTGAATATGCAGAAGCATCATACAACTGGATGAGAGAGACTGATGCCATTGTTAAATAACAGCCCTCAGACAAAGCAAGTGAGACTGACTTTTGCACAACCCAGTGTCTAATATTTTAGGACTGGGTTAAGCAGTGATTTTTAAGCAGCAACCCTGTACCTTAGGCCAGTGATTCTCAGCCTTTTTTTGTACCAGGGCCTATTTGTAAACATCAGTGGCCAGTCCCAACCCAGTAAATAGTTTAAGCAGAAAACAACCTCTTGTGCATGCCAGTGCCCCATACTCAACCTAGTGCCTTCTGCCCCCACCCCTGGGACACAGCCCTCCAGTGTGTGGGACAATTGGGAGGGTATGAGGGAAAATGAACCCCCCCCTCCAGATTTGTGCATCCAGGGGACACTGGCTGCAGCCTAGCTGGACTGGCATGAGCAGGACTGGCCTACCTGGCTGGCCTCTGCAGCCCAGCAGGTAGGAGAGAGCAGGGCAGCAAGACTTGCTGCTGCTGCCACCAAGACCCCCCACATCAGCCATGCTGCCAGTAGCACAAGGAATAATGGATGGAGAAGTGGGGGGGGAGGGCATGCTGTCCTCATCTCTTCCCACTAGGCCAAAGTTGTACCCCATTGCCATGGCCCAACCCCCACCACTGCTCCTCTTCC
>NW_005842265.1:1121144-1159905 GCF_000455745.1 Alligator sinensis | reverse complement strand
CACCCCCCCCCCGCAAATGGAAAACCCAGGTCCCTATTTATCAGCATATACAGTATTAGTATGGTGAAGCACAAACAGCATTATTTTTCCAAAACTGTATGCAAAATATGATCCATTTTTAAAAAGTTTGTTCACAGCCCTTTCATAATCTTCTTGCAATTCACTTTTGAGTCACGACTCATGGGTTGAGACATGCTGCCTTAGGCAGGCAGTGCCCATATCAGAAATGGGGCACAGGCTTAGTTGTACTTTTGGCTGCAGGAAACCACTGCATGCTGTTCAGGAGACAGAGGAAAGAGCCTGGTACTTTTAAATAAACATTTTTTGAATTTGGTGCCTTCTCTGCTCTTCCTGAAGTAGAGGTGGAATGTTGCTTTGAATACTGCCACACAGCCTGCCTAATGAAAAGCACTGCCAGGATTGGGTACAGAGTGAAGATTACTATGCAGGTTTCCCTCACTTTGTGTACTACATCTATCACAACTTGGTACATGTCCCAGACCAGCCCTTTACACAGGCAGTGTGCGCTGGTTCTGGCATGTGGGATTTGGGGGCAGGTCTCTCGGCCTGATCTGGCCCACATGACTGGCCATGCACCATTTGTCTTGCCTGTAGACCAGCCCAACCACTCATCTGGCTCACTGGGTTAGATGAACTTGATCCCCTGTGTTAATGGGATACAGGGAATGTATTGTAATCCTGTTTGCATTTCTAGATTGGATTTGTGTGCGTGCATGCGTCTCTTGTGATGCTGAACCTTATTACAAATGGATTGATGTTTTAGGGCCTCTAAAAAGCCTCTGAGTGCTTCCCAAACTCTTTCCTCAGCATGACCCCTCACTCCCAACCCACAGGCCCTGCACCCCCATCCCAGCAGCGCCAAGCCCCGGTTGTCACCTGTGTCTGGAGGGGAGCCTGGTTCCCATTCTCCCTCTGCCATGGACAGCACAGCTAGAGGGGACGATCTGTGCTGCCTGCTGTGGGCTCAGGTCTCCTTGCCCTGCTGCCCTCCCTCTGGGAATTCTGTGACCTGGTGGGCAGGACCTGGCATAAGAGGGAGCTCTGTGTTGCCATGGCTATCCTGTCTGCCTGGCAGCAGTAGGGTCTCAACATCACGCTGCTGCCAAACCTCACCTTGGCAGCTATGGTGGCATGGCGCTTCCTTTTGGCTGTGGAGGCAGCTTCTGCCTGCAGTTGGTCTGGCCCAGCTGCACCCCTGTGCCTTGCTGTGAGTGCAGAAATCTCGGGGTGCATGTCCCCCTACCACATTACCGTGCTCCCCCCCTGCCACATTGCCTGTGCCCCCTCCTTACCTGTGCTCCACTGCTGCTTGGCTGCCATGTGCACATGCATGTGGTGTTCCCCCTGCCTCCAAATAAGCCAAATAAACTCCGAATGGGTTTATTTGGCTTCAAGTTTAGAACTGCTGCTGGTGGATTCATGTCCTAGCTGTGGTATAATATTAATGCCTGAACACTTAGATCACAAAGGGCAACTTCTTAATATACACTACTAGGTGAAGTCACCAGCTTTATGACTTCTGTAGTGGTAAGTCTGTGGCTGCTATCTTAGAGTAAATTGTACAAAGAACTATTCTTGTTGTCCTTTCTTTTGTATAGCCATAGCATCTAGATATAGTTCTGGATCTCACTTATTCTAGGTGCTGCATAAGGAGAAATTGATTCTGGCAGTTTAAAAGTGCCTTGGTGACAACTTCAATTGTCAGTAACTTAAGTTTGTTGCTTTAAAGTCCTGGGAAGCAGCATGCCTTCACAGTGAATGTTTCTGCCTAAAATGAAATTACTAGTGAAGTCTTTCCTTTGGTTTCAAGTGTTGAAGACCAGATGGAGCAATCATCACTTTACTTTTGGGACCTTCTAGAAGGCAGTGAAAAGCCTGTGGTTGGAACAACATGTAAGTTTCTCTGGTTAAATATGAAGCCCATTATGTGGCTGTCATGTAAAGCTTCCTGTAAACACTGAAATACTTATGATCATTTGGAAGTGTGCAATGCTAATTGGAGGTCTAACAGCATACTGCATATAGTTCTTGAGTACTTGTGGTCTTGGAGGACTAATGCATTGGTTTTTGGTTTTGACTTGGTCTGGGATATTAAGTTTAGGGCAAATTAATAGTTCTATTGTAGACCTTATCAATGGGGAAAAGAAGTATTTTTACTTGACTTTTTTTTTTATCTGCAAAGTCCCACAGCTTCTTTCATAGATTTCATAGACATCCAGGCTGGAAGGGACCTCGGAAGATCGAGTCCAGCCCCCCGCCCAAAGGGCAGGAAGTCAGCTGGGGTCATAGGATCCCAGCAAGATAAGCATCCAGTTTCATCTTGAAGGTGTTCAATGAAGGCGCTTGAACCACCTCCGGTGGCAGGCTGTTCCAGACCTTGGGGGCTCGGACAGTAAAGAAGTTCTTCCTTATGTCCAGCCTGAAACGATCTTGAAGTAGTTTGTGACCATTCGACCTCGTCATCCCTTGGGGCGCTCTGGTGAACAAACATTCCCCCAGATGCTGGTGGTCCCCCCGATAAACTTGTAGGTGGCCATCAGATCACCCCTGAGCCTGCGCTTTTTCAGGCTAAAGAGCCCCAGGGCTCTCAGCCTGTCATCGTAGGGTCTGCTTCCTTGACCTCTGATTATGCGCGTGGCTCTTCTCTGGACTCTCTCAAGCTTCTCTTCTGTAAACTCAGATGAACTAAACTTTTCAGTCCTGTGTCACGTACTGGCAGACTAGTTAAATTGAACTAGTGTACAACTAACTAAATGTCTCCAGATTATACTGGCAAATAATACATTAAACAGTACAATTCCAATGGCTTCAGCAACTAGTCTTGCAAAGGTTTAAGCCGCAAGGAAACCTGTACATCAGGAGGAATTTTTAACTCCAAATTTTTTGCCAATTTAAGGTTCTTTGACACTTGGGCTGCAAACAGATGTTGCCCTTGTGCTGCCATAAATTTTATGGCAGTGCAAGCAAACAGATGTTCTAGCTCATTGTTGCATTCCAGGTGCCTAGAAAGGTTGCTGTGACCAAAGGTAATCAGTTTGTGATGCCTTAAATGGGAGGCCATCTGTTAGCTGATCCTGTGTGATCTGCCAACCTTCCTGTGCATCAGGTGTTGGGGTTAAGAGCTGTACTTGGGGTGCAGCAGTGAGATGCATGCATGCTGTGGGAATTGCTTAGAGGATGGATGTGTGGAATAATTTATTTGTGAAAAGTGGAGTATATTAGCAGAAGCTTAGTTCCGTAGCCTGGAGTGCACCTGTGGGTTACTGACATGCAGAGACCTGGAAATTCAAAGCAAAACGGCACCATGTAAGGGTTTACACTATTACACCAAGGCTGTAAAACGGATCTAAATCTTTGCGTGCTAATATTCAACCAACATTTTGAGATGCTTATTTTATATAAGCATTTTTATATATAAGCATCTCAAAATGTTAGTTGCACCCTAGTGACCAAACTAATATTCAAAGAAACGGACAGTTGTTCCTATTTTGGCTCCACTAATGCCTCCTTCCCACTTGTCTGTTCTTTGTTTTTCTTCCCTCCCCACCCCTTCCTCCATGAAACTTCCTTCCAGAGACCATCTCCAGTCTCTCATCCGTTTCAACCTGCCACAGTTGCAAGACAGCTGCTACCCAGCTGTTTCTTTTCTAGTTTGGTTAGTCTTGTTCTTGAGTTTCCTAGGTTTGGGTACTAGCCATTACATAATGGAAAAGTTGATAGACTGCAGGTATTAATTTGCTTCCACACCCAGGTCTCCTATTTATGACTTTAAACTTGAGCTTGGGTTCCATCACATTGTTGCAGTTAGCCAAGTTGTGCTATTGTCAGTATTTAACCTATCACTAACTTTGTATAGCTAAGTCCAAGTCCCTATTATAGTAGATGGACAGTCTCTGCAGAATAACTTGTCTATAGACAAGGGGTGCACTAATAAAGATTTTTTTTTTGGCTGATAGCGATGGCTGATTAACCAGCCATATTGGTCGATACCAATCCAATTGCTGATTTGCAGCCTGGCAGCTTGGAGAGCAGCATCTAGCTGGTAAATCAGGGGGAGGAGGTTTAAGGGCCGTAGTAGGGGCAGATTGAGGATCCCACGGTGAGGGAGGGAGTAGGGCTGAAGCAGGTGCAGGCACTGCCGGACACAGGACAGCTGTGGGTGGCTCGTCCAGAGAACGAGGGGTGGCTCCCACCACTGCACGCACCCTGGGGGAGGCATAGGGGGCATGTGCCCCCTAGATTTGTGCATGGGGCAAGGGTGGGCTGTGGGCTTGGGGCCAGGGGCTGTTAGCTTCTTGCTGGCAGTGGGGCTGGGCCATGGCTGGGCTTGGGGCAAGGCAGGCAGCAGTGCTGTGAGGGAGGGCTAGAGGGGATGCAGTGAATCTTGGGGAGGCTGTAGCCCCCCTTACAGCTCACCCCTCTGGCAAGTGGCCAGAGCAGCCCCTGGCCCCAGCCTGCAGTGGGCAGCCCACCCTTGGCCCACACACACATCCAGGGGGCATGAGCCCCCCCCCCATGCTGCCTTTGAGGTGTGTGTAATGATGGGAGCTGCCCTCCCTCCTCACATCCCCCTGACAAGCTGCCCACAGCTCTATCCTGTGCCCCCCCCTGCCCTGGCTGGGCAGTGCCTGCCCCAACCCTACTCTCTTCCTCACTGTAGGGACCTCAGTCTCCCTCCCTCACAGAGTTACCAGCTGGATGCTGCTCTCCAAGTTGCCGGACTGCATTCTTGGCTGCATGCATGCTGTAGCTGTGCGTATGCACACACCATTTATCGGTGATGTTATTGACCACATTGGCCAGAAAAAGCAGATTGCAAGTGTTAACTTTCCTTTTATTGGTGCCAGTAATCGGTTCATATTGTATATCAGTGCACCTCTACTATAGACCTATGTAGAATATAGTTGGTTACAAAGGACCTCTCTGAGTCAAATGGTAACAGCTTACACATTTTACTAGGTAACCTTTGTTAAAAGGTTAAATTTTGTAACTTCTCTAACTTGAAGTGTTTAATCATAATTATTTTTTGGGTAGTTTTCATTTTAAATTAAGAGAAGGGGACACCAACAACACTTTTTTCATTAATAATTTTTAACTTCCTAGTACATATTATAACTTTTTTTTTTTAATTTGTTAGATGGACATTTGAAGGAACTGTTATCCAAACTCTTAGATTCTGGATATTTTGAAAACGTTCCTGCTCCTCACAGTGCAATGCCATTAAAAGAATTGGAAGAGGAAGGACTGAGAAAACCTGAGAGAACAAGACAACTGTCCAAAAGAGAGTCTGCCAAAGACCCAGGTTGAACAAAGTTTAAATTTTAGGTTTCATGTTGTAACACTTGTTTAAGCCTCCAGATGATCAATTCATAGCTTGATTTGCATAGGCTTAATCCTGAGTATGAAGGAAGGTGAAAACATCAGATGTTTGGTAGTGGGTTTTCTTCTAATGCATTTCAACTCACTTTAGCTAAATGATAAAGTAAATTTTAGTCCTTCATTAGGAATGAACTCTATAGTTGAAATCAAATGGAAATAGAGAGAGATAAGGAACAGCAATACCAGTTGAACAAAAAAACCAAAACCCTATCTGCTGTCTTGACTGGGTGCTTTTTGACTACTCCTTGCATTGTTGAAGCTGTAGGGAACATCTTCAGGAAGCTCTAGTTGTACCACATCGGCATTGCATTAGTAAGCCTTCTGTATTGGACATTCCGCAAATGTCTCTGGAAAATCAGAGCACTTAGTCAAACATGAGATTGCAGAATTTGTTAACCCAGATTTACTCTGAAAGAATTATGGAAGCAACTTGGCAGTAAGTTTGAGGCATTTTGAGGTGATCAAAGGTCCCACCATTAATTTGCTTCTATTAATGTAGATATTCTTCTCTCTAGAATGTCTAATGGAGCTTATGAAGTCTGAGATTCAGCCACAGGAGGTAAGATACTGAATTTTAATTTTTGCTGTGATGCAAGTGTACTCTAAATAATCACTATATAGTGTGCAAAGTAAACTACCAAGAAGAATAAAATTAGTAACAGTTATTCCTGTGCATTTTTTTTCCAAGACTTTTAAAATGAGAACCAAACATGCTGTCTAGAGTGAAACACTAAACTGGAGCTCCAGCTCTTAATGCAAAGATATTGGCATGCAGGTAGAATATAGTAGGTACTTTCTGCTTGGGTTTGGGGGTAGGTTGGAAGTGTCTATGATATAAAGTAATGGTAATACTGGAACACTACTTTATTTTTTTTAACAGACTTGGTAAAGATGGTAAACATCTGCTTTTGTAGGTTCAGACCCTTGGGGCTCTGTTCTGTTTTTCCAAAATATTAATTTTTCTGTTTTGTCAGATAATACAGAAGCTGTATTGTCAGATAAAGTACACTTACAAATAAAGCTGTCACTTCATCTACAGATCTGAACTTTGAATGGTTTTCTATTGAGCTTCATTTGTCACATGAAAGTCAGGATTTCTAGGTAGTAGTAGGTACATGATGCTATATATAATCCAATTAGCTTGTTTCAACTGACCTTAGATTTCAGACGTCCGTACTCCTGTTTGGGACTGGAGTAACATAAATCTTTATGAACTTGCAGTGCCCTAAAGCAGAAACCTTTTTTGTAATTATTTTTTTTATAAAGGTTTTCTGGGTAAAATGTCAGAGCTCTCACAGTTGTATCTCAGTTCCCAAATATCCCACCAGAGGGAGCAGAGCAAAGCAGACTCTGCTAATGTACTAATCAAGCACTGTCTAGATCAGTGATTCTCAACTAGGGTGCCTTGGGATCCTTTCAAAGGTGCTGTGAGGTGCCTTGTTATATATAGTACTATTGGGCACGCAAATGATTTGCAGTATAAATAGATTTCAACTAGGAATTCTTAGTGTTTAAAAAAACATTCTGATCTGTTCTCTTTCTGAGTTCTTTGCAACAGAATTCTTTTTCTGTAGTCAAAAGGAATGAAAAGTAAGAGCTGACACTGAGGGTTGCCTTGAGCTGAACAATAGGCATTCAACAAGAACAAAGGGTTCTCAGAGTCTAAAAAGGCTGAGAACCACTGGTCTAAAAACTGTCCAACCAAAAAGTTTGGTTTAACTAGTACCAGCAAAGAATTTAAGAGCTAAGTAGTTAAGATCTGGAAGTGGAGAGATTTTTCACTACTGTCTGCCTGCAGTGGCCTAGAAATCTCAAATCTGAATGTTGCTTGGGGGTTATTTTAAATCCTAGCTCATGCTTAAGCACTAATTTTTATTGGAGACTTGTTCTGGATGTTTAACTGTAGTCCATCTGGTTACTTGCTAGGTTTAAAACTCCTGAGAAGAACAGGAAGAGCTATGCTTGCCTAATATTTTTCCTAAGTTCAAAGAAACAACAAAGAAATCAATACTTTCCTTTCTCATTTAAAGGAAATTGTATTAATAGTTCCCAAAATAAAGAGATCAGGTTATTTCCTGAAGAAATCATAAAAATTGTACATGATAATTGTGGCTAACATAGCAAAAGGTACATAGTAAGGCGAGACTAGAGTTGACACCATAAGATTACATGGTTACTCATTTTAGGCAAGCTGTGCTTCTAGATGGTTTTGTGGCTTTTTATTTCCATTTCTGTTGTGGCACTCTCCTGCAACTTTCTCAGGAGAGGAACTATTCAGTGACCATATTTCTATAGGATAGAACACTGGCTTTCTAGTTGGAGGATAACAGAGGTAGAAGTAAAGTACCTGCATAGGTTCTTTGTTTTGGTCAGAAAGTATTTTATTTCTGCTTGAGTGACCTAACTTGCAAATTGACCTGAACTGTAGTAGCAAAATGTTTTTCCTGGGAGGCATTAAGTTTGTTTGGTCTATATAGTTTCTCAACAGGCGCTATTTGCCTGAAGCAGAATGCTCTATCAAGAAGAAGCCAGAAGAATCCAAACCCCGGGAAGCAGAGTATGCTAGAAAGAAAGAACCTCCAAAATCCTGGGAAATGCTGCTTGACATAGAGGAGCAGGAACAGAATCGGGAGTCTTTAAAACCTTGGGAATCTTGTGTTGTGGAGGAAGAGAAACCTTCAAAGTCCTGGGAAACCTGTGTTAGGGAAGAAGAAGAAAAACAGAAGCAGCAGGAGACTCCAAAGCCTTGGGTAACACATGCTAGGGAGGAGCAGGATTCATCTAAACCATGGGTAGCAAGAGTTAGGGAACAGCAGGAACAGAAGAAACCGGAATCTCCCAAGCCTTGGGTAGCAAAGGCTAGGGATGAACAGGAACAGAAGAAACAAGAACCCCCCAAGGCTTGGGTAACAAAAGTTAAAGAAGGGCCAGAACAAAAGCAGGAATTGCCAAAACCTTGGGGATCCCAAACCAGGGAGGAACCAGAGCAGAAGCAAGAGCCCTCAAAGCCCTGGGCTGCTCCACGTGCCAAGGAGGAGCCAGAGCAGAAAAAGCAGGAGCTGCCAAAGCCCTGGGCTGCTCCACGTGCCAGGGAGGAGTCAGAGCAGAAAAAGCAAGAGCTGCCAAAGCCTTGGGTTCCTCCACATGCCAGAGAGGTGCCAGAGCAGAAGCAGGAGCCATCGAAGCCCTGGGCTCCTCCACGTGCCAAAGAGGTGCCAGAGCAGAAGAAGCAGGAGCTGCCAAAGTCATGGGCTCCTCCACATAACAGGGAGGAGTCGGGGCAGAAGCAAGAGCCTCCAAAGGCTTGGGAAACTGCTGACCGACAGCAACAAGAATTACAGCAGTTACAGAATCCTCTGAAGTCCCTGGGAGCTGCAAGTGTTGTACCAAAGGACCAGATTGGGCCTAAGAAGTTTGATGTGGAACCCAAAGAAGTGAGTTGGCATTAAGCTTTTGATGCTAGTATATCAGGCTAAATCATGTGTTAGTTGGAAGCGTTGTAAGCTGCATTGTATAGTTCTACATTTTAGATTTCCATGTCACTCTTGCTTGAATTACATGTCTGACTTAACTGCCAGAATTAGAAATCTTCATGCATCTGAAAAAACCAAGATGGCGTTTTCTGCCTCTTGTATTTAATACAGTAATGCTGCTGCTTGGCTTCATAGGATATGCACTTATACATAAGTTAAAATAGTCAGTTAGCTTTGGAAGAGCAAAATCTAAATGTGCATTGCAGTTCCACAAAATGGGTATGGCCCAGGGATCAAGTTCTTGGGTTGTCTGTGTTTACATGTATATTAACTATACTTAAACTTGATTTAACCTTGCATCTATAGGTATTTAACTTCTAGATCAAGCAGCACCAACTATAATCTTGTTTTAAATGTACATTTCCAGATGAATTCATATACTATAAGCTGTTCTGGAAAGTTTTGGCAATTCTGCTAACAATAGCTTATTTTTAGAGATGTAGACAATGCAAGCCATTGCAGGACCAGTGACAGGCAAGTTTTTTTTTGTCTTGTGCTTTACTCTTTGTCCATGTACGAAAGTAGCAGGTTTTAATACCATGGGAAAATGTTGACACTTGAAGCGCACCATCCAGAAAAGAATGCAGAGTGGTATTTAGGTTTAAACTAGTCTTGGAAGAAAATGGAGAACAGCTGCAGTAGCTCTACTTTATGCAGAGGTTGTCAGAAACTGTCATT
Organism: Alligator sinensis; assembly: GCF_000455745.1. Taxonomy (NCBI): domain Eukaryota; kingdom Metazoa; phylum Chordata; order Crocodylia; family Alligatoridae; genus Alligator; species Alligator sinensis. Next base: position 1,150,294 of record NW_005842265.1, on the reverse strand, counting down.
TCTGTTCAGAGCTTCCATCAAAACAAATCTTGTTTTGTATATTTGTTAAATGTAATTTACATTGATCTCATTGGTCAAAGCTGGTTCACCATCAGAGTGGTTAATTCTTGTATCTAGAGACGGGAACGCAGACAGAAAGCTGAACTTGAAGTAAAACAAGTGGGTAACGTAAAACACTGGGTGACCAAAATGGGAGTAAGGTTATTTAGATAATAAGGCTGGTATAACTTTTGAAACACTTGACTAGCATGTCTAAATAGAACGGGGGGAGGGTGTTGCTTGTTTGCACTGGTGGTGGTAGTGGTGGCAAGTCTAAATTTTCTACCATTCCAAGTTAAGTACTAAACTGCATGAGGTTCACTATAGCAATGTCCAAAGTACTCAGTCTGAATTACTATGCCTTTTTTTAAAGACACTAGAATTTCTGGTGTTGGATTCATTTCTAGAACTTGCATTTTTGAGATTTGTTTTCTAATGAGATGGGCCTCTTATTTTCCATAGGATGGAAAAGCAGATGAATTAAGTGATGGACAAGGCTTTGATGCAGTAAGAAAAAAGGAGGTCTCTGTCGGAGAAAGTTGTAAACTGCCTAGGAGTCTCCAAAGCAGTGTGCAGGTGTGCTAATTGGCCAACTCAAACTAACATAAGCCAAATTTCTTGTATAAAGCAATTGGATATATTCCATTTGCTGCATTAGGGTGCCTTGCTGCAGAGTCTTGTACACAGTATTGACCTGCTTAGGGTAACTTAGCTATGTGGTATAGTTTCTCGCATCCCATTTTTGGTGCAAAGATTTTTTGGACACTTCAAAGCACACTTATAGCAAAATTCATTCTAGCTTCATGGTATTGCTATTTAAAGACCTCAGTCCTCTCAGCACAATTTTCTAAACTTCAGTTTCCATCACTGTATACGAACTATAAAATAGTGTGTGGCTGATACCATTCTCAACTCACTGTTTTAACATTAGTACCAAGTTGTTTTGTATGGTGTGGGCAAAAAAACCCTCTGACTTCTGACTGAACCTACTAGTTGGTCCTCAAAGCAAGACTATCAGAAGTGGTTTCTAGTTGCAAACAAAGTAAAAAATGGTTACAATCCCTACCAGTTTTGCACGCTTCTACAGAGCCAAACTTTATACTGTGGAGGAAGTGATGAAATGCATAATCTGCAGTGCAAGCCATTTGGTGTGCATTTGCCAGCGTGCTTAAATAACTCTTTTCTAAAGGAAGATGGTAGATTATCTCCGTGTTCAGCTTTGGGCCCCTTGAGGTTATGTTGGTTCTAACTATTATAGGTGACTGCCCAGCAAACTAAGCCTACAAAATGGCTGTTAAAAACAAAATCAGACTTCTCTGGGGGTTACTTAATACCTTCTATCAACTTCTACTAGAAATTAAAAAAAAAAAAAGGAAAGGTGATAGGCTTTTGTATTCCATATCAACTATTTTGAGTGCTACTGGCATGTGTTCTGTGCATTTTAATGCGTTTTTTGTAAAGTGGCTTACTAAAGGAGTTTAAAAGCTACTTGATTTAATTCTTTTTTTGTTGTGCATTTATTCGTATGATGTCTCTGCCAGTTGTTTCTGAGGTCTCCTACCAATCAGGAGGACGAATTGAGGAAACCATATGTTTTTGCAAGCTCAGGTTTAGGTTTGGGGCTGCAAACTGATCAGGCTGTACTTTCAGAATGGAAATCTAAATTTTGGAGACCTCCTAAGTCTTAATGCTTGGCCTCGTGTTTGTTTGGATTAGTAGCCCTGTTTTAGATCTGAACTTAAAAAAAATATCATAGCTACCCACATACAGCTCTCGTTTTTATAGTGAAAATCTTCAGAGGTCCTGCAGTGAAAGTCCTGCTTGCAGCAGCCCAATTAGGGTATAGAGCTAGAAGTTTGCTGGTTGTTGTATTCTTCAGGTGAACTCCTGAAAGAATGTACAAGTTCAGAGTGGCCCTGAGGAGGCTGTCTGTCAAAAGCTGTTACCATAACTACATTACCCTTGTGCCCTGTCCTCATTTTTCAAGTTTAAACTAAACTATTCGGACAACTTGTAAAGATGAGGAGGTATCTGTACAAGCTGAGGCCTCTTCAGAAGTATCCACCAATGTGTAACAGTTTGAACTTTTGAATACACTGAACAGTTAAAGTCCTACTTTTGCTTTTACTAACCATGTTACTTTTCTCTAACGAATATGCACAGCTTAATTTGGTTTTGTGGCAGATGGACAAATTGGGGTGCTTTAGGATCCTATAAACCGTTCTGCCATACTTCCCCTTTTGGAGTGAATTATCCTATATGTTTGAATACAGTGAGTGGATAGTTTCTGAAACTGTTTATAGGAAAAGTCAAAGCGGTATCCAATTCTGAACTATGCATATAACCTTTGTTTCTTAAGGTGCAAACCGTGCAACCATGTAGAATTTTGCAATGTCTCTTGCTATTTGACTTGACAGTAAAATTGTCATAACTGTATGGGACTTGAGACCAAAGAATCCTGTTTTGTAGGAAGTCGTCCTCTGGCAGAATATACAATCTAGAAGCAAAGATGAGCTGTTTTTTTTTTTTTTAATGCTGGCAATAAGGCTATAATATGCAGAAACTTGAGCTAGACTTAAAGAATTCTTTTCTTCTCTTCAGTTCAATTTTGTAGTGCAAGAAATGTTACTAAAATGCTGGGAGTAAAATTTTAGTACAAGATTAACCTGTATAGCTCATGCTGTATGTCAGATATTATTCATCTCTGACTTAATCTATAAGGTGCAGATCTGCCCTGCCTTTTGCCTGACTTCAACTTAATACTAACTGCCTCTCTACACTGATATTGTACATTTGTTCTTCCTGTCCCAGTTTGCCTTTGGGTGCTAAAAGCAGCTATTATCCAAATTGGCTTTTTCCAGCTGTCATGAATTTTGGAGTCCTGAAATAGTGAACAAAGTAATTGAAATTGTGTTTGGTGTTCTTTTTCAGATTTTCTACTTAAAACTATAACAACTTGTAGTTCATGTAGGTCTTGTAGCCTTTGTCGGGATATGTAAACCTCTCCAACAAGATGGAGGCAAACTTAACTGCCTTATTCTCAAAACTTTAGAGTTGTGGAACAAAGGAACACAATATGAAACGCGAATAATCATTCTGCTGACTGTTTTTTGGCCCAGCTCCCCTGCATCAGCATTACTGTAGAGAGATGAGTTGACTAAAACTTGTTTGCCTCCTCAGTCAGTGTAAAGTTTTCATCAGGACTCTTGTAAGTCATTTGAGATGTTGAGCTTCTCTGTTGCAAATAACTTGGACTCCAGTTCTAGATGTGCAGCACTTCTGGAAATCAGAGTTAATATTCATGTACTAACCCTTAAGGACTTGAGACTTTATCGATGACTTTGAATAGCAACATTGCACTAGTTGTAATAAACAAAGTTGTCTAACATCTAGAAATAACCTCTTTTTCTTTGCAAAGAACTCGAGATGACATACTAAATACACTACTACTTGAGCCTTTTTATGCCCTCAAACCCTGCATCTTGTATAACCTTGGGAGAGAGGATTCCCTCTCTGTATGCATACTTTTGGTCAGAGAATTCCTTCCTTCATAAATGCAAAACAGGCTTAAGTAAATGAGGTGGAGGGTTAGTGACCTACAAGAACAGTGGGGAAAACCATTCAATGGGAGTTGTTGCAGCCCACAAAGGATGGCTCTGAGTTTGGGAAGAAACGGAGCTAGCATGATGATAAGGCATGGTTGGTCATGTGTGCCTCAGTTGTGTCCACATGGAGTCCAAAGCTGTGCATCATTTCCTATGAATGCTGGCTGAGGGACAGGTAAGTATAGCTACTAAGTTAAAACTCCCAGCATGATTACTGTGGCAGAATCTCTTTATTAATTGTGTATACAATTGGATGATCAGGAGTTGGGCAAATGAAAGTCTTCTTATACAACAGGAACAGATTGATAAACACATTTTTATAATGTAGTAAAGTTGAAATGAGAATTTCTATTAAAAAAAACAACAATATAGTTTTGGCATTGCATCATGCAATAACTTTTTGCTCAGTTTTCCTCTTCTTATATAAATAACTAGTACTTCTCTTAGTTTTCTGAGACTGTTGGTGGGAGGGGAGAAGCAAACATGCATCTTCACAAGGGTATTCCAAGACTGTCTCTGCATTTGGAAAAAATATGAAGCAACTCTAAGGTTTGTAGCTGATTTCCAAAGTTTTGCACTTGTATGTTGAGCTATTAAAGTTATGGTGATAAAGCCTAATGACTTGTACCTGGAACTTTAGGGGCCCTTGTTCCATCTATCCAGTCCCCTGGCTAGAAGAGATCAAGCTCATAAGACCTACTCAATTTCTCTGACATCTTTTTGATAATGAATCTTTTGAACAAAAGGTGTTAAGTTGTCTACATCTGCACTAATAAGTGTTTCCTTCAATTTTCAATTAAAAAAATTCCAAGTAGCAGGGCTCTTGGTTACTTATGTAATGTGTTCTATGCCCTGAATCTTCAGGAAGACTTTCTGATTACTTATTCTCTCAATTTTTTTCCTTTATTTTTGAGGAAGAATTGTCACTTTAGGAAAGAGGCATGATGTTGTAAGAGTACATGACACACCTGAGACCCATTCAAAGGCTGAATGTTTTATGCCCAGCTCCAAGTAACTTGTGCTAATGCATCCTTTTTTTTGCAGGATGTGCTATACTTTTGCAGTATCAAGCTTCAGCAGACAAATTCTTAAATCTAATGCTGAGTAACCTTGGTTGCAACTCTTATAGCTGTTATTTCTTGAAAACATCTGGAATGTCATTTCCCAAAAACCAGAACACGTTGGCTCAATTGTAATTCATCTAGGGAGAAGTATGCTTTGGGAACCTTAAGGGCTTGCACAGCTTGGTTTTAAGGTGTCTTGACACTTAAACCTTTTTAACTTGTATTGGAAAGCCTTTTTAGCTAGTGCCACTCAAATTTTAGAGCTAGTTTTATAATGGTCTTAACTGTTGTATGAACTAATTTAGCTGATTAAGGTAAAGATGAAACTAATTCAAGGCACCAGATTAACTAATCAAATGACAACAGTAAACTGATCTTGATGAATAGATGAATAAAGTGACAGTTTGCACTTTTCACTTTGACTTGGGGAAATGCCAAAAACATAGCAGTCTTTTAATTTCTGGTATTTGATTCTTTACATATGTTTTGGAATCAGGTTGTATTTGTCTTCATATCCTCTTTCTCACATTAGGTGCCTAAACCTGTACATCAGCCAGCTGCAGAATTTTGTTCTACATCTACTCTTCCAAAGGATCCAGTACTAAGGAGGGAAAAACTGCAGGATCTGATGACTCAGATACAAGGGACATACAACTTCATGCAAGTATGTCTTCTGTTACTATAGGAACATTGGATTCCTTTTTGTGGTAATGCGGAACACTGTAGCAACAAAACTGTTGAATTGTAAAGGAATGGAAATTTTGAAGTAACTAATGGCCAATGGCAAGATACTTTATAATCTGTGCAGATTTGCTTATTTATCTCTTGCCATGTAACCAATTTGAATTTTGTCTGCTAGCTTGTTTCATATATGGTAGGGTCGGAAGGGACCTGAGCAGATCATCCAGTCCGAACCCTTACCATGGCAGGAAAAAGTACTGGGGGTCAAACGTCCCCAGCTAGGTGTTCGTCTAACCTCCTCTTAAAGACCCCCAGGGTAGGAGCCAGCACCACTTTGCTTGGAAGTTGTTTCCAGATCCTAGCTGCCCTGACTGTGAAGTAGCGCCTCCTGATGTCTAGTCTGAATCTGCCCTCTGCCAGCTTGTGACCGTTATTTCTAGTCGCTCCTGGTAGTGCTCGGGGGAACAGGGACTCCCCCAATACCTGCTAGTCCCCTCTGACTAGTTTGTAACAGGCCACTAGATCCCCCCTCAGCCTTCTCTTGTGGAGGCTGAACAGGTTCAGGTCCCTCAGCCTCTCCTTGTAGGGCCTGCCTTGCTGCCCCCTGATCATGCGGGTGGCCCTCCTCTGAAACCCCTCAATGGTGTCCACATCCCTCCTGAAGCGTGGCGCCCAGAACTGGATGCAGTACTCCAACTGCGGCCTGACCAGTGTTGCATACAGGGGGAGGATCACCTCCTTGGACCTGCTCGAGATGCATCTGTGGATGCATGACAAGGTGTGGTTGGTCTTTCTGACCACGTCCCCACACTGTCGGCCCATGTTCATTTTGGCATCAATAATAATTCCAAGATCTTTTTCTCCCTCTGCAATGACTTGTTTGGTTGTATTTTTATTTATTTATTTATTTATTTATTTTAAGGAGTCCATTCTGGATTTTGATAAAGCTTCACCAAGTGCCATTGTTTCATCACAGCCACCTTCAGTTTCTCCAGCAGGTAGTCCTGTAGGTATGTAACTTCCTGAACTGAAACATTTTAATTTATCTTGAGGAAGATGGAAGAAACTTGAGGGTCCTCCTAATACTAATAGTACAAGTAATTCTCCCCCCCCCCCCCAATCAAATGTTAGAAATGTACCACCTCCCTCCGATTGCTTATTTCCATATTCTTACCAGTGTTGTTTACTAATATTTTAATCAATATGTTGCAGGGCACTAAGGTGCTTGCTCCTTTTAAGGGCTGAAACTGCCTAGGGAGAGAGCCCTAGCAAGTCAGGCAATAACCCCACAGGTGCAGGTTACTGTGGCAGCAGGTCTAAGGAGGGAATTGGCCTGCACTTGCTGCCAGTCAGCTGACCAGAAGAGGCAGGGCCCTGGCCACATAAACCCCAGGGGCTGGGACTAGTGAGGCAGTTCCCTGCCAGCAGCCAAAGAGGGAGGAGCCTCCAGAGAGGAATTCCCCAGAGATGCTGCATTTACGGTTAATGGGAATCCAGGAGCTCACCAGGTACCCTTGCCTACTAGGTGCTTGGTGCCAGGGAAGAAGTTTGACTCTGGTTTTTAATGGGGCAGAGCACACCCTGAACTTTTTTGTTATGTTATAGCCCAGGGGCTCATATTTTGGTTGCTGTCTAACACCGCAGGATCGGGCTGAGGCTTTTGGGGAAGGAGGAGGCCTCATTGGGGGCCCACTACAGTGTGGGAACCCCAGCACCAGTGTAGGCGCAGTATTCGGGGGTGAGCGGACCCCAGTGCCAGGGGGCACCGAGAAAGAGAGAGGGCTGCAGAGAGCCTGGTGATAACTAGACGCCAAGGTGAACTAAGGCCTTGTAGGGACAATGTGTGAATGTCATCTGCAAGGCTTGAGGCATGGTAAAGGGGTGGTTTGGAGCCACGCATCTAGCCCATAAGGCTGAGGGTGTCCCAACAGGCATCCATTTTGGAGTGGGACCCAAAGGGGTTCATGAACCCACAGGGCTCAGTGGGGTCCATCAGGACTGTGTCTAAAAATACAAACTAGGGGGCAGCCTCTCTATTTATTATAGTACAACAAGATGTGGCAGCTGAGAGAAGGACAGGATTGGCAGAGTCAGGAGCCCTAGGGGTATCATGGCCAACCCTGGGGACCCCATCCTGTGACACAATATTAAACCCTAATCTGTGTAAAACAATTTTGCCCTTAGTGGCTATTAAATATCTGCTTTGGCTCACACTGCCTGTGCATATGCATGTTTGCACAGCTAGGCCACTATGCAACTTACTTTAGATTTACAAACTTAAACTTAAGTAAATGAGTAAAACACAGCGAGCTACTTAAATTGTATAATTTTCCCTGGCAGGAGTATACTTGAGCATTTTACTTGGCTTTTTTTTTCTGATTAAAAGCAAAAGTGCTGTCTGCCCAGTGTGGTTCTGAATGCTACCAACATCGTTCTTTTTAAAATGAGCAATACATGTAGCAAAACTCCTGTTTCCACAACCTGATGTAAACTTCTCTTATAATCAGATTGCTTTCAAGACCAACTCTCTCAGGAGTGTTTGTTCATGAGTCTGCCTCTGCCTTGGAAGCATTCTAGAGACGAGCATTGGAAGTAAAAATGTTTATTATAGTTAACTTCTGAATTTGAGTAAATGTCTTGGATCTTTTGAAGTTTCTTACTGAACCAGGGTTTTTCATATGGGAACTTGTTTTGTAAAGCCTTTTTGATTTATCTTTAATTTTATTACATGTAACTGTTTACTAAATGTGGCTGGTTTAATGCAGTTGTAACCAACTCAGAAGCGGTATGTTTCTTGTATAAAATAAGAGCAGTGCCAATATTGAAACACTTAATTTTCAGCATAAATGATTTCTATTTAGTACTGTTTGTTTTGAACTTAAAGCAAATGCTCCTTTATTCTTTATTCTCTTCTATAGCTTCTAAAGAACAAAAACTGCTGAGTCAAAATGACTTTCTTCAACAGCCGCTTCAGGTAAACTTAAAGATTCAGCTGTAGAAATGGAGTAGCGACTTGTGTGAGACTTGCTTGTCATGATATCAGAAATGACTAAAGAATCTTGGCTGAAGTGTCAAAACAGTTCTGTGAGAGAACAAACTTTTAAAGCGTTCTAGAACTTGTAGGAGTTTGCTTTACAGAGCCTGTACTAGTTGTGAAACCCATGTACTTAATACCCCATATAATGAAAACACTATAAATTGTCTTTAGTCTTTTACTTATCAGATTAGATAAGTGAAAATTAAACATTGGCAAGCTTGCATATGACCTGTTATTTTTGAAGTATGGTAGCAGAAGTATTAATAAATTAAGTCCTGATCCAACTTGTCCATGTTAATCTACACAGAAACAAACACCCGGTCAATTTAAATTGCCAATAGTCTAGAGATGCAATGAGCATGACTGCCTACAGTGTTGAATATACAGACATCCTAGTTTTCTTTTAAGGAAGAAAATCTTAGGTATGTTCAGGACCTGCCACTTTAAAGAACTGTTCTAATTTTAAAACTTCTTGCCTCATTTAAAATAAATCCAAGAACAATGAGGTCTTTGTTTTTTTTTTTTAGGTGCCCCATTTTCAAAAAACTAAAACTGATGGGCAAGTATTTTACCTATATCTAATTACCAAGGTACATAAAATGAATAGTGAAGTGAAACCAGTAGACCTTCCAAAAACTACTAAATAGTTTAATTAGTAGTTTATTAGGCAATAGTCTAAGATGCCAGTACATCTTCCAAAAACTACTAAATATGAGTAAGCTTTAGTTCCTTTCCTTTCAGACTGCTGCTTCTCCCATAATGCTGCATGGTTCAAATACTTCCTTAGCATCAGCTGATCAGACTCTGTCTGGCTCTGAAACAGAAGATCTAGTGATGCCACAGACAACTCAGGTAAAAAACACAAAAAAACTAAGCTGCTTACTTTATTTCTTTTTTTTTTTTTTGCAGTTCTGCTGGTTTTGAGGGTCCTGTGTGGTAGCAGTCTTTTCTGGAGGGGCTGCCTCTAAACAGTTTGCAGCAAGCTGCTTTAACTAAAGGAAAAGATTTTGTTTGACACTTTGGCGTTTCCTTTTTTTCTGTCGAGTCTTTCATTCAGCAAAACGGACCTAATGATCCAGGCCTCCTTGGTAAAGCAGAGACCTGGTAAACCATTACTCACCTCAGTGGGCTGTAAGGAAGTTTGCATTCAATTAAACTGTTGCTGTACAAGCACTCCACAATACTAAAAGGGAAGCAACCCCAAGAGACTGTTTTTAAAACCTGGAAATATTGTGGTGTTTTCCAGCCTTCTCCCAGTTTGTTACATATGGTTATACAATTGCTTGTCAGTTAATTCTATTTAGTTATTACCTTTTCTGATGTTTGGAGAAATTGTCAGTTATCTGCTTAATAACTAGTGAAAGTATAGGGGGAACTCCAAAGAATTCCTCCTTTTTCTTTTGGATAAAAGTGGCATTAACTCATCTGGCCCTGTGGGGACAGTCTGCAGGCCAGGTTGGGCCCACAGACTCGCCCCGCATTCCAGAATGAACCTACAGGCCTGGTCCAGCTTACATATGGCATGCAGCTTGCACTGTGTACCACCCTGTATGCTGCTTGCAGCATGCTTACACCAGTCTCAGCTCATGCAGCATGTTCTGGCCCTGACCCTGTGCATGGGGTCAGTCTGGGGCTTGTGCTATTATGCACAGCATGCAGAGCCAGTTTGAGATGCAAGCTGTATGTGGAGCCTGTGCTGGACCAGCCCTGCATGCTGGTTCTGGCATGCAGGGCTGGTCTGTGGGTCCATCTCACCTGGACCAGGCCTGGATCCAGTGCACAAGGCCTGTCTGACATAAGGCATGCACTGCATGTGGTGACCAGTGCTGCATGCCCAGACTCCAGCCCCACATGCCACCTGCAGTAGGTGCCAGTCCCAGCAGGGTCAGGGTGCAAGGGGCATGTGGCGCCCATGCCGGACAAGCCCTGTATGCTGGATCCAGCCTCTGCAACTAGGCTCTTGGGCCAATCTGATCTGGATTGGCCCCAGATTGAGTGTTCAGGGCTTCCTGGGGCAGGCACCATTTGCAGCACATGCACCATACTGGTCTTGCATGCTGCATGCAGCACCTACACTAGCTCCTGTGCTGTGTGCAGCCTGAGCCAGATAGGCTCCATACAGCACAAAGCTGGAGGTATGTGGGCAGAATGGATCCAGCCTGCAGTATGTATCCTTGCCACTGCTGGGGTAAAAGATGAAATATTACACAGGGAGGTAAATTCTCTTAACTTCTTGTGGCCATGGGCTCATCGGTCAATTGTAGGTGTTAGTGCTGGTGTACTGTTTTCAGTTCAGGTTTCTGCAGATGGTACCATCTAATAGCTCATCTTGGAAATTGCTTGCTCTAATAACACATTCTAGAAAGCAAAAGTCCTTTTTTGTTATGCTGTTGAGCACTTGGTTTGATGGCAGTTGCTACAACAGATTAATCATAGTACAGTTACTGAATGATTTGATTGGGAACAATGCATGATTTAAATATAGTGTACTAGAATTATTCACTCCTCATTGCTAAGCTACAATCTCAAGTTGGGAACTCTTAAAATACTGGGCCTTTTATTTCCCCCCCCCCCAAACAGTGTAGGTCATGGGTGACTACCCCAGTAGTATGTGTGCTGCAAGTGGTACAGGCAACCTGTGTGGCACACAGCAGATGAATGGGATAGGGTAGGGAGCAGAAAGCAGCCCACTGGGCAGGGAAAGGTTTTAAGTGGCACTTAGAGGGTGCTGGGCCAACTTTGTAGCACACCAGCCAAAAAATTTGGCCCCCACTTATCTAGACTACCTTGTTCTTGATCTTGGTGTCTTCATAGCTTTGTGCATATCCAAAACTACAAACATTTCAACCTCTCAACCTAAGAGAAGATAAGTAGTTTTTGCTTTGTTTACATGTACTGCTGAGTTCTGTCACATGGTTCTAATGTGTTCAATGTAATTGTTTAAGATTACAAAGTAAGGAATACTTATGATATAAGATTGCTTATGCGTGATTTATCTGTTGTCCTCTTATCTTTTCAAACAAGCTTTGCTTCCTCTACTTCACCTGGATACCAGTAGGGATGCTATTGATGGCATGGAGAAAAACAGTTTTGGGTGCCTAGCCCTATTCTGACCCAGAATAGCAGGGAGGGAGGAGGTAATAGTCTAAGACAAGATGAAACTGTACTTGCACCAATCTAAAGTGCTATGTGAGAGCAGTAAGAATGTTACTACCAGATTTTAGCTACTGTAGTCGAGTAACTTGAGTTGAAACTACTTCCAAAGACTTGACACAGTGAGAAATCACAATCTAACATGAAGGCACCCTTGCCAAGGTAAGTCCATGCTCCAAAGTATGAGTGTTGCAACTTCTGAAAAGTCTTAAGACCTGAAATCTAGTTTTAGTCAATCTTGACTAAAATTTTCCAAACAAATCCAGTCTGTGGTTCTGTGTTCTGAGGAATATACTGGTAATGAAACATCCCAAACAAATTCCCTGCTAAAGTTTTAACTCCAAGTTGTCATCTTATGGAAGGGCTGTCTTTTGTACCTACAATATCTGCTTGGATGCAGATGTAACAAAGCCTGACTTGCTTACCATTGAGCCCTAACTGCATCCTAACTTTTTTTTTTCCCAAGCTAAACTTCACTGTTCTTTGCAGCATTTGTTCAGTAACAGAATTTAATATTAAAACTGGCTCTTCTACTTTTTCAGACATCGGTACCCCTTTCTCAAGAGACTGAGAAATATACTTCACCTCAGCCACTGTATCAGACAAATTCACATATCTCTGAGCCACTGATTCCCCAAAAAATGGAAATTACGCAGGTAAACTAAAACATGAGAAACGGATACACTTCATTAAGATTACCTTAGTTAGAATAATTCAGGTAGCATCAATAAATGACACAGCATAATGTCTAAATTATTCTGTAAGCTAAATATATTATATTATACTTGGCTACTATAATGCCTTTCAAATGGCTGCAAACCCTCAACTTCCTTGTGCTCATGTTCTACCCTCCTCTGTGTTAATAGTACTGCTAACCATTCTTCTGTAACTTTTTAATGCTGAATTGACAAAAACAAGGCTTAAAGATTTTGTAGCTACAAATACCAAGGCTTCAGTGAGCTATCATTAATCTATGCTGTAATGCAGACCACTTGAGAGGTGCATCTCTTGGGTAGGAGTAGAATTTACTTTACAGATAGCCACTTTAGATTAAGGAACCTTTTTTCCTCCAGTTTATGGCATACTTGGAGCTCTGAGAAACTATATCAGTGTGAAGTTTCAGTTGTGGCAAAACTTTTTTTTGTTTCTTTACTATGAAATTATTACAATGGGTGGTATATGCCTAGTAGTCCATAGATGCACTTTCACTTAGTCAGCAGAGACTGCAATAGAAGTACTGATTGCTGAGGATGCACAGCAAGATTTGAAATTGTAAGCAAAAGCTATTTTGTTGCTTTGCTATGTCCAAATGTCATCCTGCAGAAACTGCTGACTTCTGACAGTCTAGGCTTTGCAGCAAATGAACTGCTTCTGTTACTGCCTGATAACTATCAAGTGACCTTCATTTCATATTTTTTTCTCTCAGGCAACTATTCCTCTGTCAAGTGAATCGCAGTCACCATTGCCTACTTCAAGCACCTCCATGTCACCAGTACCACAGGGGCAAACCTTTCAGTCTCCTCCCACAAGCAGCAGTTCTGTTACAATAACTGCAGCTCCATTTCAAGCCATGCAGACTGTAAGTGTGTAATTTTGAGGCTAAATGGAAAAACCATTCATGACTAGTCTCAACTATAGATTGTTACTTCAGCCTTTAAAACTATGAAATCAGCTGTTCTGGCTACAGAAACTGATTACATGCATTAAAGTTGATCTCTTTAATGCCACAAAAGAACTGCTGATTTTGGAGCAGTAGGGGGCAACCATTTTTGGTAGGCATGTCACAAACTGGCCCCATACCCTGCTCAAGTGCCACTTCAGTTCCCTTTCCCTAACTGATCTGATGTTCAGATTTCTTTTTGCTATTCCCCTTGTGCTACTTTGTTTGCCCCCTCCACAATCAGCTGTATGCTGTGTATACAGAGGCTGCCTTTGCCACTTGTGGTACCTGTGCCACAGGCTGGCCAACCCTGTTTGAGTAACCCATCTCCTGAGCTGAGAAGCTGTTCTGCACTCACTATATGGGATCAAAATTTAACTCTAGTGCATCTTGGCTTATGCCGACTTATTTTATTGCATGTTTTAGTGGCTTAAAAACTTTCCTAATAACTGTTTTACAGCTAATCTGATCCTCTAACACAAGCAGCTTGATTTCCTGGCCAACACAGAGGGGTTATTTCTTTGTGCTCTATTTGCCATACCTGAAATGAAGTGCTATTTTTTTTTTTTTAAGTCCTAGTTTCAGCCAAGTGGGAATCTAGCTGAATGATTGTTACTGCAGGAGTGTGGTAGTGAAGCCATGTTAAGGGAGTGGAAAACTGGGAATCGATGGAATCTGTACTTAAATGATTATCTAGAACAGAACTTGGATGTATGTGCTCACAGTGTGTATGAGAAGAGTCTTTTGGGAGGTGCACACTTATTGAGCCTGCTTTGTTGTCCTACCTTTATCCAGAAGTAGAAAGAAATATTCTGATTTTTTTCTTTTACTTCTGTGGCAGTAAGATAGAACTCTTCTTTCCTGCCCCCTCTTTTAATAGTCCTTGGTCTAGTGGCAATATTTCTGTCAAGCCACTGCGGGTAGTCTAGGTTAGATCTTGACTCTGCCATATTACTGCAGGTCAAAACTTTTCCCTCTTATGAAGATTCAGTGCTGTTAATGATAGATGGTCTAGTTATCTTTTCTAGAGGAAAGAGAGACCATATTCTGCATTCTTTAAACAGATTTGATAAATTAGAGCAGCCCTCCTAAAACTATTTCTAGCAGATTCCTATTGTGGTACCCTGTGGAAGGAGCCTTGAGAGAACTTAACTAGCAAGGAACTACCTGGGGTTCATAGATTTCATAGACATTAGGGCTGGAAGGGGTCTTGGAAGATCTTTGAGTCCACTCCCTACCCCAGGGGCAAGAAGAAAAAATGTTTTAAAAAAAAAAAAAAATGAAAAGGCACAGATTTCTTAGGGTGTAATCCTTTATTGGACCAATTGCGTAGTTGGGATAGTTGAACGAACTTTCAAATGCAAAACATTTCTTTATCATGTCTGACTACTCACCCTAAGAAATCCTTTCTTAGATGTAGTTTAGTACCTCATGATACAGCTTTCTTATCAGCTTCAGCTCAGCTGTTTTTGGGATGTGCAGCCAAGTTATTGCAGGCCTGCATCTTCTGTTCATCCTCGGTTAGGATCTCTTTTGCGAAAGTAATGTAGTCTAGCCTAGCCAAGTCTGAGGCACTTCTAAACTTGGAAAGACAAGTGATTTTAAGGAGGAATGTTTGTATAAGGGGAGGGGACTTGTTCCTCTTGCCAGTGAAGTGACATTTCTTAAACATCTTTCATTAATTGGCTGCTTTGATTCTGCTATAGGCTTGATGAGGTCTTTGATTTTTTTCTTACCACTTCCACAGGGGTCTCTCTAAACATCCCATCAGCTCTAAGTTATCTGACAGTGTTGCATACAAGGCTACCTTTGTGACCTGAAGCTTGCTGGCCCTAGTCTGGGAGGTCCAGGCCACAGCTGGGGCCTTTTCTTGCTGTGGGTGGTGAACTCTAATTCTACAATGGGTGAGGTCCTTTCTTCACTGAAGAATGCTAAGGTATCTGTTCTCTTGGGACTGTTCTTGTCAGACTAAGACAAGTCTTCCTTTGCATTGTTTCCTTGCTTGTTATTACCGTCAGCCTCAGGTCTTTGGAGCCACTTGGAAGTAGAAGTTTACTAGTAATGAACCCACAGTTGCTTCTGTTTATACAATTTTACAATACAGCCTGCCAAGCTTAATATTGTATTTGAGTCCAGTTTTAATCCTGACGGCTGCTTAAGAGTTGTTTTCTTCATCCTTTTGGTAACCATCTCTTTACTACTTTTGAAGTCAGGATTTCATATTAATGGTATCAAAAGTATGGCCTGTTGGTGGGATTCAGCCTATGGTGCCATAGCTTTCAGCTCCACATGCTGCCTGTGGGTCTTAGTCTGCAAGCAAGTGTTCAGTCAAGGGCCTAGTGTTCGCAGTATATTTCAAAAGTAGACTAATGGAACAAATACAAACTGCTTCTCTCCAGTAGATATCTTATCCTTTGAGACAAGGACTGATAACCATTTATCTTTAACCCTCATAAGTTCTGAGGAAATTTGATAAGATGCTTATAAATGGTAGTCCTGGGATGGGTTGGGTTCTTCTGGTATTTCAGTCTTGTTGAGTTTTTTTTTTTTAATAGATCTGTCACTGCTTGTCTGTCTTCCAAACTGGCTATATCCTACACCCAAATTTTATTTCATCATGGCCTCTTGCAGCCTGGGAGCTGTCAGTCCTTTGAAACATCTTAATCTAAAATTCAAAACCTTCTGCTCCAAATCAGGAAAGCCTCAAATAAATTTAAAACAAAGTGGAAGAGGCTTTTTATTTGTGCAGTTCTTATATTGGCAGTTTCCTTTGTAGTACTGGTTTCAACATTATTGGGTTATACCACTCTTGAAAACTTGAACTTTCACTTGGTTCTGTCATGGTCTGTCTAGCAACAATACTTATACATTGCCCTTCTATACAAAGCGCTTTTTTTCTTTATGGTTAGATTGCTGAAGGGGCCAGTCCAAAGGGTAGAAGAGATTCTGGCCTTCCTGCCTGATTGGGGTATGCCCAAACTTTCTGAATTATGTGAGTAAGTGCAATCACACTTGCAAAACACTATCCTTTGGTAGAGACTCCCAAATCTGATGCCTGCTTTAGGAAGGTTGAACAGCAGGATGGCACCTTCTTGTACTATAAGCAAACTGCTTCTTAAACACCAGAATCCATGCATAAAAATTTGGAAGAACCTCTTACTGGTTGTGTAATATAGATATGATAGTTCTTTCTATTCAAATAGATAATGAGTAATTAATACAGGAGAGAAGTGCAGAAAAATTAGGACTATGATCCTTGAGACAAATTCTACTAGTGTTCTGTGAAATGGTCAGATATCCCAGAATTGCCCTGAAATGGTCATGGTGAACTGAAAACTAGCTTGAGCGCACATTCTGAAGTTTGAAGTCAAGTATCAAATGCTAACTATGCATCAGTGATCTGGGCCTAGGTCTTGCACAGTTGAGTACTTCTACCCAAGCTTTTTTGCCTCCAGTTCTCCATAGTAGAACGTCCTTGACTGGTTCTCCTTGGAGTTGTTGTACAGCTCATTTGTGCTGTGACTTATTCTTGCTTTCAGCCTTTCCCAGCCTGAAATTGGCCTATGTGCTTTGATACCAAAAAAATGACAACTTCGTATGGATGACAAACGGTTTTGTTTTCTATATGCAGTATATGGCTTGCCTTCTATACACAAAGCACATTGGTTTTCCTTTCGGTAAACCAAATAGTTTCCAACATTTAATATTGTAAATACATACCTGGCATGCAGCTAGTCAGAGGGTAGACTTGAAGGTGTTTTCTTAGTCTGGTGTAACTAATTGAACAGCTCGACTTGCTGAATGCAGCACCGGTGGCATTTTTTAGCATAATACTAAAAGCTGTTGAAAGGGGCTTTAACAGCAATAGCACCAAGCCTCAGCATGTGTTGGTAGCAATCCTGGAAGTACTACCCACTTATGCTGTGCTTTTCTAGAAGTGGCTGCTCTGGTTAGAACATACTTGTGGTGGTAAAGGCCTAAAAGATGCATGTGTTCAGGACTCCCAAGTAAATTCTTTAATCCAGGATGCTGCTGGGATCCCAGTAGTCAAACTGGTACCTGAAGTTGTGCTGTGCTTTTATTGGCTAGAACTTAAGTATACAGAACATTTTGGTCAAGTATTTCTGGTAATAGTCTGTTTTTAAAGTAGGATGGGAGGGAAGATGAAGAGGGGAGGTGCTCCCATGAGCCAGGAATCCAGAAATCTGAACTAAATTCCAGGTTGTGCTAAGTGACTTCAGTCAGAAGTCTGTGTCCAGTCTGTAAACCTAAGAGTACTTGTTCCTCTCTCCTAATTTGTGCATTTTAGATGCTTCCTGTGCTAGCTTTTGACACGGGGCCTAGCACAGTAGAACCCTAATGCACCTAGCTGGAGTCTTTCTGTATCCAAGTAAAGAATAGTCTCTTCAATATTTTGCTAACGTTGCATTTTTTTTTTCCAGGTATTCAAAGTGAATGCACCTCTGCCTCCACGTAAAGAGCAGGAAATAAAAGAAGACTCTTCATACACTGCAGGTTATAACCAGAGTTTTTCTACAGCAAGTACACAAACTCCTCCTCAATGCCAGTTACAGTCTACTCATACTGCAGAGCAAAACTCAGTTTCACAAGAATCTCTGCCAACAGGTAAAGAGACCTGCTTGTATATGGCTATATTTTTAGTGTCACTTCAGTTTGCAGAGGGAGTGTCAAACTGATCTGCTAATCAGCTGACTTCTTTCAATGGGTGTATTAAGTAGCTAATAGAAAATCTTTTCTATTTCTTCATAGTAATTTATCCATTGTGCCCTTGAATGGAGTAAATGAGCAAATACATCTGAATCTTCATGCTGTTAATTATACACATGACTGCAATTTAAAGCTCCAGTTCTCATAATTTTGTGAAGAGCATAACTTGGTTTTTATACCCCACCCAGAGCTAGTAGTCTAAACTTTTTTTTTTTACTGATTTTTTTTTTTAAAGTTGAACAAGCTTGCTTGAATAAAAGCAGGAGCAAGCAGCTGTAACTCTACAGTCTCTTCACAGCAGAACTGCACTTCAAGTGTTTACAAAACGCCTTTTAATAGATGAGCTACCATATTTATTCAAGTATAAGAGGAGGTTCCCCTAATCAGTATGGGAGGAGGGGAGAAATGCTTAGTCTTACATCTATGTACAAAGAAACCTAATTAACTACAATGTCAGTCATTAAACTCCAACCAAAAACAGCATGTGCTTAGCAGTGGAAACCAACTATGAAGTTGATTTAAATGCAGTCAGCACAGATCATGACTATAAAATACAGGGACTATATGGGGTAAACGTGCTGATGGGGAACCTACCACAAATAAGGTAGTGCAGCCCATCTGAATAAGGTGTAGTAGTACCCATTGCATGCAGTCCCCCTCAGCATTGACTCTTCAAGTCATAGTGAGCCACTACGTTGCGCGCACTTTGATTTCCTTTTCACTCCCACAGTTAAGCTGCATCTTTCTTTCCCATTTTTCCAGTGAGTCGTGTTTCTTCCCCAGCCTTAAATGTCTGGCAAACATAACCAAAGGGGGCCCCAAACAATTCACCCAGCAGCCCTGGTGTCTCCTCTCTGCGTGATGCTTATGATTAGTGTCCCCACCCTCCGTGAGGTAAAACTGGACTAGGTTGCCGTGTACCTCATCTGCACGTACTGTTGGAGGATCCCAGGACTTGTGACTGGAACCAGATGTTCTTGTCATAAATGGGGAGATAATTAGCGCACAGTTTCTTTTGGAATATCCTAGGGTACATGCATACTGAAGTGCTGAGCTGTGGTGTTACTATGGCTTGAAACACTGGACTGTCATGTTCCAGCCCAATCAACTGCCTAATGAACCATGAGCTTTTTGGCTTTGGACTAATATCATGCATAATTAGTATTTATATATGTAGGTACTAAAAAATGCTGCTTAAGTGTAGTCGTGGCAAATTTGTGCCAACTTGCAGCAGTTTCAAAAGATATAAAATGCATCAATTTTAGATGAACTATGAGTACTCAGAGTAACTTGTCTGTGTGCCTGTTTCAAACTACGGGCATATTTACTTCAAAGTCACTCTCTTCAAATTTATCCCTCACTTTCATGTGGTCAGGAACAGCAGGGTCTGACAGGGAGGGGGAAGAAGTTGGAAGTACATTGTGGAAGCTAGACAAACGGATATACAATGTAGAATCTGGTTTCAGTTGGTTTAATGAGAATTCCACCATAAATCCGATTTGGGCAAAGACAAAGATGCTCTAGTATTACATGCATTTAGGGACCAATAAAATATGGTTTAAGCACCATGCTCTTATCTTGTGAGCCAGCAACAAATGTGAGCAGATTGATGCTTTAATTTCTGAGTCTAAACACTTTAAGCAAGGGGGCTTAAACCTCTTGCCTACAAAGCTATGGCATCTGTCCTGAAGGGTTCCCCACAGGTCAGGAAAACTTGGTGGGGGGCGGGGGAGCCATAACAACTAATACTGCCACCCTTCCCCACTACCAGACTTCCCAAACCTTTTGAGAGAGATCTGAGCTGGGCCAAGCCCCCTTCCCCATACAGGTCCTGGCTGCAGCCTGCCCCTTTCCCTGTGGCTGGATGGGGCCTGACTGCACCTGCTCCAGGCACCAGATTGGGATCACAGGCCAGATCTAGCCTGTGGACAGACTGGATACTACCCATCTGGCCTGCCAGGGCAAAAAATTGAGCACTACTGCTTTAAGCTAAAAGACTAAATGGGAGCTTATTGTCTATCTAAAAATCGGCCAAGTACTAATATTCCCAGCCACTTAAAAGGACCTGGACAGGTTACAGGGGTGGGCAAATGAAAATAGGCTGGGATTCAATACTGACAAGTGCAGGGTGCTGCAGTTGGGCAGTAGGAACCAGCAGCATACCTGTAAGCTGGGAACTCCCTTCTCAAAAGCACAGTGGCAGAAAGAGATCTTGGAGTCATTATTTACTCCAAGATGAACATGGGTCAACAATGCAAGAATGCAGTCAGTAGGGCTATAACCGTACCTTGTCGTGCATCACAAGCAGGGCCAAGGAGGTGATCCTCCCCCTCTATACGATGCTGGTCAGGCTGCAGCTGGAGTAGTGTCCAGTTCTGGGTGCCACACTTCAGGAGGGATGTGGACAGCATTGAGGGTCCAGAGGAGGACCACTCGCATGATCTGGGGACAGCAGGGCAGACCCTATGAGGAGAGGCTACGGGACCTTAACCTGTTCAGCCTTCGCAAGAGAAGGCTGAGGGGGGACCTGGTGGCCATCTATTAACTTACTAGTGGGGACCCGCAGGGTTTGGGAGAGACCTTGTTCCCCTGAGCGCCTCCCAGAGTAACAAGGAATAATGGCCATAAGTTGCTAGAGAGTAGGTTTAGACTAGACATTAGAAGGCACTACATCAGTCAGGGCCGCTAGGATCTGGAACCAACTTTCAAGGGAAATGGTGATGGCTATGGAAACTTAAAAAAAACAAAACAAACAAACAAAAAAAAAAGTCATGAACACAATCCACAAACAAGGGGGAACTTTGGTGCTGTGCTGCTTCTTCCCCCCCCCCCCCCCCAAAATGCCATCTAACGTGGGTTTCCACTTCCAGCTCAGTTTTAAGTTAGAGGACTGATACAGGGTATTATGCCATGTAATCCTTTTGCAGTCCTAAAGTCATTCCAGTAACACCAGTGATTCATAGTAAAAATGTCTGTATATTAAAGTGTTTTTCATAGTTTGGCTACACAATTTCTGAAACCTTTTTAATGGTGATCTATCAGTACCAGGAAACTTTTAGCAGGAATACTTGTTACTAGCAATGTAGGGCTTGCACCAAGTAGAACTGACTTGACTTTAAAGGAAACTTGGCTTGCTGTATGTTAACCAGACTGACCTTCAGTCAGTGCTGAACTCCTGTGCTGCAGAAGGTAAAGTGTATACACAGTATACTCTACAGGACGGATCAGGCTTCGGGCTCCTATTCCATGACCTGCTCATTGTTCAAAAAGTGGATAAACTTGACCTACTGAATATAATCCATTCTGTCTTGTTGTATACTATGTTTTTCCCTCTGCATATTTGTGCAATGTTGATTGATCCCAATTTTCTGTGCGAGGGTTTAGCAGTATAGTACTTGTGCTGCTTACATTGGGTCAGTGGGGGGGAAAGCATGGATCAGACTTCTATAGCATTAATGAGAAGAACTCTCTGGGACTGGAAATAAAATGGAACTGTTTAGTGGATTAAGGGTAACCAAATCCAACTTTAAGCTTTTAGTACAGAGAACTTACGAAGTAAATGCTATAATGAATTGCTATATCTAAACTTTAATTCATCTGTGCTTTTTGTCTTAAACAGTTAATTATCAGCCTGATGGAGTTGTTCCTGTCAGCAATGGTAGTCTTGCCTTTTACCCAGCACAGACTAATGTTATCCCCAGACCCGCTCAGCCTTATCTCAACAGTCGTGGGTCTGTTAGAGGATCTACCAGAGGTGGGAGATCACTAGCCAATTTGTACCGCTCCCCTGGTGGATACAAAGGTATGTATATTTTTTTTTTTTATTAACCTACTTATGGAAAGGATAAATTCCTGGGGAGGTAGGGGGATATAGAAGTAGGAGGAAAAATTGTCTTAACCCAAAAGAAACTAGTACAGTATATACTAATGATGAAAAATGTCTTGCATTCAAAAGCTTGCTTAACTCTATTCTAGTTATGCTGTTGATTCAATAAAAGATATTGCCCTAAATTCCTTGCCTCTTGCAATGTTTCATTTAGCATTTCTAGTAATGGGTAGTGGAGTACTTTAAAGGCGACATTAGAGCTTGCCACACAGCAGACTAGAACAAAACTGTTGGACTAATTCTGTGGTGAAGGTTAACATACTCTTATGGCTAAAATCTAGGAGTGAGATATAAAGGTTCACTGGCAATAAACTGCTTCAGTCTTGTCAGAGTGCACCCAGTACCTGTTAATCAAGTCAGAGACAGGATTTGAGAAACAAGATGTTCATGAAAGCCCAATTCTGTGTGCTAATTGAGTTTTAAGTTTGCCTCCCCTGTGTATGCCTTACCTTTTTACAAATGTATCCTTTTCTTTCTGGGTGCGTCCCCACTCCCATCTGTATTTGGGTACAGGTCATTCGCATCATAACGCGCATTTAACTTACCCAAATTCAACTATACGCGGTGGGGGGGGCGCGCGGGGCTTGAGTTTGCATGTGGCGCTGCCGCTTACCTGGAGGCCCATTATGGTGGTGACGGTCACTGCCTCCAAAACCTCCCGCTGTTCCCATGGAGCCGTGCCTGGAGCTGTGTGGCTGGCTGCCAGGCGGCGGCAGCAGCATGGTGGTGGCCAGGCGGCATGCAGCCACCCCCACCACCACCCTGTGCTGTGCCGCTGCCACCGACCATGCAGCTATAAGCATGGCGCCATGTGCAAACTCAAGCTGGTGCGAGGGACCCCCCCCCCCCCCCCCCCCCCCCGGTGTATAGTCACTGATTTTTCACCTTACACTCTGACTTTGGAATGTAACCCCCACGTAAGATGCGACTCCACTGTACTTCCTCTTGAACCTTTTCAGATTCTCACTTTCATTCTCTAGCTTCAGGTACTTCTTTCGACTCAAAGGGATGTGGGAATATGGATGTCTCCCATGTCTCTCTTGAGGCAGAGGGAAACCACCTTTTCAGACTTATATTGAGGTTGATGGTCAAGCAACATGTTCCCTATCCTGGTTCCATTAGCATTTGGTAGCAACCGCAAGTGTAGAGGGAAAAAAGGCTCAACAACAGTGATGGAGTGGGGGTTCATGTAGTGACTCTGATGGATATTAGTGAGCCACCTGTTTGGCAATGGAGGCAGGGAGAGCAAAGTATAGGAAGGGCTATACTGTGTTGTCTGTCTGCAAGCAGACAAACTTCTTCCTGATAAGTGTTAAACTAGTTGCAAATTGGTGGCTGTTTACAATAGTGGAGAGAACTGGAGGAGGAGGTCGTCTTTTGGGCCAGTGCTAGCCTGAAGGGTATTTAGTACCTTTAACTAGAGCATGGCCCTATAAGGGGTTGACACAATGGGCACCCTGTTCAGTCTCCTGAAGCGCAATAAATTACACATTTCTAATCTGTTTGAAAAGGCTGACTCTTCTGTAGTTGCTCTGAAGGAGCCTGTTGAGGTCCTGGTATTGCTTTGCTTTTGCTGTTACCAGTAGCTGATTGTGCTCATTTGTTGTTATAAAGCAAACATGAATGTAGTAGCAGCACCTAACACTTTAATAAAACAACTGCAGCCCTTGTATCAATATAACATCCTTGGCATAAATCTCCCTTCTACATTAGGTGTATAGTAAGGATTAAAATCCTGCACCTCTGACAACATACCCTTTCTTTTGTGGGAAGACTAGTGTTGACTGTAACACCTAGACATGGGAGTATTTTATTGTATTCATGAACTAAGACTAATGTAATTCCTTTTTTTAAAATTTCTGTATTTAAGATAAATTAAAATGTGCTATTAAAGAACTGTAATTCAAACATCAATTTTAGGCAATTCTTTGAATTCAAAACTAAGCTGTTCTGAAATGGTAAGGAGTAAATTATATGTATGCATTTTCATAAACTGCTTTAAAGTTGAACTGATGCCTAAAGGGAAGAAAATCTTATTTTGATCCTAGAGTGGTAAACTGATTTTTCATTTTAAGTTCTGTATTTGAATAGGTTTTGATGCTTACAGAGGATCACCTTCCATAGTTAATGGTAACTATGGCCAGCTGCAATTCCCCAGTAGAGATTATTCTGGAATACCATATTCTCAGAAGGTAAGGGTTGACTTTTTGCTTTTCAGTAGCTTCCTGCGCAATGAAGTTCTCCAGTCATGGCTTGGTTGCGCTTTAGTGTTTAATGAGAAACTGGTAGATTTGCTCCCAAGCTACATTTATTGGAAAATCAGGTTTGCAGGTACGAAGAGCACTTTTTTTGGTAAAATAGTCAGTGACTCTTCTAGTATCTTTTTTTCTAGTATGCTTTGACAGTGTAATCTGTCAGCCCATGTTGGCTGACAAATGATTCCTTCAAAAGAAAAAGGAAGAGAAGAACTTCTGACAGCCTAATCAAGACCAGGACTAATGAATAAGATGTGGAATAGAGGGATTCCTTGACTAGGTGCTTAGTAGGTACACTGTTTAGCTGTTTTGCTTGATAGCAAACATTTGAAACTTCACTACAAATTCTCTTAACCAGTACTAGTTATAAAATACTGCTATATCTAGTGCCTGGCTACATATTAAATCAATTTCCTACCTAAAACATCCTGCAAGTTTTATAGTAAGAGAAGCCAGAGTTCTGCATGCTTGCTTTTTTTATGCATCTTTTTTCATGAAGAATATTATATTGAAAGGTCCTAACACTAACTTTTAAATATATGCTCAGTACAAACACATTCACCTAGGCTCTCTTGAACTTAACTAATTCAGCAAGAACAGGCTACTACTGGGCTACAAACCTCTGGTCTGACCCTAATGTAGCTATCTCCAACAGTGGCAGAAAAAAAATCACAAAGAAGAATTGGTACTAGAAATGATGCATGTATGGAGTGGTCATCCCCGGTCTTTTCCACCCCCCCGCCAGTCGCCAGCAGTAGGGTACATCCCTGAACTTTTAATAGCACTTGAGGTCTGTGCTGTATATATGGTTTTTTTTAGATTTCTTTGAACCCAGTTGTATACCATTCTATCCATGCCTAAAGCAGTTTGTTTTAAATCTGCTGAGTGATTAACTTCATCAGATGCCTGATAGCTCTTGTATGATGAAGCACAGTAAGTAACAATTCCTTATTTGCTTTTTCCATGCTGTTCTTGATTTCATAGCCTCATCTTCCTCCTCCCTTGGCTGTCTCTCCAAACTAGAGTTCGTCGTCATCGTGTCGTGCTCTCCCCCCTTGGGTGCCCCCCCCCCCCCCCCCCCCCCCAACTCGCCTGTCGTAAGGAATCCTGCCTTTTTCCTCTTAAGTCAGCTTTATAGTTCTAGCATATCCTTTTTTGAGATTTTGACCAGAACTGCTTACAGTAAGATGCATGATGGATTCATCGTGGAACACACTATTGTTTTTATCTTAAGCCTAGCTAACCTCTGAAGAACCTTCTTTCACCCAAGTAGTAGAAACTGAAACTGAAGATATCTTATTGGCTCTTATGTTTTGGAAAAGTTGGCTGCTTGCAGACTTAACCCCCCCCAAACAAACAAACAAACACAAATGAAAACAGAGCTTTACTTCAAACCCTGTGCATTCCCCCACCAAACCCAGCACATGCCCAGAAGAGGCAGTTCATTAGTTGGACCTGGTTGTCCCAGCATCTGTCTAGATGGGGCACTTTAGTGGTGTGCTTTTGGTCCTTTTATCTAGTAGCTGATTGAATCAGCTTTAAATGGGCACCCAAAATTCCCAATAAAGTGTCCAGTTTGTACAGATGCTGTGGAGCTGGGTCAAAGTAACGCGCTGCTGTTTCCAGTGAAGTGTGGCTTGTTGGGGTTTTTAATGTCTACATGCTGTTTCCAGTGAAGTGTGGCTTGTTGGGGGTTTTAATGCCTACTAGCAACCATTGTTCTGTAGTTAAGTATTTGAAACCTTTCCTTAGGGCTATTAATGGAGCAAGTATAAATATAAATCCTTCAGGCTGGCAGGCATAGATTAGGTATGCAGCTTTGCTGTCCCTGTCTATTCTAGTTGTTGGAATGGCTAATTTTTACTGACAGTTTGTGACTATCTATAACTTATTATTCAACCCCACAACCAGGAGGTCCAGTAGACTGGCTTTTTTTCCCATCGGGTTCCTGCCCTTTCTGCTTCATACACGAGTGACCCTAGCAAGATGTTTGCTTCTACCAGCACAGCCTTCAAGGTTACTGGAAAACAAATCTCCCCACTACATCAGGTTATACATAGGGAAGGATGCCTCAATTTCTCTTCTTTGGATTGTACAGTCCCAGTTCTCCCCATCTTTTCTTATAAGCTTATTTACCAGGCTCCCTAATCCATTTTTTTGTTGTTCTACTGGATTCTTTCAAAGTAGAGCTTCAAACTGAGCATAGTACTCCTGCTCTGTTCTGCACTGGCTTAAAAAAATCCTATTAATACAGCCTAGCTTGCTCTTGGTTTTGCAACAAGAACATGTGGTTGACTCCATTCAGGTTGCAGTCTACTATAACCCCTAGGTCCTATTCTGAAGTACTGCAGCCTAGCTAGTCACTTCCCCTAGCTGTATTTTGTACATGCAGTTTTTATTCAGTCTCAAGTACAGAGCTTTACACCTTATTGAATTTAACTTGATTTTTTTTCTTTTTGGACCCCTTTTCTAGTTCAAGGCAGTTCTGAATCCTAATCTCCAGAATGTTTGTAACTCCACCCCATTTCATGACAGCAAATCTGAAGTGTGCACTTGGTCCTATCTTCCAAATTCTTGATGAAGATATTAAACAGTACCAGACCACCACAGACCTGAGGAATACCAGTCAATATTTTCCAATTGGACAGTAAGCCATTGCAACTCATCTTTGAGCGTGATGATCCAACAGTTGCATATGCCACTTGTTATAGTACCTTTGTCTAGAAAGTGTATTTCTTTACTTATTAATGGAATGTCATAGGAGATGGCATCAAAAGCCTTGCTGAAGTCCAACTACATCACATTCACTAACTTTTTTTTCCCTTCCTTCCCCACAAATCAAACCTCATCACTTTGTTAATAGGAGAAGGGCAGGTTGGTCAAGCATGACTTGCTCCTGGCTGTTCCTGATCACCTTCTCTAAATGCTCAGAAATTGACTCCCTGATAACATGTTCCATGACCTTTTTCAGGTTTGAAGGTCAGACTAACTGGCCTGTAGTTCCCAAAAGCATCTTCTTTCCTCCCCTTTCTTATAGATAGGCCTAGCTACAGAGCAAGACTCTTTGGCAAAGGGCAAAATAGTGCCTATCCCTTGCTGCACTTACATTTTTTTGGCCTCAGAATAGCCAACCTTTGAATTTTTTTAATATTGCTTCCCCACAGTACAGCCAGTTCTCCTGGACTCCTGTTTTTCCCTCAACTTGCCTCCTGTAGCAGCCTACCCACTAGTCCCCTTAGTTTGTTACTTTGCTTTTTCTGCTGCTCTGCTCTTTCCTTTTCTTAGGATCTTGATCTGTCAGGTTTTATTGTCACTGTCATCTTTGACCTTAAGTCTCTGATTCCTCTTTAGTTTTGTGAGCAGCAAATCAAGAAGATCCTCTCTGCCAAACTGGCTTCTCCACTTTCTCTATATGTTTAGAGCTTCAGCAGCAACTTTTTGGTAAACATGCTGAACTGTCTGTACACTGTTATTCTCCTAGTGGATGTCATGGTAACTGATTTTGCCAAGAGCACTAGGTCCTGTAGTTAGTTTTTAGATGTCAGCTGTTTGTTGAGGTAGCTTTTTGTTCTCCCCTGGTTCGGTGATTTTTATAACACTTCCCACCAGAGAGAACCTTACCTTGGTTAGAGCTTATTGACCTTCTGAGGTTCCTTCTAGCTATGTCTTACCTGATTCTCAAAAGTCAGGGCTTACCATACCATACAGCCCATCAGAAGCAGATGGGAGGATGAGTTGGTGCCTGTGTGGGGTGTCACTGTTTTATGCTTCTTTAATTGCTGTTTTAAATGTTTGTATCTGCTATGATAAGCAGATACAAAATCTGCTATGATAAGCCTGACTGCTTTAGTCTGTGGTGAAAGGGACTGAAGAACTGGTCAGAATAAGTGGAAGTCTTATGGCCAGGCTTTCTTCCCTGTGAATTTTCCCCATAGGAATTCCCATTTAATGTTGGAACATGGCTATTCCAGGCTGTATGCTATTAAAGGTTTCTGGTTATAAACTAGTCAGGGTTGACAAATATAATTGCAGATTTTTGTGGGAGAATGATTCCAAATCAGTCTGAATTGAAATTTCAGAGACAAGGGACTGCTGTATAGGTGAGTACCTAGGAGTGTTGTCCTCTAGACACTGATCCTGCCTGGATGTTGAATGGCTAGAAATTTTCTAGTCAGGATGCCCATGAACACTTTTTTGGTTTAAAAAAAAAAAAAAAAAAAAAGTCTTGCAATTTCCCTTTCTCTCTTCATTTGGAAATGGTTATTGATGCATTGACTTGAACAAGAAAGGACCTTTTAAGTCTCTAGTTTAGTCATCTGTCCATCAAAGGCCACTAAATATCACCCTCATGCTCCAGTAATTTGACACAAGTAAAATCTGAATAAAACTTCCCAGAAGATGTTGAGCTGGAGAATCTTCTTGACATACCTTGATTAGCCAGTTCTTGATCTATTTAACAGGCCCTATACAGTGGCACTATATAGTGATGATTTTTTGTCAGTTGGCATCTCCATGCAGTACCAAGATGCACACTTCAGAAAAGTCTCTGTGGCTTGTTTTTACTAGCCAAATGCATCAAGCATGTCTTTCACTTTAGAAGGATGCTGTAAAGAATAAAAGCATGTGGCATTCAAGTGATTCTGTTTCTCTTGCCTTTCTAGCTGTTTACTGGGGGTAGTCATCCCACTTGTTCTTCTTAATAGTGGCATAACATTAAGTCATTCTCATCTTCTGGAAATTCCCAAGTATTCAAAGACTTGGTTGACTCTAGCATGCCAAAGACTGTCAGCAGTCCTTGGGAATGATTATCCAGGAATGTGTTGTTGACTTGTTTTTGTTTGGTTGTTTTTAATTCTTGCTCCATAGATGTCTAGCATTCTAAATTTTAGAAAGATCTATAATCTTCGGGTTATCATAGTACACTCCAAAGCATTCCAAACCCCAGGTGGCAGTGGGTACATGCACTTCACAGTCTGTCTTGCATCACTGTTGGGATTTCTTGGTAGTGTGAGAATTATCTATATAAACTGTTTTCCCCCCCC
>NW_005842265.1:1112885-1121088 GCF_000455745.1 Alligator sinensis | reverse complement strand
ATTTTATTATTTATATTTTTCCCCCCCCCCCCCCCCCCTGTTTCACGTTATTCAGTGAGGGTGAAGGCAGCAATTACAATAAAAATTAATTTTAACTAAGGTTTTCCACCATGGGCTGTAGAATCATGGTCTCCTCTGATCTAAATTCTGTAAGATTAGATTTTCATTTGGCTAAACTTCTCCTTCCAGGAGACTTTAGAAAAAGGAATCTTTCTGCTATGTATCTTTTTCATTTTTGAGGTTGTCGTGTTTTGTCTGTGTAAAATATAATTTAGTTAACTACTGTCTGGGGGCTACTTGTGCTAAGGGCATGTCTCTCTTGTGCCTCAAACAGTCCATGTTGATCTATCAGAACTATCTGCTAAACCAAAAGCAGTATAGCAGCATTCGTATGGTACTGTAGCAGGGTCAAATAGCACTGCTGATGTCATAAGGAAGCCTATAGTAGTTGGAAAAAGAGATGTTGCATACCATTAGCTTTTGTAACTCTTACTTGTACTAATATTACACAGTCAATAGTAATTTCCCAAGTGGAAAGTCCCAAAACACATTTTTGTATTTATTTCTAAAAGCATTAAAGAGGTACTTTAAGGGCTAACATCTCTTGTCTAGATCAGGGGGTCAGCAACCTATGGTCTGCAGAGCCATAGGATCTAGCCAACAACGCTGGTGCTTTGCACCATGTTGCACTGTGCTCTGATGAGGTGGCAAGGAACTTTCTCGTGCTGTGCCACTGCAGGGCAATAGGGAGAAGTATGGTGGCAGCTGGTCCTAGCTCTGGCCCATCTCAGACCTGAGTTATCTTGTCCTGCCACTGGAAAAGTTTGCTGACTGCTGGTTTAGACCAATGAGACTCAGCCAGGGTACACTGGATATTGGTATACTTAATAATCATAAACGTTGCCTTTGTGTATTCCTTTTTTGTTGAGCATGTTGCAATAAGAGGAGAAAAAAGACAAATAAGAGAAAGAGGAGAAGGAACCAGACACGTGCGTACACACACAGAACCACATGCACAAACACAGAGAGCTAGAACAGATGCATGCACACACACACATCCAGAACCAGACTTGTGTGCGCACACAGATGCACAGGAGCAGACAGGCAGACAAATGCACAGAACCAGATGTGCAGGCACACAGAGCTGGGCTTCTGGGCCACTGGACAAAGTCTGCTCCGAGGCATGCATTCACCCGCTGGTATGGAGCTAATGCCGGAGCCCAGAGCAGATGTTTGCAGCCTCCCAGATGCAGCCAGCCCAGGCTCTGGGTAGCTGCCGCCAACCATGGCTGGGCTCGCAGCCATCCATCTGCCTGCTGGGAGCAGCTTGGGCTTTGTGGCTGGCAGCAGCTGCCTAGAGCCCAGGCTGGTGTGGTGTACCAAGCCAAATGGCCTCCCATGCTGTGCTTGACACGCATGCTGGGGGTTGATGTCCCCTGAGCTACATCAATACTTAAGGCCCTCTTTTAACTAGAGTCCAGAGCAAGTGGGAAGCTTGCTAGGGAGTTGTCTGTCTGTGTGTCCCTATGGTCACTGTAAGCTTGGTGAAAAGAAACAGGCTATCGGGGGGCGGGGAAGAGAGAGAACTTTTTTGGGATCGGGAAGCAACAAACAGGCCACCTTCAGGGGAGTTTGCTGGAGAACGTTTGCTTGGAGAGGGGCAGATGGAGGGTAGGCAGTGGATTTAAGAGACTTCGGGAGATGGCTGGAGGACATTGAAATGCTAGAGCCATTGCCTGCTCTTGCTCTCCTTGCATCTGAAGCTTGTCCAGGCAGGACAGCTCACTGTTGAAGCTTCCACCTAGGCCCTAGTTTGGTGCTGTGGCAACTGCCATTTGCAGATTCTATCCAGTGATAGCAAGGTGAAGGAGTGCCTGCAATGTGAGTGCAGTGTCCTGGTGGTATCCCTCAGGGAGCAGGCAAGAGAGCTACAAAAGGAAGTGACAAGGCTCCAAAGTGTCCTCAGCCATGAGATATGTTCATAGATTTAGATGCTGGAGTTAGACCCTCCAGGACTGTAAAGGAAGGACTGCCAGAGGCGGTGCTAGAGAAGGAAAGGGATATGGACTCCCAAGAAGGTGGAAGCTTGTGGCCTCTGGCAGCAAGCAGAAGTCTTCATCCCCACCTGCAGCGGCTTGCTCGGAGAACAGGCATGGAGCCCTAGCAGTAGAAGAGGAGGAGCATGTTCTGTCAGCGGAAGAGGCCAGGCCAGGCCTCCCCAAGGTTGGGAGGATCAAGACAACTGCCACTAAGAGGAAGCAATGGCTAATGGTGGCTGGTGACTCTTCTCTGCAGGGAACAGAGGCATCCAACAGCTGACCTGACCTGTTGTCTCAGGAGGTAGTCTGCTTGCCTGGATCTGAGATGTCATGGAAGAAGTACTGAGAGTCATCTAGCCTTCTACTACTTAATGCTGCTTATCTATGTGGGGACCAATGATTCTGCCAATGGGGACCCTTAGCAGATCAAAGGGACTGGCTCCAGGGCTCTGGGTGTAAGGAACCAGAGGGCAGGGGAGGGTGCACAGGTGGCATTCTCCTCAATCCTTCCAGTCAAGGGGAAAGGCCCAGGCAGGAGTGGATGCATTCTGCAGATCAGTACCTGCTGTGCAGATGGGGTCACCAGCAGGGCTTTGACTTTAACCATGGGATGTTCTTTCAAGAAGAAGGATTGCTGGAAAGAGATGGAAGAGCACTTCACAGATGGATTGCCACCTGAGAGAGGGAAGAGCATCTTTACAGATAGGCTTGCTAACCTAGTGAGGAGGGCTTTAAACTTGGTTTGCTGGGGGATTGAGATCAAAGCCCTGAGGTAAGTGTGGAAGCAAATGACTTTGAAGGAAGCACCAGCAGAAGGGGGGAGGCCTCCTTCATTCTTCCTGAGGAAATGGGGCAATTGGCTAGTTGCCTTGGGTGTCTGTATATGAACACATGGGGCCTGGGAAACTAGCAGGAAGGATTGGAGTCATCGCACAGTCATGGAATTATGATGTGATTTGAAGTTACAGATTTGGTATGATAGCTCGCATGACTGGAGTATGGTCATGAATTGGTATGAACTGTTCAGGAAGGACAGGCAGGGGAGATGAGTTGCTTCTTATGTTAAAGAGCTGTATGGTTGCTCAGAGCTCCGGTATGAAACTGGCAGTAGGCCTGTTGAAAGTCCCTGGGTTAGGGTCAGGGGAGAGAAACAAGGGTAATGTTGTGGGTGTCTGCTGTAGCCCACCAAACCAGGAGAGTGAGGTGAATGAGGTGTTCTTCAGATAGCTAGTAGATGGCAACTTGGACAGCAGCAGCTATGAAAGATTGAGTTCAGGATCCTGAAGAAAAGAACAGCAGAATAAGGACCCTGGACTTGAGAAAAGCAGACTTCAATGCGTTTAGGGAACTGATAGGCAAGATCACCTGGAAGGCCAGTCTGAGGGGGGGAAAGGAGTCCAGGAGACCTAGTTTTTATTTTAAAGAAACCTTACTTGCGGTACAGGAACAAACTATCCTGACTTGCAGGAAGATTAGGAAGGGTAGCAGAAGACCAGCTTGGCTTTACCAAGGAACATTTTAGTGAGCTAAAACACAGAAAGGAAGCTCTAAGCTTACACTTCTTGTAAATGATTATTCGGGCATGCAGGGGTGAAATCAAGAATGCCAAAGTACAATTCAAGTTGCAGCCAGCAAGGGATGTGAAGGTTAATGAGAAGGGTTTCTACAATTGTCAATAACAAGAAGAAAATCGGGAAAGTGTGGGTCCCCTACTAAATGGGGAAGACAACCTAGAGACAGAGGGTGTGGAAAGGCTAATGTACTCTATAACTTTTTTTTTTTTTTTACCTCAGTCCTTGCAGGCAAGGTCAGCTCCCAGGCTATGTCACCTGGCAGCACAGCTTGGGGAGGAGGTGAGTAGCCAACAGTGATGAAAGAACAGGTTAAGGACCATTTAGAAAAGCTGGACATATTCAAGTCCATGGGGCTGGATGTGATGCACCCAAAGGTGCTGAGGGGGCTGGCTATTGTGATTGCAGAATCACTGGCCATTATCTCTGAAAACTATGGAAATCAGGAGATGTCCTGGATGGTTGGAAAAGGGGAGATTAGAGTGCTCGGCTTAAAGGGGAGGAGGATTCATGGCACTATTGATCAATCGGCCTCACCTCAATGCCTAGAAAAATGTATGGAGTAGGTCTTCAAAGAATCCATTTCTAAGCACTTGGAGAAGGTGATTTGGGAACAGTCAGCATGGGTTCATTAAGGGCAAGTCATGCCTGATTAACCTGATTGCCTACTGTGATGAGGTGACTGACTCGGGATGTGGGGCAAGCAGTGGACACTATTACACTTTGACTTTAGCAAGGCTTGATATGGTTTCCAATGATGTTTTTGCAAACCAGCTAAGAAAGTATGGATTGCATGAATGCACTCTCAGGTGAACAGAAAACTAGCTGGGTCATCAGGCTGAAAGGGTAGTGAACATTGGCTTGCTGTCTAGTTGGCAGCTGGCTTCAAATAGAGTGCCCCAAGGGTTGGTCCTGGTGCTGGTTTTGTTCAGTAGCTTCATCAGTGGGATGGAGTGCACCCGTGGCAAGTTTTCAGATGGACACCAAGTTTTGATGGGAGTAGTAGATACACTGGAGGTTAGGTCTAAGATTGAGAGAGAGCTATCCAAACTGGAGGATTGGACAAAAAAACTTTTTACTTGCCCTTACTGAGCCTCAAAGTCCTGCACTTAGAACAGTCCCATGCACCAGTACAGACTGGGGAACAGACTGGCTAAGCAGGAGCTCTGCAGAAAAGTACCTAGAAATTCTGGTGGACAGTAAGCATTGTGGCAGAATGCCATTTCTGTCTCTTCCCCAAACTTTGCTATCTGACAGTTTGGTTACCATGGTCACTGCAGGTGCTTCTGGCCTCATCAGCTTCAGGTAACCCTGAGTTGGATACGTTACAGAGTGAGCAGGGGAAACCTGCTCTCTCTGCCTACGTGACTGCCCCACATACCTGGGTGGGGGGCTTAGAACAATAGGGAGTTTAAGCAATGTTATCATGACCGGGTGGGGGCTAGAGACCCTGCCAATCTACCCAGCAACCAGTGATGCATTTCAAATTGATTGGCTAGCAGCCAACAGTTGCTGGCCTTGGATCAGGTAAATGGGGTCATAACGTCTATATAAGTTAAGGACTGTCCAGGGGGAGGGGCAGTAGCCATGATGAAACTTGTCAGAGAAGCTGGACCATCTGTACCTTGCTTTCTCTTAAAACTCATGGTCAATGAACTGCTTGCTTCCAGAGGAAATTTCTTCTTGCCTCTAGATGATACTTATGACTAAACTGCTTGAGATCTAACTAAATGTATAGCTTGCAGTAACATAGATGTGTAATCAAAGGCTACCATGCCACTAGTTGCTCTAAGGGATTTCTTTGATATTACTCTACTCTGTACCCTATTCCAAACATACTCCTTGTAACGAATAAAGTTTTCCTCTGTACCTAGCATGGGAGACTTATTAGGAGAGGGTCTAGAGTATGCTTTGGGGTCTCCTTGGTTTGGTTGACTAAGAGAGACCACTATGTGTGCTTCAGACTGAGGGGAAGCACCCCAAGTTCTTATAGTGGGTCAAGTACCCTCAAAGACTACTAGGCCTGTTTCCAGGGGGCACTGTTCCAAGATCAATCCAGACTCTGGGTGGTGGCGGTGTTACCCCAAGGCTAGCGGGTATGCTTCAGAAATGGGGTTGGCAGGACATGAGGTGCCTCCAGGGAGGCACTTGGAGCTTTGGAAGGTGGTTGGGTGCAGGGGGCGGGTGGCTTAATGCAGGAGCACCCTTACTGGTCTGCCACAAACTGAATGAGCCAACAGTATGTCCTTGTGAAAAAGCCTAATAGCATACTGGGCTGCATTAGTAGGATCATTGCCAGCAGATTAAGGGAAGTGTTTCTTCCCCTCTATTCAGCACTGGTGAGGCCACATCTGGTATACTGTGTTCAGTTTTGGGCCCCCCACTACAGAAAGGGTGTGAACAAATTGGAGAGTTCAGTGGAAGGCAACAAAAATTCTTAGGGGGCTAGGGCACATAACTCATGAGGAGAGGCTGAGGGAACTGGGCTTTAGTCAGAGAAGAGAAGACTGTGGTGGGATTTAATAGCAGCCTTCAACTACCTGAAGGGCAATTCCAAAGAGGATTGATGTAGATTATCATCAGTGGTGGCAGATGAGATCATTGCTCCTTGCTCTGTTGTTAAGTTGCAGCAGTGGAAGTTCAGGTTAGACATTAGGAAGAACTTTCTCATGAGGACAGTAGTAAAGCACCAGAAAAAGCTACCCAGAGAAGCTGTAGGATCTCCATCCTTGGAAGTTTAATTAAGACCAGGCTAGGTAAAGCCTTGGGTGGGATCCAGTTGGGGGTGGTTGTGCTTTGAGCAGGGGGCTGAACTAGACGACCTCCCGAGGTCCCTTCCAACCCTAATTTTCTGAGTAATCATTGTGTACTGAATTGGTTGAATGGAAATATGTCACTTGAATATCTGCATAATTGGAACTCTAAAGCACTTATTTCATGTAGAATGTCACACTCCCATACTTGGATCTTACCTACTGTCCCTAAATGGCTTAAAACCAGGGATTGACCTTTGTCACAGAAGTTGGAACATGGTGAGACTATGCCAACCATATTTGTTTCTATTGAGGATTTGGGAACTCTTGCTCAGATTTCTAGTATTAGTGTATATTTTTAAAAATAATCATTTTTTGTCATCTTGTAGGTTGGGTGTGTAGTGCTTTTGTTTTTTTCCAACCTGAGGGTAGCCTAGATCTGAGCAACTAACGTCTGGTAACAGAAACCAGGGATGTTCAGGCCAGTGCTAACTTAGAAGAAGGAAAGGAACTCTCCTTGCATCCAAATCGCTATTAATTTACAACAGGTCTTTATTCTGTGCCCTGTGCCTGGGGTGTTATTTAATCCACACTGCATTGTTTTCCTGTTTTGCTATTTTCCTGAACATTAGCATCCTTTTGGCATGGTTGAAGGACTGCAAACTCTCTTAAAGGAGAGCAAACTAAAATTCAAGATGAATCAAGCTTGTAGATTTAACATATTTACTCCTTGTGTTACAGGGAGGTATGCCTACTTCTTAGTACTGTATTCCCTAATTCTGCCTTCCCAGCTATATATAACATAGCTACTAAGGAATTTTGTAGTCATGACGGTCCAACAGACTGCCATGTTCCTGCTTCATTACCTTTTTATATTGGATTAAATGTGAGCTGAAGCAATGGTTGATGTTTCTCTGGAACATATTGTCCTTTGACCGCAAGTTCCAATTCTTCATGTGCAACTGAATGCTGACTTCTTAAAATCTGCCATTTTGGGACTTAGTTGCATCAGATGTGATTATACATTAATTGTCAGGGTATTTGGGCTAAAATTTTCAAACTAGAACCCTGGAGTGGAATGATCTGAAGGTGCGTGCTGGTTGAGGAACAGGTTCTGGGCAGATCTTCCTATGATCCCATACAAGAATAACTTGTCAGGTTTTTTTTTCTATTCACTAAACTACAACCAGTCTTCTAAATTGTTTTTTCTACTGCCTAGAGCATTAGTTCTCAACTTTTTTTTTTTTTTTTTTTTTTTTTTTTTTTTTAGATTTGAGGTACTCCTTGGAAAATGCTGGCTCTTAAGGGTGGTGGTTTTTTGGGTTTTTTTTTGTTTTTTTGTTCTTTTTTACTATAGAAAATTAATAGAATAGGTGTGACTTGCTTTGTCAGAGACCAGCAAGTTCATGTTTTTAATGCTGCGGATTCCTATTTGAAATCTCTGTGCTTTCCTTGTGAAATCAGCACAGTTAGGTGTACGAACCTAAGACTGCCTAGCAGCCTAGGGCTCTGTGGCATGCTGGCTGAGAGTTATTGTTCTAGAGAGAGGCCCATGGACATGCATTCTGCACTATCAAATTAATTTATAAGCACCTACTGATTGTGAACTATTTTCAAGCGCAGATTACCTGTGCTTAAAAATACTGTGTGTAAATAGATAGGTCTATGGGTACTAATGGGTATTTGAGAGCTAATCTCTAATACTTTTTTTTTTATTCATTCTAGGATATCAATTACCAGCAATGCTATAAAAGAGGAGGGATAATTAGTGGTCCTCGGGCAAACTCAAGAGGTAAGGCTATTAGTGTGTCCCCCCCCCCCCCCTCCCCCCCCACCACGT
>NW_005842265.1:1092602-1112817 GCF_000455745.1 Alligator sinensis | reverse complement strand
GTGTCCCCCCCCCCCCCCCCCCCCCCAATTGTGGAGTAAGACTGAGTATATAATTGCACCTAGAATGGTGACTCTGTTTTTAAAAACCCAAAAAACAAAAAAACTCAGTAAAATAAATGTCCTAGCGACCAATTTGATTTTTGCAAGTAAAGAAGAGTGAGTGTCTGGAATATCAGGCTAGGGTGTCCTCCTCAGTTATTAAACTGCTGCAATATTGAGTCTGCGTAGGAAGGTAGTTAATAGTGAGAACTCTAATTTTCCACTAATCTCCAGTTCTGCTCAGAACAAAACAATTTCTCCAGTAAATCAACATGAATTATTCAAGATGCCAGTTCTGTATCATAGTCCCACTTCTTTTTCAGCCCAAGTCTTTGGGTAATCTGTCAAAATTGATCCCAGAAATAAATTTATGTAGGAAATTGATGTGCTGTAACTCCGCACCGAAGACTCGGATGCTGTAACGTTTTTAAATTTCGAGGCTTGAGTACGAAAGCTGAACAAATGGATTCTAAAACACAACCTTATTGAATCTGAAATATCTATCTTTTGGAGGGAAAAAAAAAGTGTAGAATGCATTGTAGCAATCGAAGTATAATCATGCTTCAGTTCAGGATGGGAGCTAGCATCTGCTCCTGAGCGAGGGGGAATCGAAGTGAGACTTAATGACTGTTCAAAGCATAATACAATTGTTTTTCTATTGTGAAGAGTAAAATTGTATATATGAAAGGTGGTTAGTTATCATTCAGCAGCCTGTCTAAGGATTTGTTGATGAAATCACTTGAGGTTCTTGTGCCTTAAGTTTCAGATGAGAACTGAGGGAAAGGAACTTGCTATCAGGTAAAATGCAGGACTATGAAACAATTGCCACTCTTTATCTGAGGATTGAGACCATGTACTTGTTCAGTTACTGTTTAAAGAAGCTGATACTTTTATAACCTGCTTCTCTGTGCTAAATAGACAATTAGTGTTCCTTTTATAGAAAAACAAAATTGGCCTTGAAAGTTGTTTTTTTAAGGTGATTTTTATATTGATGCTATTATGCCACCATAGTTCAACAGAATGCTATGATTTATCAAACTATCTTCCTGAATTTCACTTGAGTGAATAATTAGTTATAAACTTCTATATATCATTATAAAAACAACTTGTATAAATTACTTACCTTTAGGTTTAGACATGTAAAATTCTTATGACAGCAATACTTGGGTCACTCTAGTGAGTGAGGTACTATCAGGCAGGACCTAGTGTTTCAGAGTAAGTGCAGTACTGATGTAACTTTAACATTATAGCTCTTTCTGAAAGCTTGTCTTGTGCTTGACTCTTGCTTGTTTCTCATCAATCAGCTCAGCTCCAAGTCTTTAAACACTGATGACTCTGAAAAACTCAGAGGTGGTATGCAGTAGTTGGCAAATATTACACCTAAGTATTGACAGCTGCTGCCAAATCCTTTAGGGTGCGGAGTAAGCAATAGTAAGGATTGAAACTAATTAAGTCACTCATGCTTGTTCAGCTTCTTTTTAGCAAGATGGGATAGTGTTGACAGTGAATAAAGCTGTTTGCACATTTGTCTTTGTCTGTAATAACTGCAATACACCCATGTTGAATAAACCTGCATATAAAATGCAAACTAGCATGGATGGGTTTTTTTTGAAGTGCAGGTTGTAATCACATTCTGTCCCACTTCTAAAAATTTATGATTGCTAATCATCTTTGACAGCAGGATGGAGTGATTCTTCTCAGGTGAGCAGTCCAGAGCGAGACAATGAAACCTTTAACAGTGGGGACTCTGGGCAGGGAGACTCCCGCAGCATCACCCCTGTCGATGTGCCAGTGACAAGCCAAGCTGCCACAATACTACCAGTGCATGTCTATCCCCTCCCCCAGCAGATGAGAGTTGCCTTTTCTGCAGCTAGAACATCTAATTTGGCCCCTGGAACTCTAGACCAGCCAATTGCGTTTGACCTTCTGCTGAACAACCTTGGAGAAACATTTGACATTCAGCTTGGTAGGTTCAATTGTCCAGTGAATGGTACCTATGTATTCATCTTCCACATGCTGAAGTTGGCAGTGAATGTTCCACTGTACGTGAACCTTATGAAGAATGAAGAGGTCCTAGTATCAGCATATGCAAATGATGGGGCCCCAGACCATGAAACAGCTAGTAACCATGCAGTCCTACAGCTCTTCCAGGGGGATCAGATCTGGCTACGTCTGCATCGGGGAGCCATTTATGGAAGCAGCTGGAAATATTCTACCTTCTCGGGATACCTCCTTTATCAGGACTAAAATCCAGTGTTATGTTTACAAAAAAAAAAAAAAAAAAAAAGCTGCTCGAAACACCTTGGTGAATGGGAAGGGGGCGGGGGGTGGAAACTAGCTTTGCACTTAATACTGACTTCATAGAAGATACATGGTTCCATTATTGGGAAGTGGCGGTCTTACTTTGCAAGGTGAAATCATGGAGTTGGGTTACTGAATCAGCACTAATTTGGCACTTTATCAATTGTGATGTAGCCTTGCTAGTAAAGCTGTGAATGTATATTGTTTGCACTTACTTACCCTAAACTGTATTAATGTCCAGCTTACTACACTACTGATATGATTGCCTCAAGTATGGGCTATTCACAATGCCTTGTTGTGCCTCAATAAAACAAGTTAATATGCATTTTAGTATTAATCTTGATAGTTGTCTTTATTGATTTAAAAAATATTCAAAACTTGGTCTACTAACTCAGTGTGAAGCATACTGCATGTAGTCTTACTTTGAAGGTGGTTGTCAGTCCATCACTTTCCAAAACTCTGGGTGAATTGTTTTAAGACCATTGGGTCATGTTTGTTTTCTAGTGAAGCAGTCTGTTCTCAAGAGTTAGTCCTGTTGTATGCAAACCTTGCACTACAATTCATGTTAGTTTACATCTTTTAACTAAGAAATGCCTCCTGCCTCTAAAAATATGCAAAGCATTGTTTTGTACAACTGTTGATCTGCATTATTTAATCGAAGTGTGTGCATGACTGCCACTGACTGGACAGAATATCAAACTGATTTTAAAAGCTGAAAACAATTCAAAACTTCTGAAATTCTAAACTAGTTGTTTAGCCTTTTTGTTCTTGCTGGCTTCCAAAATATCATGCCAGTATTTCCTCAAACATAACTGAGCCTCTAAATTTGGCCAGACAATTGAAACAAGGTACTATTATCATATCAGTTATTTATCTAACTTTCAGACTGTGAATGCCTGTGTCTGAAGGAACTGCAGCGTTGGGCACCAAAAGGCAATAGAATGTAGTGCTACAAATGCATTTTTGTAAAATTACTTTCTGTAGTTCAGTGTTCTGTCAATTCCTTCTTAATGCAGAATTCCAGCAAGAATTGGTGAAGATAGCTGTGGTAATAACAGCAGCCTTATCTATACTTTTTTTTTTTTTTTTTGTGCCAATATACTTTGTTTGGGTCCTAGCTAAAATGCAGCTTGATGCATAATTCTCCAGACTAATTGATAACAAGAAAAATGCATCTATTCCCTGCTTCTATATTACATAAGCCATAGTAGAAGTAAAACACAGAATACAACAGATCTTGGGTAAAGCTGCTGCTGCTGCTTCTGTTTCCCAGCTTGTTTATAGCAGTCATATCAAACTACATTGTTTTGAACCTTAATTTTGTAGTATCTGAAGTAGACTGTCATCAATTAAACTTATGCCTTTCTGAATGAGTCTAGTCTCCAAGGTACCCTGTCTTCCTTTCTGCCCTAATCTGCTAGGCTTTTGTTTTTAACAATGAGTTATCTGGCATCTGTTCTATAAAGATCCTGGGGCTGTTTTGTGATTTGTTTTTTGATCCAATAAGGGCATTTCTCATTTGGTTTCATTAAGCAAATTTTGGTGAAAGAACAGGTTGTAGACTACTTAAAGTTGGACGTGTATAAGTCCATGGGGCTGGATGGGATGCACCCGAGGGTGCTGAGGGAGTTGGCTGATGTGATTGCAGAAGCACTGACCATCATCTTTGAAAATTCATGGTGACCAGGAGAGGTCCAAGATAATTGGAAAAGGGCAAACATAGTGCCCATCTTTAAGAAAGGGAAGAAGAAAGATCCAGGAAACTAGACTGGTCAGCCTCATCTCAATCCCTGGAAAAATTGTGCAACAGATCCTCAAGGAATCAATTTCTAAGCACTTGGAGGAAAAAATGTGATTTAGGAACAGTTGGCATGGATTCACCAGGGGCAAGTTGTGCCTGACCAACCTTGATTGCCTTCTATGATGAGGAGATTGGCTCTGGATGGGGGGAGACAGCTGGACGTGATTTTTAAGCAAGGCTTTTGATACAGTCTCCCACACCATTCTCACAGGCAGTATGGGCTGGATGAATGGACTGTAAGGTGGATAGAAAACTGGCTTGAGGATTGGGCTCAGAGAAGTAATCAATGGCTCAATGTCTAGTTGGCAGCCAGTACCAGTGGAGTGCCCCAGGGGTCAGTTCTGGGGCTAGTTTTGTTCAAGGTCTTCATCAATGACCTAGAAGATGGCATAGAGTACCACCCCCTCAGCA
Source organism: Alligator sinensis (assembly GCF_000455745.1). Classification (NCBI taxonomy): domain Eukaryota; kingdom Metazoa; phylum Chordata; order Crocodylia; family Alligatoridae; genus Alligator; species Alligator sinensis. The sequence goes on along the minus strand of NW_005842265.1, from coordinate 1,108,265 downwards.
AGTTTGCAGATGATGCCAAGCTGTGGGGAATAGAAGATATACTGGAGGGTAGGGCTAGGATTCAGAGAGTCCTAAACAAATAGGAGGGTTGGGCCAAAAGGAATCTTGTGAGATTCAACAAGGACAAATGCAAAGTCCTGCACATAAGATGGAATAGGCCCATGCACTAGTACAGGCTGGGGGCTAACTGGCCAAGCAGCAGCTCTGCAGAAAAGGACCTTGGCATTAGAGTGGACAATAAGCTGAATTTGAGCCAGCACTGTGCCCTAGTTGCCAAGAAGGCTAATGGTATACTGGGTATAATGGTATACTGCATTGGTAGGTCAAGGGAAGTGAGTATTCCCCTCTATTCAGCACTGGTGAAGCCATCTGGAGTACTGTGTCCAGTTTTGGTCCTCCTGCTACAGAAAGGATGTAGACAAATTTGAAGAGAGTCCAGCAGAGGGCAATAAAATGGTGAGGAGGCTGGGGGGAACTGGGCTTATTTAGTAGGGCTGGGTGAAGCTTCGGTCACTAATTTCAATTCGGAGGAGATTTGGCCTGATTCAGTGGCGAGATCTCCGAATCAGAGACCCATTAATCTCTCTGAATCTATTCGGAGGCTTCAGATTCAATTTGGAGAGATTCGATGATTCGGACATGCACACAGCTTCATGTTTTTTCTGTATACCTCAAGGTACCAGGCAGCTCAAAGCTGAGATGCTGGGGTGGATGGAGCATCCCACGGGACTGTGGAGGGGGTGGTCCCCAGCATGCTTATTGGTGGACCCAGAAGTGAACCAGAAGCACTTCTGGGTCTGCTGTGCAGCACGTAGGGGGTCCCATATCTCTCCCCCCCCCCCCCCCCCCCCCAGCTCAGTGACTGGTGCCTCCTAGGTTAGGGAGGGTACTGGGGGTCTCCCTGTGGCCAATTGCTAAGCTGGGGTGGGGGGTCCCCCACATGCTCAGTGGTGACACTGGAAGTACTGGGACCCCCCCCTCCCATGCTCTCCTGTGGGATGCTCCATCTGCCCCACCATCTCAGCGTTCATGAGCTGTGCCTGGTACCTCAAGGTATGTAGAAAAAACGCATAAATCTGTTTATGGCCAAATCGCTGATTCTCCGAATTGTAATCAAATCTTCAGACTTGGATTTGGCCGAATTGAATTGGACAGTAATCTGAATCAACGAATTGAATTGCTATCCCCCAAATTGGGCTGAATCTGAATCAAATATGCCTGCTTTACACATCCCTATTTCTTCTAGAGAAGATAAGATTCAGAGGGGATTTAATAATAGTCTTCAACTACCTGAAGGTGGGCTCAAAAGAGGATGGAGCTAGACTGTTCTCAGTGGTGACAGATGGCAGAACAAAGAGCAAAGGTCTCAAGTTGCAGCAAGGGAAGTTTAGGTTTGATAATTAGGGAAAACTTTCTCGCTAGTAGGGTAGTAAAACACTGGAACAGGTTACCTAGAGGTTGCGGAATCCTCATCCTTGGAGGTTTTCAAGACCCGGCTAGATAAAGCTGGGATGGCTGAGGCTGGTGCGGGTTTGAGCAGGCATTGGACTAAACCTGAGGTCCCTTCCAACCCTAATTTTCTAGGATTCCAAGCTTCCTTCCCCTCCATCTTCTCCTTTTCAGTCTTCCAGGGCTCTTTGAAATTTGCTAGTAGTTCAGGGACTTGGCAAATTTCCCTAATGCTATAGAATGAAGGCATTTGAAACTCCTAATTTTGTTAAAGACCCAGATTTGCCTTAATTCCCATATTTAATTGTGCAAACAACTCTGTCAGTGTACCCAGCCTTTGAGATTTGGGCAGGAACCTACCAGTGGGTAGTAGGTTGCTGGCAGTTAGGAAATCCAAAATTCTCCCTGCCCCCTCGTGTTCCCCCCCACCTGGAGTTTTGGGCAGATCTGTTATGCCAGCATATTGCTAACCAGAATGCATCATGTAATGCATCTCTGTGCTTAGAGAAATAAACACAGCCTACAGCACCAGGTGTTTGCAGGCCTACATGCTTTTAAGCTGTAACTCTTCTAGGCCTCTAAAGCTATTCTTGATTCTACTGAATCCCTTCTGGTTTGTGCAATTAAATAAACCAGTGATTGATTGAGCATTCATTCCTTGATTATAAAGTACTGCTTCCTAATCCCTTGTGCATATTCCACCTCTTTCACCTGGGATGCAATTTTGTCATGGCTAAAGTCCATTTAATTCCAATCAGTTGCTGCCGTTTGAAAGTGAGCAACAGGTGCTCTCCTACTTGGCTTATGTCCTTGGTATGAAACGGTTACTAGCTAACCACTGCTCGTCCCTGGGAGACTTAGTCTGACTTCATAAGGTTCATATTTCTTTGCTCCATGCTTCCTAAATTCTTCTCCGTGCCCCAACCATAGTCTTGACAACTTAATCTTATGCACTTTTCCTGGTCCCATGCTTATTTCTTGCAGAGTCTTTAGCTTTAACTGCAGCTTGCATTTCGTTACTCCCAAACATTGCAAAGTTATAGAAATCAGTGGACATGTGTAGTAGTAGATGTTTAACTTGCCGAAGCATGACTTGTTTTTTAATGCAACTCCTGTGTTCCCAAATGCCTTCCATTTGCTAATTTCAGATTTTTCTAACTAGTATCTATAGTAGTGAGTGAGCAAACTCCCAAATGTTTGTAGGCTATATGGAAGGCTTAAACAGATTGCCCCCCCCATTCCTCTCATTTGCAATACATAATCTATTAAGGGGGAAAAAAAGAGCATGGTTAAATAGACTACAAAGGTTAATGGCTATGCCAAGGAACGGTTCAGCGCTCATCCATCAGAAAGCTTAAATATACTGAAAAACACTAGTTGATATTCTCTTCAATATTGGCCAATACAAAATTAAGTAATTGTGAATGGTTCTAAAAAGCTCAATTCATGAAGCTTAGCAACTTGACTAGTATGAACACTAGTGCAATTTTGGCTGTTGAACTTGTTTGACACTAGTTCTTAAAATAAATGCCTCCTAAAGTTATGTGGCTTTAGTGAAAGCCATAAAGATGTAAGAAATTTGAAAAACCACAGATTTCAGATATGAATAGTCTTGTTCATACTGGCCTGGGATATCTGCCAGCAAATGCATGCCATAGCAATTTTTTCAAGTGACAGCACTAATGTAAATTAAGTCATCCTAGTTCCCAGTGTCTTCCAACTTGGAATCAATCTGCAGGAGTAAACTCATCAAGCTGTTGGAGCCTTGTTGCTTCCAATTATGTATCATATGCATTTGAACTTTTTTGTTACTTTTAAACTTTAATTAAAGTTCTCCGGGGCAGGTATAGTTGAAGCTAGTATGCCAAACAGAACCCAGCATTGCATATGTCTGACAGTCCTCCAAAAGTGAGGAACATTACTCGTGATTTTTGGAGTAAAGTGGCTGCCCTAAATGCTCAAACTACATAGACTTTGTTGCTTACAAATTAATGTACCTTCACGTTTTTTAAAGGGAGTCTGTTCTGGTTTTTTTTCTCTTCTTGCACCCCAACTAGCTACATTGGTGGCAAGTTATCCAAAGTGCTTCAGGTAATATACAAATGATCATCTACTGAACTTAACTTTAACTTACTTGAATATCTAAAGTCTAATTCGAGACTTGAATCCGTAGCCATTGTTTTGGAAGGCATTTTAATAGGTAAGTTTTGTGACTTTAAAATGTTTAAGCACTCTGGGTGTGGTATAGGGTTACTCTTTATTTTCACATACTTAAAAATGTACCCCCTCCCCCCTCCAGCTCTTTACTCACGGTGATTATCTTGAATTACTACGCTGCTAATGTGTCTAGGTTTATGCAAAGCTCCCGTTTAGATTTTTAGATTCTTTAAGTTTCATAGGGTGTTACACTGTTTCAATACTTTGCTGGATACTGTATGTGTTTAAACTGTCCATCTTCGCTAATTGCAGGAGGCTCCTGGAGACCTATCGTCTGCCCTGCAAGGTAAGGCAGTTAGCATCTGGTTCTGCCTCCATGTTGAATGAATATTGTTCTAAGTTTCTTTTAACTTGCAATATTATTCATGAAATAAGAGTAAACTTGAGTTTACTATACTGCCAGCCTTTGGAAAACAAATTGACTCAAGACTCTTCTCTTTCTTTCAGGCCATGCAAATGTGAGGCAGAGGGTATGAGTGATCAGTTTTATAGCTGACCTTTTTCATTTGGTGTAAAAATCCCCGTTCAACTATGCTGAGGTACTACTGCGGTGCTCTCGTCCTTACGACCTGTCGGCTCCAACTATTTACTTTTCAACACAGAACTACAGCTGCTTTAACAGAATGATCAGTGGATAAGACTACATCAGCATTTTGACTACAAGCAAAGCTTAACTACCTTCTGCAAATTTGTCTTGCTAGTCCAGAGGCTAAATGACAGATCCCATAGTTTACCCCCTGGGTGGGGCAGAACTTTGGAGTCTCTATCAAGGGACAAGAAATCCACTTACTATGCTATTGGGAGGCAGTCTGGTCTGTTACTGTACAGTGACTAGACCAGATCTTTCCATGTAGATGTGTGAATAACTTTTTGGATACTTGTTTCAACTATAGATAGGCATATTAAACAGCCCATAAGTTTCATAGCTGCTGTCTGAAGTTCTTTTAGCGTTCTGTAGCCTGCAAATATCAAAGTTCTAATTTCTCTAGAATTTACTCAAACTTGATAAATGGGCAGCTCTAAGCAAAGCTTTTACAATGGTACAAATGGGCAAAAAGTGCTATTAAAATTTTCCATTTCAAACTTCTGTTACATTACCTTATTTTCAGTAACTGCTATGCTATATTCAAAAGTAGTTGTGAATTTTAGATAAAGGCTTCTAAGGTTAAAAGAGAGTTTGAATATGTGTAATGTTGAAAATGTTACTTAGTAGCTGAGGAAGTAGAGCTGTTATAGTTGCATCATCCTAAATTTTCAAGAAGTACTTCATGGTTCTGCATGCCTAATCTCAAATACTTGCAGAACTTTCATTTTTAAGTGATGCAAAATTATATCTAATGCATTGAAATGTAACTACTACCTTCACTTCCAGTAAGCTATTGTAATGAGCATGGTTACCTGTTGTCTGTTTTTTTGGGTGTTTTTACACAGCTTTGTGTTATTGCTTTAATGCACTACTGAAAGGAGCTCAGATGCCACAAGGAACCAGTTCCAAATATGTCCATAATGTTAAGAACTAGTGAACCGGCAAGCTGGTCAGCTGCTTCTGCAAGTGCTGCCTACATTTGAACATTTTGGTTTAGTCTTTTTTTTTTTTTTTAATTAAATTATGCTGCCTTCTGTTAGCAGGGACAGAAATGAGAGCTCCAAGAGCAAGGGTCCACACAACCTTGTGTACACACACTTATAATTGCAGTTTCATGTTTAGAGGCAGGCATGCCTTATTCTTCTCTTCCGTGAGCTCTTTCATTCTGCTGTCCTCTTCCACTATCTTGCCATGTGGAGTTTAAAGGAGCTTCTCTGTACTGTGGGTTCTGTTTACTTGCCCCAGTAGCAGGCAGCTCTATTCAGCAGTGCAAAGGAAAGCACCCATATATACACAGGAATGAACCAGTCTGCTTCTGCTGCTGCTTCCATGTGATTCTGGGGGGAAGGAGTCAGTATATCTGAATACTTGATTGTAATATTCTGATGCACTAGTAATTAGAACTAAATAGATACTGTTTAGTAGAATAGAGATATTTTAGGCTAATTTATATTCCAGTATATGAGAGAACAGTTTATTTTGGGGGGAGTTGGAAAGCCTAAATCTCACTTACAGAATTTCCTTCTTACAAATGAATATGGAAAAATTGTTTAATGTTAAGTGCAACTTGTGGTCTGGGTTATGACACACACAACTAAAATGGAATACTGCACCCTTGTGATAGGCATCCAGCTAGTGTTAGATCTCAAAGAGACCTGGCCTGCATCAAAATGTTGTTAGCTTGGCATTTCAAATTTAATTTTCTGTACTTTATGATGCCACTGCCAATCTTTTGATGGAGATTTGAGTGACAATGGAAGTGAAGCAAGGTCTAATTTTGTTGCTCGGTGAGGTGGGGGCATACACAATTGAACATCCCCACACAGCCCAACATATTGGTGGCTTTTGGGGGTAGGGCAGAGGAGGGGGAACAAAGAAAGAGGGGAGAATTAAATCTTGAGTAGATCATTTCAGTTGCAACTGACAGAAAAGGTCATAAAGCTTCTTGTGCTTTAGTGATAGATGATTGCACACCTATATTACCCATGTTGGATCTTCAGTATCGCTAATGAAGAGCTGCACCATTTTGTCAAAGGGAAAAACATCTAGTTTTCAAGAACAAGCAAGTACCAGCAGCCACATCGTGGCATCACATAGTACAGCACTCAGTTGCATCCATATTGAGTAAGCCATTTTATACTCTATGGGTAGATCTTCAGACATGCAACAAGGCACTTCAGTCAGCTGCTGGTTAGGAAGTGATATTATTCCTGCGTAACACTGGTGTTCTTGATTTTGATGACTTTTTTTTTTTTTTTTAGACACCATCAAGAACAAATTTCTGACCACTTATTTTTCCTCTTCAGGTTTGTAAGCAGAAAAAAATATAATCAACCATATCACAAAGAAATCAAGCATTTGTTTCTATCTTGATTCATTTTTCTAGGGCAGGTGCCAGATATGGCCTGCAGGTCACCCTTACTCAGCCCAGGGTGGGAATTCAGGGGTGGGTCCTACTGCCAAATTCTTCTGTATGGAACCCCATTGACAGTGAGCATTGGGCATGGGTGATTGCTGTGTTTAGTTTACGTGCATATGCACATACATGCTGCCCACTGTTCTGCTGCTCTTCCTGCTGCTGGGTCTGCATCTGGGTATGACCTGTAAGATGCCCTGTGGTCCAGATCCAGCCTAGGGGGCTGATGGACTTAGATACCCCTGTTCTAGGGCCAGAACCTTTTGAATGACAACTTTGGCGTTAGACACTTTTTAGTGCTACAAATTGTAGTGTTAGCCAAGTAGTTTGTTATGGAAGCATCCATACATCTACAGCTACCTGGAGTGGAGGAAGAATGGAGAGTCATAAAAAGTGTGGCACAAAGGTATGCTCTCCAGCCTGGAGGCAATGGGGGTTGGTCCTTGGCTTCCCTGGCCCCAAGGAAGGACTGTTACTTTGAGGGCTGTGGTAATAGGGTTTCCTGCAAGCTGCCCACAGTGGCAAGAGATGATCGGATCTCTGTCTACTATAATTGGCCCCTGAAACAGCAGTGATGGGGCTGCTGAAGCCAATTGAGGTGGCAAGGGCTGATTAGGTAGCAGAGACTGGCTGATCAGTCTTTGTCACTGTGAGAACTCAGACAGCTGTTGCCAGCTGGTGGCACTTGCTGATGGTCCTGCTTGCCAGCTGGATGGGTTATACCAGAGAACCAGGAATTCTCTCTTCTTTCTCCTCCGGGAAGGGATGGGGCAGGGAAGAGGGAGAGCTAAGCACTTTAGGACACTAAGACCTGTATAAAAAAATTTTGTTGCAGAAAGGCTTTCTGCAGCAGTGGCTGCAACTTCTTTTAATGATGGATGGACCATTTTTCTCACAGATCAGCCACTTGCTGAATGAGACAAACAGTATGAACCCTTGGAGGCTTTTTTTCCTTTTATTTTTTTGTCATACTAAAACAGTATGACACATAACATCTGTCTAGGGCCTTTGATTCAATTTGGGGCATTTACATTGGCTGTTTTCCTATTTTTTTTTTTTTTTTTTAATTGGCAATAGTTAATTCTGGCACAGAGAGCATATTTATAAAGCAAGAAACAGCCCATTCAGTTGTAAAACAATGTAGAGTACAGTTCCAGCAATTGCTCTTTCATCATGTTGGAATGGGTTGTATTGCATTCTACATAGTAGCAGAAAATCCTTTAACACTTCCACATGCTACTGCACGTGCAGAATGAAATTTCGTCTATTTTAGGGAACCTTCATTCAAAGCCCAGAACTAGACTAATATTCCCCACTGCTGGGTGGTGGGTGACCAGGTATTACAATTTTAGATTAGAAAATGACAGATGAAAAATGTTATTCTTTAAAGGAAGGGAGGTGCTGATTAATTTTGATTGAGATTTCTTATCAGTTTCAATTACTTAAAAGAAGATGGAGCTTGAATAGTTAGCATGTGGCCTACCTAGCATAACTACACTTTTTAAAAATGGCTTTTATGGTTCTTATCCTATATAACTGTTCAGTCTTCAATAATGTGTTACCACACTAATACTGTTCTAAAGTTTTTATAATTTTTTTTAAATAACTTCAACTTGGGCATAAGCACCTAGCTTGTTACAAATTAAATTACTCATTACCATTCTAATAAATGCTTTAATGCCTTTGTTTTTTAAAGCTGGTCAGCTGATCACTTACTTTAAGGTGGGGTAATTGACTGGTCAATAAATGGAATGAATGAGCACAGTCAAGGTAGAAAAATGTCTGAATTAAGGTAACTTTGTTTGTGTGACAGACTTCAGTGGCCTACTCTGCCCCTGTTTTTCCCCTGGTGTTGACATCCCTTACAGTTGTGGTGGTGATTTAAATTCCAAATATATATTGTATGCAACTGATGCAGTGCTCTTATCTTAAACCCATAGACCCTGTGTCACAGTGACTTGGGTATGAACTCTCCAAAGCTAGTGTTGACCGCTTAAAGCCTAATAGTAACATGAATACACTACTGAATTTTTTTATATATGTGCCCTGCAACAAGCGGGCATCAAATGAAAGAAGATGGAGAAAGGAAAGGAGAGAAACAAAAAGCTGAAATAGCAAGAGTTCTAAAGGTCAACTTACTTTCTTCACTGTCTGAGTATGGCAATAAAATATTTGGTAACTTAATTGGTATGTAGAGCTTATACCCTTCCCTTGATCTAGCTGCTGATACTCTGCTTACATATGTAGGGATTTTTGGGTTGGATTTAAGGCAGCATTTAGCACTAACTATCCCAGTCTAGGGACCATAATCAAAAACCATTTCCATTTACTCCAAACTGTGGAGGAATAAGTAATTTATAATCCTTATAGTGAATCATTGGATCACTCCTATTAATATATCTGCCCTCTTTATACATTTCTGCTTGAAATCCTCTTCCTAACTAACTTATTAGGGCATGAAAAATTCAGCTGCTTTAATGAGCTAAGGCCTATTGAAAGCTAGTCCTAAAAGTGCTGAGAGGGGGGGAAAAAATCATAGCAAGTCCTGTCTTCTAATTCAGGCTGGAGCAAGTAAGTAAGGAAAGCTGGATCTTGTTCTCCACTTCTTTTATTTTTTTTTTTTGTGCCAGCCTTCCTAAAGCTTAACCCATGTTGGGAAATAAATTTCTTTGCTAAAGCCTATTCAGCTGAACCACTGTTAACAAAAGTCATGTTAGTGCAGAGAGGCCATGCAAGCACAGGTGCATGGATCAAACAGGTGCCTGCATCTTGATCCCTATAGGGATCAAGGTATTTGGACAGACTTTGCAAAATCTTGGGTCCAACAGGAAATGAGCAGTCATTGCTGCTACAGTGTGGAGATGGGCAGGGATGTCTTCTCCATTCCAAAGAGAACAATCAACACTTCCTAACAAGTACAGGAAGTGCATGCTGGTGATGAGAAGGCAGATGCAGATGTTGCAGACCCCATAAGGAATCAGGAGCTCCTTCAGATCAAACAAGCTAAAGCAGTGCTTCTCAACCTGTGGGTCATGACCCAAAAGTGGGTCGCAAAAATATATGAAAGGATCATGAACACATTTTTAAACAATGATTCTCCTTTAAAGGAGGAAAACATGGGAAACTCTGCCTTTTCCGTTGCAGGCTGGCAGAGTTCCTATGCCCCACACATGGGGGGGTGAGGGGGCTTGGAGGTAGCAGGTTGGGAATGAGTGGCACTGTGTCAAGACTGGCCACTTGTTTACAAATGGGTCTGGTAAAGGTTGAGAACCACTGAACTAAGGAACAGACCCTCTAAGGAAGGGCAAAGGAAGCTTAGTATGAGGCATTTTATCTATTTTATTTAATTAATTAATTAATTAATTTTTTTGTAGGCTGCAAAATGCTCTTATTCAGCATTTCTCTCACCCCAAATATAAATTACTTGACTTGCTCAAACAAAATACAAGACAATTATTTTCAAGTAGCTGCTTCGTTTTATAACGAATGTGTGCTGGTAGGCAAAAAGAGGAGGAAAACATACTTTCAATAATCCCAAAGCTTCCAAATTTGTGTTCTGGGCAGCAGATAAACTTTCTAAGCAATGTAGCAAAACCAGTAGTTGATCATTCAAGCAAACTATGTAGGCAACAATGGAGTAATTAGTCATGTTAGTTTGTGATTATTTTTTTTTCTTTAATGAATAAAATTGTAAAAATCTTACCACAGTGTCTCATGTGGTTTTGACACTTGGATTAAATAAAGTTCTTCGCTGTTTCTTGTTTCAGAGTTGGAAAGAGGTAGAGATGGTTTGATGCTGGCTCTAGGACCCAGCTTACAGAACTGGAAGCGGCTACTGCCTGTCTTGTTTTTCAACATTTTAGGTGCATCTCTGGGGGGGGGGGTGTATGTATATGTATGTATGTATGTATGTATAAAAAAATATATAAATAAAAAAAATCCCTTTTTGTCCAATGGCACAACCTCTACAATCTTCAAACTGGTCTACTTAGTGTTTGATCATAGTACAACATCTTACTGCAATACAGCGAGCTTCAATATTACAACCGCCTTCTAAAAGTGGCAGCACATATGCCTCGGTGACTTCAAGCTTCTTCATGAACTTGCCTTTTTCTGTGCCTCTTAAACAATACAGCAGCCAGTACTGATTCTTGCTGCTTAATGGGCAAGGTTTAGTGTGTGATTTCTGTGGCTTTTACTCAAGAGTACAGGTATTATAAAAATGTAAGTCTGTCTGTCTGTAATGCTTTATTTGCACGGATTGGCTGATGGAAACAGCCAATCAGAGTGCTCCAAGCATGGGGGAGCATCACCATGATTCCAAAGCTGTGCCGAGGACCAGAGGGTGGGGGAGCCGAGGCTGCTGGCCTCGGCTCCCCCACCCCACTCCCTGCTAGAGTTAGAGTAGTGGCAGCATGGGGCATTAAGTGGTGGCACTCCAACCAAGCCCCCCCCTCCTGTCATTCTTGATGGGCAATTGGCAAGTGTATCACACTTGGTGGATGTTAATACTCATGGACTTAACCAAGGCAATAGTTTTATGACATCATAATTTACCTGTCCTCTCTCCTAATCTGCTTGAGCTCCACAAGAGGTAACAACCCTTTTCACTTCTGAATGGGCTTATTTTGTTAGATGATGATTAAGTGTATCTATTTAAACTGTTCTTTACTCAGTTGGGAACTACTACTTTGTTGTTGTTGTTCTACGGTTTACTGCCTACTTCCCTTATGCTACCACTGTTTGCAAACTAAAAATAATTGTTCTATGCTAAGTCTGGGAAAAACAGAGAGAGCCTTAGGAAGGTCATTTTTGCCCCAAAGACTTGTCTAACATACCTCTCAGTTATATTGATGGTTCCGTAAAATATATCACTTAGTCCTGCTGCTTGTTTGTTATCAAGTACATCTGATTTATTGTCCCTCTACCTCATGGTAGTAACATAGCAAGTTGATGGGGATATTTTAGCAATGCTGGGAGCTGTTGAACAGCCTAGAGCAAATCTGACCCAGTTCATATTTTTGAGGATATTTATAGAAAAATGTAAGGGATTTTTCTGACTGTACCTACTCACCCTGTAAATCTAACCATGTCTGGTTGTTTAGTAGAGGCCTTGACTGGTGTTTCCTCTAGTCACCAAAGCATCTCAGTCAAAACTCCCTCCTCTATTTGTGGCCAATGTCCATTGCACTGTAAGGGAAGAAGGATGGGGGCATCATGTTAGCTAAAGAAGGCATTGATTTGTCCCTTGCAGGAAACTAGCAGGGGCCCTGAAGCATAAATTCATAGATAGTAAGACTGGAAGGGACCTCAGAAGATCATCAGATCCAGCCCCCTGCACCAGGCAGGAAAGACAACTAGGGTGAGGTGACTATCCAGTTTCTTCTTGAAGATTTCCAGAGTAGGCGATTGCACCACCTCTGGAGGGAGCTTATTCCACAGTCTGGGCCCCTTTAATTGTGAAGAAGTTTTTCCTAATGTTGAGCCTGAAACAGTCTTCCAGGAATTTGTGATCATTACTTCTGGTTTTCCCCAAGGGTGCCCTGGTGAACTTGATGTACTTCCCTGACGTAGCAGTAAAACTGCGGTAATCCCCACACCTAGCTTCCAGAGTGGGGCCAGGCCTGCCTCCTTCCTAGCCTGGCCCCCAGGGAGGGAGCTGTCCATGCCCCCTTCCTCCACAGGGCTGGCCCTTCCCAACATGGGGCTGGGTTGGAAACTGGCCATGCCCTGTCCCCTCCTCCACAGTGAAGCCACACCCACTTCTCTGTAGGGCCAGGTTGGGGCCTGCCTGTGCCCCTTCCCACCCTACTTGCTACCCTCCCCTCTACAGGGCTGGGCCATGTCCTCTTCCCTCTCCATGGGGCAGGGTCAAACTCCTTTTCCCCTGAGGGGCTGTGTTGGGGACAGCCTGCCCTCTGCCTCCCTCCATGTGGCCAAATGGTGCCTGCTATGTCTGCCCAGGCACCAGATGAAGAACAACAGCTGGATCCAGCCCACCAGCCAAAAAGGTTGAGCAGCACTGCTCTAAACCTTACTACTTCTAAATCATCCCTGACCAATGCTTATTCAACCTCTTACTGAAAAGCCTCCAAGGAAGGAGATTCCACAACTTCCCTAAGGCAGCCTCTTCCACTACCTCACTGTTCTAACACTAAATGTTTTTCTTTTCTTATCAGTCATTTTACAGAACCCTGAAATCATAATAAAACATAAGGGATTACTCAGGAAACAAACTCAGTAGTCATTTTCCAGGCAAGAGACTGCGTTCTCCAAAAATGTTAGTTCTGATGTGTTCACAATCAGATACCAGCATGGTTTAATTTAATTGATTTATCAGCCCCACTATGGTGTATGTAAAAGCACTTGGTGACTTATCCCGCATCATCTACTCACTTTTTGCTTTTCTTGTACCACAAATGGCCATGGTAGTAGTTGCTGATGTTCTACAACCAGTAGAGAATCAAGTGCCTAATTTTTAAAGCAGGCATTTGTGTACGTATTTATATTTATTCATTTTATGTAAGAACTAGGAAATTGCCCATTGTGAATGATGGGGTTGGGGGGTGGGCAGGGATGAAGCGCCTCTTCCTGCATCACTTCACTCCACATTGCCAGCGGCTCCCAGACATGGGGGGCAGGGAAGGGAGCTGCCAGTGTCCCATGCTGCTGGTCTGTGTGGCTCCATGCAACACCCCCCCCACCTCCTCTCTGCCTCCCCTCCCCCTCTCTTCCCTTCTTCCCCGCTGCCTCCCCCTCTGCCGGCTGTTAGGGCTAGGTGGCCTCACTGAGACAACCAATTGGAGTGCTCATACATTGTTATGGACAGAGAGACGGACTAAGGCTTTTATTATATTATATTAGAATACTACTGATTTAGTCTGGCAATAAGACTGAAAAGCAACATGAATCATGTAAATAATGAGATGGACAAAAGGGAAATGTAGGGGGCTTTAAAAACAATGGCATAAAAAGATTATAGCAGATAGTGAAGGGCTTTGACAAACCAAATTACCTGTATCGCTAATTCCTAGTTTCCCAGAATGCAGCAAGAGCCTGCCAGGGTCACAAGTCAGATGGCATTCCAGGAAACGGTGAAGTGTTTAGCAGAGAGCAGCTTGTCTGATATAAATGCTCAGTGTAAAGATGTGCTACAGCAATGGGGGTCAACCCCTTTGGTAGGAGTATCACAAAGCCCTGGACCATCCCTGAGTGCCACGCAGATCCTGTTAATCTACCCAAGCTGCTGCTGCTTTCCCTGTGTTCCCTGCTTGATCTGCTGCTCTGCTTTCTGTTTTCTGCCATATCTGCTGTTATGCTGCCTGCCCCTTCCAGAATCCACTGCGTGCCACACACGCAAGGCCTGTGCCACTTGTGGCATGCATGCCGAGAGGTCAGCCACCTGTGCACTACAGGCTGTGAGACATTGGAGTGTTCTGTGTCTTAGTCAGCAGCTGAATGCTTGCTCGTGTAGCAGGGAGCAGCCATGCTGGCAAAGCCCCAGTCTCTTTGACCTTTCATTTGTTCCAATGGGCATGTTAATTTTGAAACCAAATGATGGCAAGACAGGCATCTTTTGTGGCTGCTGGCTGTTTCCAGGAAGGGGTGTTTCACATGTCAGGCCGTTGACAAACTCCAAGGTGCTGCCTACTCCTCCCATGCACTCATAGGCTGCTTCACCATCGCAGCCGCATCGGACAGAGTCGCATGTTCTGCACATGGTCATGTTTTTGCACCTTGACCCCCAAATGGACAGGGTCAGCCAAGACATGGCATGTCTTCCTTTTCTAGGCCTCTGGGCAGCTGACCCCTCCCCAAGGGCACCTAGCTGTGACTACAGTTATAGTCCTGGGGTCTCTCCCTTGCCTTTTCTATTTTAATTTCTCTATTCCTTATACTCTGCTTTGTGCACATCCTTTCACAGCATCTGATGAAGTGAGCTTTAGCCCACAAAAGCTTGTGCTCTATCTCACAGGGGAAATATCATGATTACCAAGGTGGTTTTCATACTGGCCGGGGAAAACTACAAGTGTGGCAGGAGGTAGTACCCTGACTGAGGTAATGTATAGTTAGCGTCCCACTTTTGCTTCCCGTGGAAGCATCTTGGCTACGTGTGGATTTTATGGACATGGGAGACTTCTCCCTAGCTTGCTCCTGTGGCCATACAGCTGAGGGCAAGCAAAACTCAGGCATCCAAATCCCAAGGCTCTGGGCTTGGGCCTGCATGTAGGATGCCCGCCAAAGGATTTGGAAGTACCTGAAGCCCTAGGTGGGGGTGGAGGATACTTGCTGGTAGCAGGGCCACATGTGATTTTTGAATGACTCACATGGATTGGGAATTGATTTGGCTGATTTGACTTGGGACACAAAAAACTTTCCTTAAAAATTAAAAGACAGAACAAACTTGTGCTCTATACACATGTATATACACACCCAATATATGAATGTACATAAACATATATGTAAACATACACATATGTATACATATATGCACACATCTATATATATATGCACACATCTATATATATATAGGCAGACAAGATTCTTTAAATGTGATACAGATGAATATATACACACGTGTATATATACATACACATACATGGATACACATATATAGATATCTTTATATATGTATGTGCATACATATGTACACAAATACACATACTATATATATGCACATTACAAACATATGTGCGCGCACACATTTATAAGCATGTGTGTATAATGTATGTGTACATTTCCCCGCCCCGCTCCAGCAGCAAGCCAACACGAAGCCAAAACCCCACCCCGCCCATATACGCATGTGCTCAGCCACACCCGCTGCCCGGCCCAGCGGCCTGGTCCCAGCCAGCGGCTCTTTTTCCGTATTACAACATGGCCGCCCCCACTACTCTCGGCGCTCGGTGGCGGCAACCATGAAGCTGGCTCCGCTTAAGAACACCCCCCTCGTTTCCGTATGGCAACATGGCGGCTCCCGCTGTTCTATCAGTAGCCG
>NW_005842265.1:1057515-1092443 GCF_000455745.1 Alligator sinensis | reverse complement strand
GGACCCTAACAGGATCATCCAGGCGCTGAAGGGCACCATCGACCCCAAGCTGCGCATCGCGGCCGAGAATGAGCTCAATCAGGTGTTGTGGGGGGCCCCCCCCGCCAGGGTAGGGGGGGCTGGAGCTGCCCATTGCCTGCACTGCCTAGAGGTTGCGGGGGGGTCTCCCCTGGTCTGCCCCACCCCACCCCATGTGGGTCTTCCTGCTGTGGCCCCCCCATTGCTCACCATGCAGCCAGGAGGAGGGGCTTGGGGGGCAGCTACCCCCCTCATCTGCTGCTTGGGGCTCTCGTGGAGGTCCAGGGGGTACCTGGCGTGGCAAGCACCTGACTGCCTCACTGGGCTGGCAGTGGCCCCTGTGACCAAGCTCTGAAGCCGTTGCAGCCTTGATGTTGGGGAGCTCAGCACATGGCATCAGCGTCTCCCGTTTTTGATCAGAGCGGGCGGTGGGAAAGCACCCAAGTGGGTTCAGTGCTTTGCAGCCTTGTCATCTCGGGGTCATTCTGTTGCTTCCAGTCTCTGGTGGTGCCTCTTGAGGCTGTCGGGTGCCCCTTGTTAGAGTTGAGACAACCTTTGGAGAGCACCAGTTCTTGGCGCACCCTTTTTTTTTTTTTTTTAGCTAGGCAGGAGATAAAGAATGGAGCAATTTTTTTTGAGTTGCAAAGCACTCGGAAGGACCACCACTGGTCAGAGTGATTTTAACCCTGTGGACTCCTGTTTGAAATCTCTGGATTTTTTTGTGTGAATTGTGTTAACGTGGCGTGGCATCCCATGGCAGCTGTGAAAGGATCTCAAAGCACCCTGCTGTGCTGCAGCACTGGCTGAGTCCCTGACATGCCAGGTGGGGAGACTGGCTGGGGGGAGAATTAGATTGCCCCTCAGCACCTGTAAGACTGTGACTGTGATAGTGCCCTGTCCACATAACCCTTCCATTCAGTAGGAAAATCTGCACAACTAAGAGAAATCCAGTGAAATGAGTTGCTGTGACAAAATGTTCCCATGCAGTGGTGGAAAGTTAAGGTGTTGATTCTGCAACTAGGTCTGTTTCGGAAGCTGCCTCCTCCCCACTCCTGCAGTACCAGGTTTAGTGCCATAATTCTCTTAACAGATTTTGTAGGATTGAACACTCCAGTCAGTAAAGGTCATACCTTTAATTTGTCCCTGTACAAGTGCATTATAGTAGATGCATTCACACACTTAAAATATTTTCCATGCAACAAGCAATATATAGTATTTCACTACACTGTAAAGTGCAGCTTACGATGCTATATAACACCCAGGCCTTTGCCTCATTAACAGTGGGCTTGTATGGAAATGGTTCTCATGGATTCATTTTAAACACACATAGCAGGTGGTTATACTATCTGTGTATGTGAAGTTTGGGGGAACTGTTTGGTGTTTCACAAATAATTTGGTATGATTAGTGTAGTGATCATGCTATTACGACGTTTGGTAATGGCACAAGGACATCCAGTTAAAACTATACCTGCAGCCTTAATATTGACATTTTTTTGTTTCTTTTTTCTCCTCATGATCAGTATTTGAATAGGCCATGTGGTAGCTCCTATTGGAGAATGATTTCGGTTTTGAATTTGTGTTTTAAAAAGCTGCCTTTGGGGACTTATTGATCATTTCAGCCTGATAAGGCTTGGCTAGCAGGAATCAAAGCTAGTTTTGGCATTTGCCCTCATTATCCAAACATGTAATTAGAAAAACGTTTCTTGAATTAGTTAAATATAACTCACTTTAGCAACTGGCAAGTTCTGTTAGCTGTTGTTTGAATTGGAGATTTGGACTGTTCTTGGAAGTGGTTACATCAAACTAGGTATTGCTACCCACCTTCTTTATTCCTCCTTTTTTATACATCCCAAGTCTTTTGGGTTTTTTTTTAAAGTCCTGTAGAAATAAATGAATCAATAAATGCTTTTATCCTTATCAAAAATCAGTGCCAGCAGCCCAGCATACAGGAACCAAAACAACAATAACCAACTATGTTTGGCAGTATTAAAACAAAACAAGTAACTCTTGGGATTCCTGGATCCTGTTCCTGACTCGGCCATTGACCTATTGCATGTATAGGTCACAAAGCTTACAGGAAATTTTAAGGGGATTTTTTTTGCAAAAAAAAAAGTCCTTATTTGCAAGCTTTCAGGCATACGCACCCTTCTTCAGGCATAGGAGATTACAAAGATTGTAACATTTCTCCTAGGTGGAAATGAAAATTCATATTTCACAGGAGAGCTGAAGGTGTTGTAAGATCTCCTGGTTGGAAAAGTTCATTTTGTGCCAATTATGCTCAGATAAAAGTTAGATCAGTCAATTTTTCAAAGACTGATGAACAACAAAGTTGTCTGATGGCAGGCAGGATGTTGAGTTATGTTTCCTTCTGGTTATGTTGTTTCATATTTCATATTCAAATTAGCCTTTTTTTTAAATGTAAACTTCATAATTTTACAAGAAAGAAGCAAAATTCAACAGCTGGAAACCTGAAAATTGGCACCCTTGCCTCCTGCCTTTTGTTTTCGAGCTAAATTGGCATGTTCTGAAGCTGTCTCAACACAAGAGAAATTCCTTGCCCAGGAGAGCCTTCCATCACCCATCCTCCTATGAAATATGAAACAACATAACCAGAAGGAAATGTAATTCAACAACCTGCTTGCCATCAAGACAGATTTGAGGTAAATAGACTTCTCTAACGTATCTGAGCCTAATTGGCACAAAATGAACTTTTCCAACCCAGAGATTATTACTACAGCTCTCCTGTGAAATATGAATTTTTATTTCCACCTAAGAGAAATGTTACCATCTTTGCATTCTCCTATGCCTGAAGAAGAGTGTGTGCGCCCAAAATCTTGCAAATAAAGACTTTTTTTGCAAATATCCTTTATTAGACCAACTAGATATAACCTCTTCCATGAGTTCAGGATTTTTTCAAGATTTTTGAGATCATCGAGTGAAAGATTTCACCAGTGCAAGTTGCTATAATACAGTTCTGACTCGGGGTCCTGGTTTCAGTCTCAGATTTTCAAAAGTGCTTATTAACAGTACTTTGTAAACATGGATTTTTGAGGGGAGCTTACAATCTTTTTCTGCTTTAATAGAGATTGTGGAATTTAGTAGAAAAAGCCCCAATATTTTTGTAGGTTTCTTGTTACAGAAGTGAGTTAGAATTATGTATACGAGCTTCTGATGGGCATGGATTTCTCTTGGATAAGCTAATGTAAATAGCATTAGTTTTGACACTAGTCCCTTGACACTAATCCCAAAAAGGCTTGAACAGCAGTAAAGTGTGGAGAGTGAATACCAAAGACGATCAGCTTGACAGTAATGGACCTTTGGACTTCTGTAGCATTTCAAAGCTAACTTCTGAAGCCAGGCTTCAAAGCTGTAGGTCTTACTTTAGTAAATTCAGTGACTATTCTGACATGTATCTACCTACCTGTAGATCTCAGAATTCAGATACTGCTTCATTTATTTATTGCTAGACCCATGTACCAGTTTTTGTACCAAGAAAATATCTATTTGTGATATACTGCTTGTTGGCAAAGATCAGTTGTATCATTATAGCATGTATTGGCACATTTGACAGCGTGAATTTGCATTCAGTTTTGAGCCTGTCCATATAACTTGTGGACTCAAATGTTTGTTATCTCCATGGTTAGGATTGAGAGGTGATTGTTTCTCTGTATGGAAGGTGTGTGGTTAATTCCATGATGCTTGGCTTCTCCTGCTGGTTTCCTTCAGAAGCAAGAAGAAATTTTTAGGGGAGGTATTTGTTTCCTCTGAAGCACAGACCCTTACCATAGCTAAAGATGGGACTGTTCTGGTCACAATTTTGAGTTTTGAGTACAGTTTATATTAAAACTAAAACTAACTAATAAAACTTTTCTATTAAAATAAGTACAGTTTATATTAATATAAAAGTTTAAGTTATGTTTGAGTTTTGCTGCCTATTATCAATGGAAGATTGCCCCGCCCTCTCTTCCCCAGAATATTTGAAAGTGCCTCTTTGGCTGCTAGCAGATAAGGTTCTTTGGGTGAATCTGATCTCTTTTATTAGACCAACTATTAAGCAAGCTTTTGGGTTCAAACACCCGTCGTCAGGCTAAGGTAGTTTCAGCAGTTGGTGTGTGCTCTTCCTGGATGGAATGAAAAGTAAAGAAGCCAGAGGCTGGGCTGGTATGCATACAAGACAGGTAGTTAGTGAAAATGTAGATTGAGGAGTCAGTGGGTGAGAGAAGGGGGGGGGGGGGGGGGGGAGGAGAGAGAGAGAGAGAAGGGGGATGAATAATGGGGATGAATAGTGGAGAGATACCTGGGGAGTCAGATGTCAGGTTACAATGTGTCATAAATCCAATGTCCACACTTAGTCCATTATTTTTAGTATCCAGGAGGTTAATGAAGTGGAGTTCATAAGCTCGTCTCTGGGAAGTGTTTTGTAAATTTCCTTTTGAGGATCTGGACTGAGAGATTGGAGAGAGTGGTTGCTTTGCAGATGTTAAAAACCAAAACAACACTTCCCCCCTCCCCCCCCCCCCCCCCAAACAAAAACAAACCAAAAACCCCATGCTTTACCAGAAGAAGCAGTGTGTTACTTCAGCCCAGCTCTGCAGTGTCTGTAAAGATTAGGCATTTCAGCGGGCTTTTTGGCACTTTTAGTTGAAGCGGTTTCAGTCAGCTATTAGATAAAAGCACCCAAAAGGCCCCATTAAAGTGCCTGGGCTTTACAGATGTTGGGTGAGCCACGTTGAAGTAATGTTCTACCTCTTCTGGGTGTGCACAGGGCTTAGCATGGGAATGCACCGAGTTTAAAGTAAAGCACTGTTTTTGTTTTTCACATCTGCAAGCACCCTTTTCTTTTAGCTCAACCTAATCTGTAACAGGGTTATGGTTAAGCAATGGCTGAAAATGTATTTCATAGGAACACAGAACTAGATAGGATGTCTGGGGTCATCAAAGCCTGTCTCCATCATTCATAAGATGATCAAACTTCACCTTAAAACTGGTTCAGTTTTTATCCCCATTATTCCCCTTCAAAGGCTGTTCCCAAAGCTCACTTGAGATGGCTAGAAGCCCTCTTCTAATTTCCAACCTAAATATATTCACAGTCAATTTACACTTATTTGTTCTTTTGCCAGCAGTGTCCTTTAGCTTAAATAGCTGCTTTCCTCTCTGGTAGATGTTTATAGAAAACCATCATATCCCTTCTTTGCCTTAATTCTCTTTGGCCTCAACTCTTAATCTCCTCTCATAAAATAGCCATCTGTTCTCCTGATCATCCTAGTAGTCCTTATTTGCACCTGTCTTGAACAATTCTGGTTATACTAGTGTGCAGCATTCCATATCACCAATAGATTTTTGCAATGCCATTAATATTTCCCTTGCTTTACCAGAAATACCTTTTTTATGGCTGTACTACATTGGTTGCACACAGTCATTCTGTGATAAACAAATGAACCCTCGTCCTTATCATCATTTGTTTTCAATTGAAAAGCCTGCACAACCTGTAGCAGAAATTCTTATTGGTCCCTGGATGCAAAAATGTCATTTAACCTCTTAATGAAACATTAAAAATACAGGACTTGCAGTCTGTGCCAGTTCTTCCTAGACTCTGGGATGGAGACTACTAACTTAAATACATTAAGCCATTTAAGTTTGGCTTCCATTTCCACTGGCCATCATGCCTTTTCCTCTCACATGATATATTTCCTTGGCCATTTGGGAGTGCAAGCTTGGGTAAAAGATTCCTGCAGGAATCAAGATGTTTGATCCGATGTTGCAAAGGAGATGCAAAAACTTGGCGGTGACAAGGATGAGGAACAATCCTGGGTAAAAGGAAGGAACTATGGCAGAGTTACTAAAAAGCAGATAAGAGATGGACAGAAATTTGGGACTTCTTTTTACATCTGTCAGTGCCAAGTGAAGCTGGGCAGCTACCTCATGACCACACCACCAGTGACAATAGATATCTCATGATACCCAGACCAAGGATGCTCAGAACTACCTATTGGTGACAAAGCTATTGATCAGAGGTGGACTTGGATGAAATAGCTGGGGATTCCTTTAGACCAAATGAGCCCAGGGACAGAGGAGGAAGGAAAACCCAGGTAAGTATGTTTATATATGCTTTTTTGTATTTTGTCCATGGGCCCTAAGCCATCTTATTTTCTTTGTGTGTGCAGCAGGGAATGAAGAATGTCCCATCTAAACTATCTGGCTTATTTTAACAGCATACCTATAATTGCTGGCTAGAAATGAGAGATTACTATTAGTAACATTTCTGTATGCATTCATTTAGAAGGAAAGTCGGTTAACATTTCTGAGTAACAAAAATCAAAACATAGAAAGTAGAAGAAGAAATGCAGTGAAATCAATAACTGATCGTTCATTTAAAATATGTGGAAAGTTTAAAATAAGACTTTGTAAATAACCCAAGTAAGTGGTAATTGGATTTAAAGGTTATTATTAAATAATGCAAACATTAAAAAAACAAACAAAACATTCGACTGGAAAACCAAACTACTTGCAATATATGCCGTCTTGTTTACTAGCTCTGAGGAGTTGGCTGTAATTGGTATACAAAACTGGATGTTAGTCACCACCCTCCCCTGCTTACATTTTAAGTTTGTCTTGGAATGGGTACGCCACTCTTGTTCCCTAGCACAATCAAGCTCTGGGCACACTTTTCTAGGAAAGGCTGCCTTGTTTCTTCTGCCATTGTAGGACACCTTCCACCCACCCTACTTTTGCACAAGAATTGTGATTGTAGAGGGGCTGGCAGGATATTTGCCCATGTCATATTCATCTCTGAGTAGTAGACTTCTCTGGGCTTTTGCTTCCATCATGAACTGCAGTCAGCCAGCTTTTTGTCCTGTGAATTGCCACATCTTGTAATAAGTTTCACTGTGTTTACGAAATGATACCTCTGTTTGCTACCCTGACCCACCACCCTATATTGCAAGAGCATTTGAAAAGTGTTGCCATCTATGTGCTGTGCTAGGGAGCTGCTGACTGGCTCTGAACCTTTCAATATTTTTTACAGGGAAATCTAAGAGATTTTTATTACTTTCTTTTCTTCTTGTCTGACCTGTAAATTTAATAACATCTATCTATTTTGTTGTTTATCAGAGTCCTTGGTGGGGTTTCCTTGATAGACACTCCTCTTCATACTTGCTGACAGATGGTCCTCAATCAGGAGGGAGAGGGACAAGGGAGGTCTTGTTTCTGATCTTGTTAAGAACTCCATGGCCTGAGACTCTAAGAGTGGAGGGATGCATGCTGGAGGAAAGGCAGAAGGACCAAGAAGTACACCAAGGCCTACGGCTCCTGCACCAGCAAACATGGATGGTACAGAGTACTTTGAAGCAAAGTGACCAAAGATTTAACACCCCAGCAGCAATTGCTCTGTATATATCATTTGGGTTTTCTGGTGCTTAGCGTTGTGTATGCCCCAGTGTCTTTTTTTGCCAAGTCATTATCGTATAGTGCTGCCATCTCCCCACTGCTCCACTGCACTAGAAAATGAGAATTGCAAAGAGTATATCTGCATTGAGCTGTGGCTTATGCAGGAGCATTTGAACTATCTTTTTATATGGTTTTAGGATGTGTTTGGAATTTTTATTACTGCTCAATAAAGATTTATTTTGTGAAAATCTTTCTTCTTTTAACCTTTTTTTTCTTATAAAACCAGGGAACCTCTTCATTTTAGTGCATTTTTGCCAAATTTAGAAAATCTTTCATTTAAGATTCATATACAAGTCAAATGCAGTTTATTCCCAGAATTGTTCAACTAAAGCAGGCTATTTCCTGATAAATGGCACTCTGTCAAACTATACCCTAAAAGTCTTCCTTACCGATACAGTGCCTCAGTGCGCTCTTTGAAATGCCTTTTTATATCTGTTGTTCAAACTCTTTCCATTCAGTAGACTCTTACCACTCTCCCTTCTACCTCTATCCTGCCAGCAAGTGTTCTCCTTTTGGTTAACAAATGTATAAACCCCACATTTAGCAATAACAATAAGGATATTTGGCTCATCCTAACCATGAGACATCTCTGTTTCTTTGATCTGCTAAATGGAAGCTGGCTGCTGTATGGCTTCATGAGCCACGGAAGCAGAAAGCAGGTTCTAGCATGGCAACTGCACCTTTATGAATGTGCTGATGTGAGGAAATATTTTCCTCTTTGTAGGTTTTTAAATCATTCACCATTCCTGGTCATCCTGTGTTGATGTCAGTAAACGAGGGAACTAGTGATGCTGGTGTAACCAGCGAAAACTATCTTTTCCTGCTTATATACTCAGATTAAGGTCAAGTGTGAGGATCAGAATCGGGATATATGATGGGTACTATCTGAAAAATCATTGTTTTCTACATGTTGCTGAGAGCCATAGTCCCATGCAGCTTAATGACCGTCCCCTTTAGATTTGCCATCATACTGTTATTAGTCAGTGGATGATCAGTTTGATGGAGCTATTGCTTCCAGAGTATAACAGTCACCTGCTTCTCCACTGCTGAAATATCCCAGATTTACTTAAATCTAAGACGACCCTGAATTGAAGATGACCCCCCCCAATTATTAGAATGTACATGTGGAAGATTGTAAGTTTGTTGTAATTTTCCATGTATAAAATCTAATTATTGGAGAGTCATCTTTAATTCATCCCTCCCCTCCACTGCTGCAGGGGAGCAGGCAGTGAGGGGGAAGGTAGTGTAGGGAGGTCAAACAGCTTGTTCCATGCTTGTGCCTGCCCCACCTGCAGCCTCAGGCCCTGTTTCACAAATGGCTCTGCTCCCCCTCCTGCCCCTCTTTCTGTACCCTCTGATCCCCTCCCTCTCCCTTCCATCCTCTTCTTGCTCTACCCCTTTACCCTTGTTCTGCTCTGGCAACTCTATCCCTGTTCTAGCTTGGTGCACTGAGCATGGCCCCAGCCCAGTCCAGCCCCCATAGCAGCCATGCGGACTGTGTGCTGTTGCTACGGGGCCAGGCTCAGGCCATGCTCAGTGTCCCAGGCTGCAGTGTGCAGGCAACCTACTGGTGCAGATCAAGAGTAATGGTGGGGTTTGGGAAAGGGGAAGGTGGGGGAGCGAGGCTGTGTGGAGGGAGCAGGGTGGCAGACAGCAGCTGTGGCTTCGTTCATTATTTGGGCAGCCACTTGCCCCCCACCTTGCCATCATATACAGTTCTAAGACAGCCCCTCCCTCCCCTGTGTTAAATGTGGAGGGAGACCTTGTCTTGAAATTGAGTAAATAGTTACCAGAATTTAAGCTATTACATTTATATGCTGCCCTTTTCAACCTAGGCTCAGGGTGACTTACAATAAGAGAACAAAACGTAAGAAGCAGGAAAACACAAGAGAAAGAAACAACTTAGAAAGCAAATAGATCAAAATAAAAACAGAATTAGCCCTTCCTGCCCCCAAGCAATATTACTGTCTAGCTTTGTTTGCTAAGCACCTGCCCAAATAAGAAGGACTTACAGTACTTTTGGAAGATGTTCAGGGTTGGGCAACATGGAGCTTGGGTCAGAGGAGATACAGCCTGGTGTCATCAGTGTACAGGTATGCAGATCTAAAGTTAGGGGCCAGTCTCGCCCAACAGCCTCATATCCAAGTTGAGCAGGATGGAGCCCTGGGAGGCCCCACAGGCCAGGTCTGAAGGGGATGATGAGCACATGTCCATCACTACCCTGTGGGACCTCTCTGCTAGGAAAGAGTGGAACCAATTTAGAGTGATCCTGTGAATACCCACCAGGTCATGTACATGTTTTATCAGAACCTCATGGTCACTTGTATCAAAGGCTGTTGAAAGATCTAATAAGATTAGCAGAGTACAATTTTCCCTGTTGATCTCCAATCAAAGAACACTGACCAGGACTACCAGTGCAGCGTTTCACTGTACCCAAGGCGAAGGCCAAATTGACATGAGTCCAGAAATCTGAGGGGAATCAGGTTCACTTAGAGCTGTCATTCAGTGACCTTCCCCAAAATGGTTGAAAACAGGCTGATAACTGTCTGGGGAGTTGGCATTAAGTACTGGTTTCTTGAGTAGGGTTTGGACTATCGCAGACTTAAGAACATCAGGCACCCTGCCCTCCCAAAGGCAAGAAAGATGGTGGTAATCTTGGCACGTGATTCTAGAATAGTGACTGTGCATTTGATCAGTTGTTGCTGATCATCCTTGGTTTGCATTATGATCAGATCTCGTGACTCAGCTTTTATTTCATGGGTACAGAAAACACCAATTCTCTTTGTAGCAGTTTACTGAACACCTGCAGTACCTGCCAGCTTTTTTGTTTGACTATTTCTAACTCCTCACTATTCTTGTTTTGCTGCTATGGTATTTGTAGTTCTGAAAATACACAATAGTTCAGCATCCAATTTCTAAAATAGATGGGGAAAACCCTGTTGATGTATCCAGTGACCATGTTTTTGGTGATGAAATGGTACTTGGATTGAAAACTCACAAAGTAAATTATGAGATGAATTAGAGGAAACTAGAAGTTTAAAAAAATGGTGTGCCCCTTGCCTTAGAATAGAGTGAGCCGGCAAGGGGCAGGCAGCTGCTGCAGCTCCAGCCCCAACCTAAGGTTGGAGCTGGAGCCAGAGCAACAGCAGCTGCCTGCCCCCTGTTGCTTCTACATGCCCCAGACTGCTTTCCTGCAGCCCCCAGTCTCACCACCCCCTCTCCCCCCACCACTTTTTCCCCTCTGCCACATTCCTTACCTTTTATTTACACTGGCAGACTCTGTCCTTGCTGTGACCTGGAGCACAAAGCACCTGCTCCAGCCTGGATGCGTAGCAGCAGTGCAAGCCCCATGCCACTGCTACACGGCCAGGCTGGAGTCATGCTCCATGCCCCAGACTGCCGTGGGGATGGAGTTTTCTGGCATGGAGCAGAAGTAAGAGCAGGGAGGGAGAAGGTGGGGCAGGGGGGGAATTGGGTGGGGTGATGTGGACCCAAGGCTGTGGGTGGCAGAAGCAGCATGGAGAGGGGAAGCTGTGGGAAGGGGCATCTGAGGGCCTAAGGCTGTGTGTGTGGTGGGGGAGAGGGGCAGGCACAATAGTGGGATAAGTGGGGTGGGAGACAAGCTGCCTGCCTCTCTTACTGTCTGCCCTCTACCACATGCCCCTCAATTGCTTGTCCCCCACTGCTCCACCCACTGCCTGCCCCCTTACTGCTCCCCACTGCCTGTCCTACCCCCCACCCCCTACTGCCTGTCCCGTACTGCCCCCCACCTCCTGCTTTACCACATGCCCCTTTCTGCCTCCTCCACTGTCTGTCCCTTCACTGCCTGCCCCATTACTACTCTCCCATCACCTCTCTCCCCACTGCCTGCAATAGTGGGAGGGATGAATTTAAGACAATCCTCCAATAATTAGATTCCATACATGGACAATTAGAATAAATGTATTAATTTTCCATGTATGGAATCTAATTATTGGGGGATCGTCTTAAATTCAGGGTTGTCTTGTAGTCAGACAAATACCGTAATAAAATTTTATAGTGTAGATGTGTCTATTACATACACAGTTTTATACCACTGTAGCTTATTTGCACATATGAAGGGGAGTAGACTCTACTATTATTGTTATGTCCAAATTAGATAGTGGATTGGTATGACTATTTCAGGAACTAAATAATTATACTATAATTATATTATTACATTCTGTTAATTCTTTAGGACTCCTTTTTTCCCTCTTCACTGTTATAAAAGCTTTTTCCTGGTGAAAAGGTCATGAAACATTTCTAAAGATTAAAGGATGGATTTCATATCCAACATATTACAATTTTATTACAGCCAGTTAGCTTACACAAACTTCTTTTTCAAAAAATCAACAGATAACCTGGCATTTCTGTGCTGTGTTTTATAAATACAGCTTATTTTCTTGTGAGGCTAACTGATTATTAAATCTATAAAGCAGGAGTTGAGGAGAGTAATTTGCAATGACACAGCAACTTTTGAGATATCACGTTACTTTACAGGCATTAACTAAGTCTCTAAGCACAAAGCTGAGTTAAACTGAGGGCCAGGGAGCTTTAAATGATTTGGGAAAGGTGTTGCAGTGACAACTATGAATTAAACCTGCAGTAGGAATCTTTTTTGTTTCTATGTAATGGACTCCAAGGAAAGATGCACCGTATTTACATTGTTAGATCTTTAGTTAAAATGCTTACCTTTCAACTCTGAAAACCATGACAAAACTTCCAGATTTGCCACACAAAGCTGGATGAAAAAATTTCTAAAATAAATTCTAAAGAGGTGAAATGATGAAAGCTGCTGCCATCTAGCCTCTGGGAAATAGCTGTGTCGGAACATCAGTTGCTTGGAGCTGAGCAGTAAAAGATGGCTTCTGACCGGTAATGACAGATATTACCAAGGCTTAGTAGTCACTGCACCATGCTGAGTCCACAACTCCTCACCGTGGAGGACCCACATTGAACAGTGGCAATATAATACTATCAGAGTTCCACATCTGTTAAGTCTGTCATTCTTTGCTCAGTTCACTGAGCATTGTTTCCTCTTCAGAATTCTTCAGCTGTACTGATGATGCACAAGAAAACTTATGGTTTTAAATTGTAACCTGTCTACTCTGGATTGTGTCTGGCTACTACATTAGGTTTTCCAGATTTTAACTTCTGTCTTGTATTATGAATTCAGTCCAATAGAAAATTGTATTGCATATAACTAAAGTGTATGCATGATTGGCTTTTAATGTAGGTGTATATGACTGGCTGATTCTCATTAAAATTGAGTGCTGTAACAATTTTTTTGAGCTAATGAAGAAATGCTATAAATCGAAGTCTAAAGAAATGTTTGTCACTTTACTCAGTCCCCACCCACATGTAACCCTACCTACATGCAATATATGCTCAGTCTTAAAATAATTATTTGGGTGCTGGTCTGGGTAGATCCAACCAAAGAGAGCTTTGTTTCAACCTCTGTAGGGAGAGCTACAGAACACTGTTATAATGTTTTTAAAAATGAGTAATTCTAATACTCTTACTCATTATTTGGCAGTATAATCTTTTGAATTATTTGATAACTACATTTTTTGTGTAAATTTCAGTCCTACAAGATCATCAATTTTGCTCCAAGCCTACTGCAAATCATAGTTTCGGATCAGGTTGAATTCCCAGTACGTCAGGCAGGTGAGCTACCATTTTCATTATGTTTTCTTTGAGTATATAAAGTCAGATAACATTCTATAATGGAGTAGTGGCCTACTGTCATATTTGTGACTCTGTTCTGGCCAATGAAATGAAGCAGGTCAGTGAAGGAGCCTTAATGTTTTGGTGACTCATTTTTCTGCACAGGAGTCGTATCTGGCCACAGCATGCTTGACAGTAAGGGTCAGGTAAGGGTTTAGCTTTCCTATTGAATTAATATGCATTGACTTTAGAAAAGGTCAGTTGTCTTGTCTTTCGTGGCTAAAGTTGAGTGAGGTGTTCAGATTTCTTAAGAAAACAGATGGAGCTGAAATGAAGGGGCATGTGAAAATCATGTAATCTCATTTGAATGACTGTATCACTATTTGAACTTTTCTGAGAGAGAAATTCTCTTGTAAAAGGTATCCAGTTAATTTTTTTACAGGATCAGGCCAGAAATCATCTGTTTGTAGAACATTTGAACTAATTTCCACAGTAGCTAGCTACCATGAGCCTTTAACTGATACAGCAAGTATTTCACTTTTCCAAGAAGAAATTGATTCGTTTTTTTTCCCCCTCCCCAATTCATGGCTCTGCTTCTATTATATGGAACAGTATTCCCCATAGAAACATTGGAGGGTTTTTTTTCACAGATCCTGTTAATCCCCTGAGGGCATGGGGGCATGCTGACATATGCTGTTCGTCATGCTGGCCTGTATATTATCATAGATAATCCAACTGTGAATGCCATTGTTGGGACCATGCTAGGGTAAAGGGATATACTTAATCTGGGATCCATAAGGTCATTTTAATAAAGTAACCTCTCTGTTCATTCAGAACAAAACTACCGCATTTGCAAAAATACAAGATGAGGTTATGGAGGGAAAAGCTCCTTGTCTTACATTCAAATACAAGAAAACCTCATTAAATACATTGTCTATTGTTAAATTGCTGCCAAAAGCAGCATGTGTTCATCAATGGAAGGCAACTGTGAAGTTGATTAAATGCAGCCAACACCAAATATGACAATAAAACACGTGACCTATATGGCCTTAAGTGCCTAGCAAATGTCACCAAACAGGGCTGCAAACAGTTCCCCCAGAATCCCTCTGTTGCCTCCTTTCTCAGCCTGCCACATGTGATTAGTGTGGCCCCATCCTCCATGAGATGGAGCTGAACCAGGTTCCTCTACACCTCTGCATATCATTTTTTGGAGGATCATAGGACTCATGACCACACCCAGTTCAAGTCATGAGTAGGAGCTAATTAGCACATGGATCCTTCGTGGGAGGTATCTGGAGTACACACACACACTGGGCAGTGCTGAGCTGTGGAGCCACCATGGCTTGAAATGCTGTTGACTCTGCTGGGGCCCAGCCCAAAGAACTGTATGCTGAATCACGAGCCTTGTGGTGCCTAAGATCAAGTGAGCCAGGGGGGCATGTGAACCCCAAGGCCTTCAGGCCTGGGGCTTGCACGTAGGATGCCTGCCTGGATTTGGGGTATATCCAAAGCCCCAGACTTATGGATTTGGGAGGGAGCATACTTGCCCAATGATAAAGTCACATAGACTTGATGATCGAGTTCTGCTCAGTCGAATTTTGGAACTTGACTATTGGGCTTTGCCCAATTGAATTTGGAACTGAGTTGGTTTGTACTGCATGCAAATAAGTACTAGAGATTATCAGTTGCATGTTGGGGTGGCACCAATAAACGGAAAATGAACATTATTGACCATCGGCTTTTTTTGGCCGGTATAACCAATATTGTCACCAATAAATGCTGTGTGCAGCCACCATGGCCAGGAATGCAGCCGGGCAGCTTGGAGATCAGGTAAGTCTGTGAGGGGAGAGGGATGCATGGGGCGAGCGCAGGCTGTCCTTTGTGGGCTTGGGGCCAGGGCGGTGCTGGCCTCTTCGAAGCGAGGGAGCTGGGTCAGGCCAGGATGTGGGGTGGGCTCAGCTGTCCAGGGTGGGAAGTGGTAGTGGTGCTGGGAGCAGTGGCTATGTGGAGGCTACAGGGAATTTTGGGGTGGCTGTAGCCCCCCCATCCTCCCTCCCAGCACTGCCCCTGCTTGGGCCACTCCGCTCTGCTGCCTTTCCCTTGAGAGCCCTGCACTACAGAATGAGCAGAGGACTTGTGGCTAGTGCGGGGCTCCTGAGGGAAAGGCAGCAGAGTGGAGTGTCCCAAGCAGGGGCAGTGCTAGGGAGGAACTTGGGGGCTATGACCCCCCGCCCTGCACAGCTGAGCCCACCATACCCCCGCCTGCCACAAGCCTAGCTCCACCCCGCTGGGAAGAGGCCAGTGCAGCCCCTGGCCCCAAGCCTCAAGTGAGCCCCGCATACAAATTCAAGGGTGCACTCCCCTCCGCCCCTCCATGTACTCCCTGGATGAGCCGCCCACAGCGCTGTCCCACTCCCGGCCCTGGGTTTGCATTCACCGCATTGATTGGGCAGCGCCTGCCCCAGCCCCTGCCCCTACCCCACTGCATCACTGTGGGGGCCTTGATCTGCCTCCCCATGCCCCTTCCCCTCTACAGACTTACCGACAGGACACTGCTTTCCAAGCTGCCTGGCTGCATTCCTGTAAGTCGGCTATCGGATCAATATCAGCTGACATGGCTGGCTGGCTAATAATCAGCTATCAGTATCTGTCAAGAAAATCTTTATCAGTCCACTCCTAGTAAATATAAAAGTGCTGCTTAAAAGTGTAGTTATGGAGCACCTGCACTAAAAACTTGGAGCAGTTTCAAAACATAAAATGCACCAAATCCAGATGACATAAGTCTATGGGAACTGTTTGCAAATTACTGCAGCTATGTATATTTCAAGTTCATTGTTTTCAGATTTGCTCCTGGCTTCCATGTGCTCAGGGAGAGCAGGGTCTGATAGTGAGGAGGAGAGGAAGGGGTTGCAGGGGGAAGAAGTTGGAGGGAGACAAATGGCAAAGGGACTACCTGACCCCATATTTGTTTTCCCTGCTGTAACAGTGGGAGGGGGGCAAATTCAATGCAAATCTCCAATAATTAGATTCTATACCAGGAAAATTACAACAAATTTAGAATGTTTTCATGCATAGAATGTAATCATTTGGGTGTCATCTTATATTCAGGGTCATCTTATATTTGAGTAAATGTGGTGATTCATTTGTGGAGCATAGTTCAATATATTTTTGTAGAGGGAGTTAGTAGTGGAAAAATGATAAATTTAAGGCAAATTTGTGAATTGGCAGAATACTACATGTGTTGTGAAAGAGTAAGAATTTTTACAAGATTGTGGTCCAGGTAGAAAGCAGATGTCCTGCCATATTCTTAGTGCTTGAAGCCGGTGGTGCTTAACCTCTCCGGCCCCATGGTCTGGATAAGTGGGTTGGGACTGGTCTGTGGGGTGGATCCTGTGCATGGGGTTGGCATGTGGGGTCAGCTCATGGGTGAGATCCAACTCATTGGCCCAACCTTGCATGCAAGCTTGACCCTGTGCGCTGGACCTAGAACAGTCTGACACAGTGAACTGTATCATCTGAACTGCAGGGCTGGCCACAGGTCCAAAATTTTGGCAGCGGGGTAGCAGTGCTGCAACTCTGAGAGCAATTAATGCTACTACTGCTCCCTCACTGCCAAATTTTGGGACCTGTGGGAAGACCCACAGGTTGCATGATATGGCTCCATGGGCCAGGTCCGGCCCACAGGCTGGAGGTAAACACCACTGTTTTAGGCTCTCATGTTGAATGATCACCACCCTAATCCTGGTGGTGTTTTTTTCTGTCTGAATACCCTAGTTTGTCGTAAACATGGCATGGCTTTTCTTGCATCCAGTTTCCTCTTTTAAAATACTGCACTTTTCAATCACTGAGAAAAATATTCTATTCTGCAATGTCTGATTTATGCCTTAAAGCCGTACTCAAGAATTGACTAAAAAAAGAACAGTAAAGAAGAATGATATTCTAAAGGCTAATTACGAATAAATGATGTCACGGTTCCCTTGTTCCCAAAAAGTAGTTATGGGCAAAACACTATATTTTTTTGAAGTGTAAGTGCTGTTTATTTTCAATTGAAGATTTTCAGGTAGCAATTTTAATGACTTTACATAGGAGATTGTGGGGAGCATTTCCAAGAGATCATGGAGACTTTAATAATGAGCTAAAGATTAGGGAGTTTACAACAGACGTTGTTGTGTGAATACAAGGTAGGCTCTGTGCCAGTTTGCTGACTTTGCCCAGGCATTTCCCCAAGTAGAACATCCTGACTATGCATACAATTATGATTTGTTTCAAGTCAGCCCTGCAAAATGAGTGGTTGAATGGTGAATGGTTGAATGGTGAATTAATATAAACTTCCAATCATCATAAATGTAGCAAATGTCAGATAAGTAGGTTTTGTGCTGAGGCTGATAAATTCTTGGGATAGCTTAACAAAGTCGATTATAGTAAAAATTATTGCCCAGCAGGAGTTGATTAAAACATTTCTGTGCTCTATTGAGGATCAACAATTTGATCCTTACAGGCAATCCCCGCTTAACGCTGTTTCACTTAGCGCTATTTCACTATAACGTTTATTTGAAATTGATACCTGATTTCACTTAGCACTCAGCGAGTTTCATTATAATGCTCGCGGTCGCCATCTTAGGTCATTAAAAACAATTGTGGTCCCTGTCTTGGGTCGTCAAATACTTTTGGTTTTGCTTAACGCTCGTTTCACTTAACGCTCAGTTTTTCAGGAACCAATTAAGAGCACTAAGTGTGGGTTGCCTGTATATTTTTCTAGTGATGAGAAGCTAGGGTCCAGTGTTGAAGTTCTCCTGTATGTCACAATTGATAAAGGACAGACATTCAGTAGTCCTTAGCCTTAGCCTTTTTTCCAGGTGCTATTCCATAGTTTCACATCATTTTATGCTACTCCATACACAGCAGGGGAATGGCTTGGAGTTGGTGTAGAGTTTCATTTAAACATGTGTTTTCAAGTTGCTAACTTTATTGTCTTACTTAGCTGCCATTTACCTGAAGAACATGGTAACGCAGTACTGGCCAGATCGGGAGCCACCACCGGGAGAAGCAGTGTTTCCATTCAACATTCATGAAAATGATCGCCAGCAAATTCGCGATAACATTGTGGAAGGAATAATTCGGTCTCCTGACTTAGTGAGGTACATTATGTTATGTATAATATTCACCAAGTCCTGATTTTAGAGGTGGTCAGAACCCGTAGTTCCATTTGAAAGCAGTATGAGCATGTGCAGCACCATGGTGCCTGAAGTATGTAATTGGTTTGAAAATAAAATTGTAATAATCCATTTTAGTATGTTTATGTCCATACATTTTTCAGAAGCACAACCACCTGGACGAGAGCTTTGTGATGTGGTTTATCCTCTTGTTTGAATACTTCATTGTATGGTGCATTGAGAATTTGCTTGCTTCTCTGTCTCTTGCTCGCTCTCTCTTGTGAGATTTGGCTGTGTTTTAACCTGTGTCTTCTGTTCACAAAGATGAGCTTTACTATAAAGCACAGATAGTTTAAAGCAACTCTGACAATTGCTCTGGTTACATCCTGTTTATCCTACAATTTCAAGGCACATTGGTGAGTGGGATTGTCCCACTGGTGATCTCAGCCAGCCACTGAATTTCTGCCCTTCACATTATAACGTGAGAGCAGATTTTCCTCAAGTCCTTTTCTCAGTTTTTTTCACTACTTTTATACCTAATTGTGAAGCTTGCTTCATTTTTTTTGCTGGCTTTTTGTGTATGGCAGTTGCACCCTCAAACATTCTGTGCTGCTCTCTTTGTACTACAGCTCGACTGGAAGCAGTGTAAACCCATCCAAAAACTTCTGGGGGCAGATTAATTAGTACTGCTAATTAGCTCTTGTCTGGCACTGTGTGGATGCAGGTACACTGCTTCCAGGTGTGTGGTAGTGTGTGCAGAGCAGCACAGCATGTGTGAAGGCACCCCTCTGGGCCCAGTAAGGTTACAATCTAAACATGGCTGGGGAAAGTTAGGAAATGCTATTGTGGCTATGCAAGAGTACAGGTTAGAATCTGTAGGATTATTATCAGTTTATGACCATTCATTGCCTAAGTAAAATGACTTTGGGGCATGGGCCAGAGTCCTATGGACATGTGTTCAACCTTTAGAAAAAGTAAATATTGCAGTCGTCAGTAGGTGGCCTCCTTGTTTGCAGTCTTACCAGAAAAGCAAATGAGTGAATGGCCATCCTGGGACTAGAGACTACACACCGACCAGGATCTCCATTTGTAGAGATAAACTTGTATTGCTGCTGCAAATACTGTTACTGTTCAGTGGATAAAAAGGAGGCTGACAGTCTCTTGTGCCGTTATTCCAAAATCATTTTGATGTTGACTGTAACAGTTGTGTGTAGGTCTCGCTAGAGCATGGATTAACACAACCATCAATCAGTGCAAATACAAATCATATGGAGGACTAGTAAACAGCATGAAGTGAAGTAGGCCTCAGATATGGTATACCTAGACATACTATATATGGATTGCACACAAACACTGGGGAAAGCAGCTAATTAGTTTTAAAGGAGCCTCCAAGGCTAGCAGATAGAGAATGAATTGTTGAGACCTGTACAGAATACCAGAAGAGAGATCAGAGTCACCTGGCTACAGGTGTCCATATGTGGTGGGAATATTGCATTAATTGGAAAGAACTAGGATGTGTTTTCTGTAAACATGAAATTATTTTGATTGGTGCATAAAAAGGGGCCTGGGAACCTTACTACTTTGTACTGGGTTTAAAGGTTATGTTCAGGTCTGTACCGTGCATATGTCAGTTGGTCATGGATACTAGTGTCTAGGTTTGTATCTGGAAACAAAAAACCTGGCTGAGTTTTTGTTATTAAGAACCAAAACCTGCAGTCTCTTTTTTGGAATAACAAGCTCATTAGGGGCACAGGATCATTGACAGTATCCTGACAACATGCGCACAGACCATCCAAACTGAAGGAGTCTGACGTGACCAATAATACTTAACCCCCAAACAACACTACTGGAATCAGATAACAACACTAATGGAGATCTACATCACGTTTTGTGCCTTCTGTTGTTTTCTGCTTGCCATAGTAGTGGGAGGAGGAAGTCTGTGCTTCATGTCACCATCTTTTTTTTTTCCCTTCTCTTAGAAAGCTTCCAGTATTCTCAAGCATGCATCTCCTAGTACACTGCTATGATTAATAATGTGAGTTTGCTGTTAGCCCTTTAGTATAAACTGCTTACTATAGCTTTATTTCACACTGTGTTATTTTTCCCTCATGTTTTAGGGCCCAGTTGACAATGTGCCTGCGTGCTATCATTAAACATGACTTTCCTGGCCATTGGACAGCAGTGGTAGACAAGATAGGCTATTATTTGCAGTCTCAGAACAGTGGAAGCTGGCTTGGCAGCCTGCTGTGCCTGTATCAGCTGGTAAAGACTTACGAGTAAGTGGATTTTCATCAACAGAATGGAAATCAGAATTTTTTTATCTCAGTCAATTCCTTTACCTAAGAACACCGACGATTCTATAAGGAGTTCAGACAAATGCTGGGAAATTCTGATTGCCATGAGTTTTTCTTTTCTTTTTGAAAGTAAATGAGCTATTATAATCTATCATTAGCAAATTGAAAGCTGAAAATACAGCAATAGTCTATCGTTTAGTAACTATTTTCTTTGCAGCCTGATTGTTTCTCAAGGCTTTTCTTTGGCTATTATATCTTATTTTGTTCACAAGCAGGTTAACTTAAAATGATGTAGCATTTTTTGATTGCAAGATCCCAAAATGTTTTACAAATTGGGTAGTAGAACCATTTACTGTGGTCTGATAGTGCCACATTTGGCTGTGCACCCTTCAAACACACAAAGACATAGTCCTTACTAATCTGACAAGCAACATATGGGTAGGGGAGAGAGTTTATCTCAAAAACTTTAATTTAAAATTTAAGTAAATATATTAGCTCTGTGCTATTGTATAACTGAAATGAAGCCCATTCTTGATTGAGAAGCAATAGCCAGGAGGCTAATCTGCACACAACAGTGTTGTGAAGTGAAAGGAAAAACTTCAGTTTATGGTATGATTTCAGCCTTTATACCAAATGAAATACCATGGATCTTTGGGATTGGTCAGAGTTAACAGGACATACTGTATTGCAAAGTGCATTGTATACATCTTCGAAGCTATTCCATGAGGAAATGCCTGAAACACCACTTTTTGAAAAGTGGATAACTTGTAAAATTTCAGGACTTGCCTTCAGTTTGGCTCAGCTCTTGAAGGTATGTGGCAGGGCAAGAGGGAAGCTAGGGAATAGAAAGAGCAAAACTTGAAAGTAATGAGCCACACAACTTTACCCTGATATTTACCATTTCCCGCAAATTTATTGCCTCTTTCAGTGCTTTCAGGCCCTTGCTTTGTCAACTGAGAGAACAGTTTTTTGGCTACCCATGTTGCTGAAGTGCCCTCTGGAGAGTAAAGAACCTCATCATACTTTTTCTTTGAGATCGTATAGAGCCATCTACTGGCTCTTAGTAACTCTAATTACTGTTATTTTTACCCAATGTTATCTGTATGTTGGGCCCAATTTTCAGAGATACCGAGCCCCGTAATACTTGCTGCAGTGAGCTGGAGACATAGACATTGAGGTATCTCAGATAATCAGTCTCTCTTAAAGTTCTCTCTCAAAATTCTTTAAAACATACACCACAAAAACAAATATAAATTAAAAAGGAACCCAACTGAATGCAGCTAAGCAGAGCCGTGTCTCACTGTTAAAGAATATTAGTTTTAATATATTCAACACCTGTTACATAAGACTTTGCCTTATATAAGCATATGAGAAGTCTTAGTCGCAATTCCAAGGGGCTTACAACCTAGTAGCAAAGAAAATGAAATAAGCCCTAGTCAGTTTACATAACTTTGTCTTTTTGTATCTCTATCCTCTGGCAAAAGGATTTGCACTATTATATGGGCTGTCAGATGGAAGCCCAAACAGGGAAAAAATGAAAAAATGTTATATTAATGAATATTACATTTTTGTTTTTAGAGGTAGAATATTTAGATCAGTAGCCTGAAGCTAGCATTAAAACAGAGATTGCTCGAACCTTAGACAGGCATGTTTGTCATCTTTTGCAGGTACAAGAAAGCAGAGGAGCGCGATCCTCTTATAGCAGCAATGCAAATATTTTTGCCTCGGATCCAGCAGCAGATGATCCATCTTCTTCCCGATAACTCCCATTACTCTGTACTGCTTCAGAAACAGATCTTAAAAATCTTCTATGCACTTGTTCAGGTAGTCTTCTGTGCAGATGGAGCACTCTGAATTTTGAAATTGGTGGGGGACACTCATGCCATCGTGTTGAGACTATTTGAGTACCTAGAGGGTGTTGTTTAGCATCTTATGAAAGTGGTAGCACATGTTGGAGTGTCATTGTTTAGTTAGTATACTCATCCTCTAACAGGCTTACTAGTGTAGCGCCTGCCTCCAACTATCTTGCTACATGTTTCTTCTAAAAATGTTTAATACATTTATTCATTGTT
Source organism: Alligator sinensis (assembly GCF_000455745.1). Classification (NCBI taxonomy): domain Eukaryota; kingdom Metazoa; phylum Chordata; order Crocodylia; family Alligatoridae; genus Alligator; species Alligator sinensis. The sequence goes on along the minus strand of NW_005842265.1, from coordinate 1,069,775 downwards.
GCATTCTTTGTCTACTAAGGTGCTATGAGTTTGATAAGAGAGATGCATTTAGAATATGACAGATAAAACAGGAGCTGTATGTTTTACAGCGCTAAAGCAATCGTAGAGGATTAGTATAACTGTTTGGTGGTTGTAGGAGAAAAAATGATGACAGTAGATCCAAAGACTCAACTATACTTTCCAAAAGGCAACCTGGTAAATTATTTAAACTTGTGATGCTCTGAATATATCAAATTAATCTGCCAGCAATTTGGGACAACAAAATTGGGTTACACTTAGTTAACAATTCTATTCCAGCATTTTAGAGGGTCCCCTAAAATCCTAGCTCATGACACTTTTCTAAAGATCAGTAGATTTGAGCAGTCCTTTACCAGGAGGAGCAAGTTACAAAGTTAGGGGACTTTCACAGAGACTGTCTTGTCAGTAGTCCCTCTTTCTAGCCTGAGTGCCTCAGCTTAACTGTAGCTAAAACAGTATTGCATGGGAAAAATGTGGTTTCTCAGGTAGGCAGGTTACTAAACTTGTAGATCAAGAGCAACATCTTAAATTCACCTGCAGATCAGTCTGCAGCCAGTGCCGATTCCAGAAAACTGACTCACTTATAATGAGATAAATTTAATGGTCTGTTTTGCTGCTGTATATGAATTAGTTCCAATTTCTAAATAGATTTATTATGTACCTCAATGGTGCTCAAGCTTTCGGCCCTGGAGGCCAAATGAGGGGCATGAGGCCAGTCTGTGGTCTGAATCTGACTCTATGCACCAGGATTGGGCCCCAGGGCTCCATGCTGCCCCCACGCAATCCCATATGCAGGGATTGGACTCTCAGGGCCCTGCATTTCTCCCATACACTGGGACCAGGCCCTGTGCCACCCTGTGGACCTGACCCACTATGCAGGGCAATGGGGAGTCCTGCAAGCTGGATGACAAGGTGCTGGGGGCCAGATCTGGTCCACAGGCTGTTGTTTGAGCACCCCTGAGGTAGACCTGTATAGAGCACATTGCAATAGTTGTCTTGAGGTGACAAAGGTCTGGCTAAGAATTACAAAGTCAACAGTGATGAGAAAAAGTTGCAACATTTTGCTTAGTGAAAAATGTTGATAAGCTGCCCTGATCACTAGTGTGATGTAGTTGTCCAAAAGGAACAGATATCTAACACCATACTTACATTGCAAACTTCAGTTAAGAGAACAAGTATTATCCCTGTGATATTCTTTAGCTCCTGTCTCCAGTTTACAATTGTCTCAGTTTTGTCTAGATGGCGCTGTCAGTAGCTTCCGTGCTGTCCTTATTTGTGCACCAGTCTTAGTTGGACACTTACTGACACAGTTTGCCATATCTTACAAGTTATACAAAGCTGGGAGAGAGCTGAGTGTCCTTGATGTATTGATGCATGTTAACTTCTAGGCAAACTTATCTGTTATATATCTCAGAGTAGCAGAGAATGATACAGAATGTCTCTATCTTTTAATCAGTCTGTTTTGTTGAGTTGATATGTTTTCCTCTAGTCTGAACTTTTCACAGTCAGCCTTTAAAATACTAGTAGTAATTTAGCCACAGCAGCATCCATGGATAAATTAACCCATACTTAAGGACCACTGTAATTCAGGCTCCGGTGGGAGAAAAAGTGGGCTCACCCCTGTGGCAGCAGCACCCTGTGCCCCACACCTAACTGGTGGGGGGCAGACACCTGGCATGTCTGTGCCAGCTGCCTTTAGGGCAGGGGGTACTTAGTACTTACCTGCTCTGCTCTGGACAGGGTTTTTAAACTCCCTGCCAAAGCAGGAAATTGAACAACCTGATTGGCTGAGCCCTGGCAGGGACTCAGACTGTACGAGGCTGCCTCTGTAAACACATGGGACTTCCACAGTGTTTCTGGGGCCCTGCTGCCTTTCTTCTCTGTGCTTCAGGTGAGGTTGTTTTTTTTTACTTGTTTCCCCACTCTCCTTCTCCCCCATGGTTTCAGACCATTTCTGGCCAAATTGCAGTTTTCCAGCTTTGGGGAAAACAATAAATTTTGGGCTTTCTGCTGAAATCCCCTGAAGCTTGAATTACAATGGTGCCTACCCATACTGATCCCTGTGCTGACACAGCCAGACTGCTACTAGGACCTGAAATAGCTCATTTAAAACTCAGATATTTCTTCTTATGCAGTAATACATCAAATTCATTTAAAGAGAAGTCACAGTTTCTCAGAAAAGTATAGAAATGTCTCATATGTTCTTTGGAGAAAATTAATTTGTTCTTGATTCTGTTTTCTTCTCTTCTTTTAGTATGCATTGCCTCTTCAGCTGGTGAATAATCAGACCATGACTCAGTGGATGGAGATCTTCCGTACCACCATTGACAGAAATGTGCCTGCTGTAAGGTGTACTTTACTGAAGAAAGACTGCCACTGATTTCTGTAGGATAGAGGAATGGACATGGTCCATATAGAGCGATTATTGAATTAATCTATATTTTTTAAATGCCATCTATGCTGAACTCCCATTTTTAGGTTTGTGTCTGGCATAGATCATACAGGCAACTTGCGTAGCTCTCCGATTTTGACCTTGTGAGGCCAAACATAGTACCTGCTACAATCTTAAGTACTTTATAGATTCCCATACTGGCTAACCAGTTTCTTTCAGAAACAAGCAGCAAAAGCTCACCTTGAGCAGGCAGATATGTAATATCCTGTAGTAAGATTTTCAGAACATTTAGATAAATACACAAAATTTGTATCTGTTCCTCCTTTCTGTCCTCACTCCTCCTCATTAAAAAAAACAAAACAGTACTATATTTACTTGCTTCTAAGACAAAGGTTTTTTCCTCATTAACATGGGGAGAAAAGCCCTGTGTCTTAGAACTGAGTACAAGGCAGGCAACTTCTGTGGCTCGAGCCCCAGCCTCTACCTGAAGTTGGGGACATAGCCACAGCTGCTGCCTGCCTGGGTCTATCCATCCCTCCACCACCTCTGAACCCTGCCATCTTCCCGCTGCAGCCTCATCTCCTCATTTCCCCCTCCCGCTCAGCCCCATTTCCCCTTCCCGCTCAGCCTTTGCTCTCCCACCTGCTCCTCTCCCTCCCCTCCCCCTCACTTAGCCTTGCTTCATGCTGGCAGGCTTCATCTGCACTGCAGACTGGAGTACTGATCATGGGCTCAGTCCAGCCCCATAACAGTAGCATGCAGCCCACATAGCTGCTACAGGGGCTGGACTGGGGCCGTGCTCAGTGCCTCAGGCTAGAACAGGGATGGAGCCTGCTGGCACAGGGAAGGGGTAAGGGCAGGGGAGAAATGGGGAGTAGAGGCTGGGGAAGGGAAGTGGGGTGGGGCAGAGGTGAAGGGGAAAGGTGGAGCCCAATGCTACAGGGGGGCAGGCAGGGGGCAGAGGTGGCAGGAAGTTAGGCGCAAGTAGGGGTAAGCTGCTTGACCTCATACCTTCTACCACCCCACTGCCCGCCACCCCGTAGTAGTAAGGGGGATGAATTAAAAACTACCCTCCAACAGCTATATTTTATACGTAGAAATTATACAAATTTATACATTTTCTATGTATAGAATATAATTATTGGAAGATTGTCTTAAATTTGGGGTCACCCTACATTTGGGTAAATATGGTAATTCCAAAAGAATAAGAGAAGGATTTCAGAATTATGTCTACAGAATGCACGCATGCCCATCACTTCACAATTTACGCTCAAATCTTTGAAAAGAGTTGGATTGGGAAGAAGGAATCTTTCAGAGGTGCAGGACTGCCTGGTAAATAATTTGCCTTTTATAAAGAGAACTTTTGTACAGGATTTTATTCCTGGAAAGTGGAGCAAGTGATACTTCAGGGGAAAGCGGCAACAATAATTATTGAAAACAAGCATAAGATAAAGGCAAATGATAACAAGGAATCAGGAACTTTACAAATTTTGACCCGTTCTGATTAGGCAAATCCGTGGAAAAAAACTCCTAAAAGGAGTTTGGACTCTCAAGGCTTTAAAGCAGAATCATACCTCTCAGAGACTGACGGTGTAACACTACCAAGAGCCTAAATACAGGCAATGGAGTGTAGCAAAGATACACAGCATGATCTTGTAGTTGAGATGCATGCATATGTTATATCATTGAATGAGTCTGAGGCAAGCAGTAACATGGAATTATGGAGTTAAACCTTAACTTTAACATTTGCTAGCTTTACAACCATATCATCTTTTGACTTCTTTTGTATCACTGCATGATACATACATGTATGTGTGTGGTTGTTTTCAGTTATATTTAATATATGAAAGTGGAAACATAAATAATTACGTACAGGAAATGAAGGCTTCTTGGGTAGATCATTTTAGTATAGTAAAACATTTTGTGGATTGAATTATAACAAAATCCAATAACATGATATCACTCTTAAGAAAAATAATTGAAATTGTATTCGTACATTTGGTAAGCCATGTTTAGAATGTAATTTTTGTAGATATTCACTGTTTTTGTTTTTTTTATAGGAGACTTTACAGATTGATGAAGATGATAGGCCAGAGCTGGTATGGTGGAAATGTAAGAAGTGGGCATTGCATATTGTAGCTCGCCTTTTTGAACGGTAATGTGCTAATTAAAAACTAATGTAAGCTTTTACTTAGCTCTTTTTGTGGATACTGTTATGTATAATATGTGTTTTGTATTTGTAGTGGACATGTACTATTTATTTTGTGATGAGAAAATATCGTAGTTCTACTGGTTAAAGAAGCTGACTGGAAATCAAGATTTCTAGATTCTGTTTCTATTTTTGTCACTGATATGTTATGTAGCTTTGGAGAAGTGATGTAATCTCTCTGTGTTTTGCTACGCCCACCTGTGAAACTGAGTTCACGCTTACATACTTCACTGGGATATTGGTAGATAAAATTGTTTGTGAAAGCCTGGTGATCACTGGATGTAAATCACTATGGAGGGAGTAGATGAGTATTTCTAGTTCTCATCTGCCTTTCCTAGGAACTTGTCTAGTCCTTTGCTAGGTGAAATGAACAGGGATTGTGTTTATTAGAAGTGTATGTGCACGTGTGTGTTCATTATGTAAGATTTAGAGCTTTTTCCATAGTTTGACAATTTTTAGTATGATTTAGACTAGAAAAGAAGAGATTAGTAGAATAATGAATTTATATACATACAGCAATTACAGAAGATGCCACAAGTTCCTTGGTACCCAGTGGATCAGGTGGTATATATACTTTAGGTTTTGTCCAGAAGTCTGACTGAAAGTAACCAAACTAATCTTCAACTTGTTGTTAGAAAAATGAAGGGCTGAGCTGCCCTTGTTTGGATCTGAAACTTCAAGTCAAAGGAGGTTAGACTGGTTCTTTTTTTTTGCCTAACCAGTTCTCTAACTGCTTAACATCCTTTGGCCATCGTGGTAATTAATATTTACTGAAACTAAGATAAGTTTAGACTCTTTAAAGGGATCTCCAAGCAAAACAAAAATAATACCGAGACAAAGTTAGGAATGGCATGCACCTTAAATTCAGTCTTTAATGAAAATGGTAGTTTGTTACTGATGTTCATGCCACTGGTTGGGCCACACATTTTTCCACTTTCACCTTTTGTTTTTAACATGTTTATAATAAAGGTTTAAAGAAGTAAATACAAGTACTAGACACTATAGTATTCTCTGTAGAATATTATCTAAACCTCCATGCCGCTATCCACCAGTGATCAGAGATACTATTCTATTAACTTATTAGAGATACTATTCTAGTAAAAAACAAGATCAGCTTAGAAATGTTATTATTAATTAAAATATAGTATATTTTATATGTGCAGTGGCTCTTGAAATATTAACAATACATATTTTATGTTCATGCAACATCTATTTACATTTGAGTATTTCTTGAATGCTGTAAATTACTAGGACTGTCTTAATCTCCCAAATACTGAGGTTTTAATTTCCTAGTACTTGCTGTTTCCAGTAAAATTTGTTCAGCTTTTTTCTAACTTAATAGCCACCTACTCATGCTTCAATTTAAAGTATAAAGGCATGGATGAATATTTTTTATAAAAAATAAAATATATTTCCTGTGATGATAGTGCAGCTATATTTATTGGCTACAATGCTATGCTTTTGGAAAAAAAGAGAAATGGACATTATGAGGAAATTAACGGTCTAGAATGATGTCCATTGAAATAAATTCTTTGGTGACAAAGACTTATCTTACAAATGTGAATACTTGTATTCTCTTTTCTATTAAAGGTATGGAAGTCCTGGAAATGTCACAAAAGAATACTTTGAATTTTCAGAGTTCTTTTTAAAGACCTATGCTGTGGGAATCCAACAGGTAAAGATTATTTTTCTGAGTTAGGAGGATAACTGCTGCAGAACAAGTGTGTTACCTTCATATGTAGCATCTGTATATGTGATGTTAGGAATCCAGTCAGCCCCTTTAAAGGTACAAAAAACAACTTGTCAAACTTTTAGTGCAGTTGTGAGAGATGAATTGGAACACCTATTCATGGTATTTCCATCTGAGAATCAATTCAGAAAAAGATGCATTTCCAAGCCACACTTTGTATGCAGGTCTGTTGTAACTCTCCTGAAACACTGGATTCTATACTGTGTGTTGCTGCCAGGAAGATACAAGATCGGAGGTGTTTTGGAGGGCAGTAGCAAATATTACATGTGTATGCGTGCCCACACGCGCAAACCTTGAAAGGTATAATTTATAAAAATGAAGATCTCTGATGGAATGTTATTCCTTTGGGGAAAGCCATTCACCAACATTAGGATGTTTTGTGGAGATGGTTCAGTTGTGATAAAGGCTGCTATGGAACACAAGTAAACCTTCCATAGTTTCTTGCCAGCTTGCCCAACTGGCTCTTTCACAACCTGGGCTTCCAGATTTCTAGTTTCTCAGCAGCTTTTCTGGAACCTAAACTCCCAAACAGTCAGGGCGGCTAGGATCTGGAACCAACTTCTAAGGGAAGTAGTGCTGGCTCCTACCTTGGGGGTCTTTAAGAGGAGGCTTGATGATTACCTCGCTGGGGTCATTTGAGCCCAGTTTTCTCTCCTGCCCAGGGCAGGGGGTCAGACTAGAAGATCTGCAAGGTCCTTTTGAACCCTATATCTATGAATCTATGAAAAACTGAGGCTTCTGGCACAGTTGAGATTTTCAAGTTCCTTTTGTGCCTTCAGCCAGATAGATGGCCTGGTGGGGAGCTTGCAGTTTGCAAGCCCTGGGCAGTCTTGCTTCCAGGCTTCTGGCTCAGCTAGGACTTCAAGGGCTTACAGGTTCCTGTATTGCCCACTGCTTACCAGGCTGGGTCCTGAAGAGGCAGGAAAGCTGACAGATCTTGCTCCTAAGCTTCAGTGCTTCTGGCTTAGCTGGGAATCCCCAGCTCTTGATTACCCTTCAGCCTGATAGGGATAATGATGGGGGAGCCTGGAAACCATGTCCAAAAACTGCTGGCTTCTAGGTTTGCAGCTCCCTGGCATCCTGTCTTTCTAGGATTTGTGGCTGCAGGCAGCCTGCTTTGAGAATGGGCCCTGAACCAAAAACCCCAGGGCTTCTATACTCCAAAGCATGGGGTTTTTTTGTGAGGAATTTTGAAATATTTTTCTCCAGATCAGAACGAAACCAGATTTGTAAATATCAAAATCCTCTGCACAGCAGAATGGTCTCTCCCTACCCCATGTACAAAAAATGTGAGATTAAATGTTTATAGTTATTTTAAGCCTATTAAGAAGAATATAAAATAATTCTTCATACATTTGAAAGTGCTGAGCCTTAAGGGAGGTACAAATGGTAAAATTAGTAGTAATGGATGAATGTAAAAAGGAAAATACTTTGATATAATCATTTTGAACACTGCATGATGGTGAGGCTTTTTAAACTGTAAAATAATCTCCCAGTGGTACTGGTCACAAACCCATTACTTGGAATGTTTAAAACCCAAATCTATAAAAAGACTAGATTACATATCATGGGAAACAATTTACCTCGTAGGTAGATGGGCTAAATTATCTGCAGAGGTGTCTCTTCCATTTCTGGTTCTTAAATTAATGATTCACCACATTTTTCAGCAGATGTAATGAGAGACCTGTAGTGAATGTCCTATTCTTAAGCCCTCTATACGCTATTTCTTGTTAAATGCTGACATAGTGCTGAACCCTGCGTGAGATGGACAGTCCTTGCCTTAAGGCATATGTAGCATAAAAGACTAAGAAAAGACAAAATGAGCTAGAAGATGTATATCTGTGTGTGTGGTTGTGTGTAATCACAAAGGGATTTATTACTCTGCTGTGAAAAATTATGAGACAAACTGCCCTTTAGAAAATAAATTATTAGAGAATATTTTGCTATGCATTGATTTTTTTTATTTTTTTTAATTACTGTTCATATGATTGTCAGTTTCAAATACTTGGTAACTCACAATAATATTTCTGTCATTCATACAAATTAGTTTCCTTCTACTGTAATGTTTTATGTTCCTGAGTATCGCAAGTCTCCATTATAGAATGAAAGAAAAGAATGAAAGTTTTCATTTGCATTTCTATTAATAGGAAAGATGTGGTCTATTGATTACAGCAGGTAACATAGTTAAGAATGTTGTTGCAATTTTTGTGTTTTTGGCAAAGTCAGTTAGGGTTCTCTTTTCAGGTTTGGATGCCTAACATTAATCATCTATATTGGTGGTTCTCAACTGGGGTGCTGCGAGTTGGTTTCAGGGGTGCTGCAGTGTGGGCATTGCAACAGCAATTACTGCCAGCAGGTGAAACTGCCACACGTCTTGTGTGGAGCCAGCTTAGGAAGTGGCTTTGGGAGGAGTGCCTGCTCCTGCCACAGGCCTTCCCAGCCCAGCTGGCCCTGCATGGCATCTTCTGGAAACAGAGACATATGGGACTGTGCCACCTGGAGGTGGCGACACTACGGCCACTTGCAGATTTATCTGTGTGGTTCCTGTATGTTATCTGTTTGGAACCAGCTAGGTGTCTCTGTCCTGTATGCCTCTGTTGCCAGGAGCAGTGTGCATCATTAAGTTTATCTGATAAATCTAATGCTGATAGGAGCAGCAGCATCACTGGAGAGACCAGAGGGGCACCAGCCACAAGCACCAATTTAGAGAAAATAGTTTTATCCGGCTGCAGCAGTAGCAGCATCATCCCAGTTGAGAACCACTGAGGTAAGCTGAGGCATTACAATAATGCTTATTAACTAGGGTACTGCCAAATTCAGAAACATTATGGTAGAGTGTCCTGAATCTGAAAAAGGTGGAGAACCACTGTTCTATATCCTATTTACAGATTTAGGTGAAAAGTTTTATACATACAAGTTTAAAAATTTAGGCTTTAAATTCTGTGCCTTTTTTTTAATGTGTAGAAGTGAGGCTGTCACCTGTTCCTTGGGTGGTGAGGCCTATGTAATACCTGAGCCTTCAAACACTTCAGCACTTACCTAATTTTTTTCTTATAAGCCGTCTTCTTGTGGAACTCCCCAGGGTAATAAAGTTAAGCATGTATGTAAGCTTTCAAGATCAGGTCCTTAATGCGTAAAAGATTTCTGGTCTTTAGATAGAAGGAATTTAGAAATTATTAATACCTGAATTTCTGTTTCAGTTGACATTGACTTATCATTATGTCTTCATTAAGAGGTTTGTGGGGGGTGTGTGTGTGTGTTTGTGCATGCACGTGCTTATGTAAGAGAGAGAGGCAATATTCAGGTTTCATTTAAAAAAAAACAAACAAATTTGCTATTCCCTTAGGTTCTCTTGAAAATCGTAGACCAGTACAGGCAAAAAGAATATGTTGCTCCACGTGTCATTCAGCAGATCTTAAACTATCTGAACCAAGGGGTCATTCACTCTGTAACCTGGAAACAGATGAAAGCACACATACAGGTCTGTGCAAGAACACTGTTGTTAACAATAAATGTCATCAGATGATATTGGAACTTCTGATCTGTTACAAGGGACTTGAAATATTTCACCTTGTCATCAACCTAACAGGGGGAAAAATAACATATGTACACAAATATGATTTGTTACTATATTTATCTGTTTATCATTTGCTTTTATTACAGGTATTTTATTTCAATAAGAACTTTTTCATTTACAGACCAGCTATTTCTTTTGCTTCCTACTGCAAAGGTGTCATACTCTTACTCTTTTTATTGCTTTGTCTTTAGTGCTCAGATATGATTATACTGTAGAGTTCACAGTACGATTTTGTGAAGAAGAGAAGATTCATTTATTTAATCTATTAGATTTATATATAGCTCTCACCCCACAAAAGGCTCAGGGCATCTTTACAATAAAAAACAGTAGATAAAAATTTTGAAATAAATTGTGTGTAAGAAAAGTAAACTTCCTAGACAGCATCCCAAAATCTTAACTCCAACCGCTAAAACCTGCCCAAATAAAAGGTTTGATTCATGGAAGATGCCCAGGCTCACACTCTGATGTGCCACAAGATGGAGAGAGTTCCAGAGCTGAGGTATGACTACCAAGAACAATTTCTTATGCATTTTTACTGAGTGAACTTGGTGCGAAGATGGTACAGGAGGTTGCTTTCAGCTGACCTTAAGGATCATGATAGAACATAAGGGAGAAGGCAATTCCCTCAGGTACCTAGTGCCTGAACCATTTAAAGCCTTTTAGGTCAAAACCAGCACCTTTGAATTTTGCCAGGAAACCTATTAGAAACCAGTGCATACTCTGAAGCACTGGAGTTATGTGCTTTGGGCAGCCTATCTCCATCAGAAGGTGGGCCACCATGTTCCGCAGCAGCTGGAGCTTCTGAACAATTGTCAAGGGCATCCCCACATAGAGTGCACTGCAGTAGGCTAGTGTGGTTACGATTGCATGAACAAAGGTAGCTGGATTTGAACCTGAAGTAAATGGTTGTAGCCTTCTCTCCAGATGGAGTTGCTTAAAGGTACTCCTAGCCACCATTGCTACCTGAAGAACCAGGTGCAGCAACAGGATCCAGGAGTATCCCAAGGCTGCAAATCTGAGTGACAAAGGGAGGCTGAGCCCCATCAATGATAGATGTCCCTATTGCACCTGTAAGTCATAAGGTCTGCCTACCACCATCACCTCTGTCTTGTCTGGATTTAGTTTCAATTGGTTCACCCACATCCAATCCCTCACTATAGCCAGGCACTGCATAAGGACAGGAGCCTGCAGAGCGGAGAGACAGAGAGAGCTGGGTGTCATCTGAATACTGATAGTACCTCACTCCAAATCTCTGCACGAACTCACCTAGTGACCTTAGAAGGACAGGGAGTGATAAGGTAGCCTCTGAGGAAATTAACCTATATTTTGTAATTAGAATATAGAGGAGCAGCTAAAGATAAATTGGTTTTCTTTGTGTATTTTTCATGGCATAAACACTTGGCTTAGGTAACGTATCAGAAGATGAATCTCAAGTATTAGGAGGATCAGGGGAAAATAAGAAATCTGCTTTCATTTAAGTGTCACGTTGTAAAATCCCTGTGCAGAACAGTATGTTCTGCTGTTACTGGTTTGTGCCCTCCAGATCATATCACTGTATCACTATTGCTTTCTGAGTCCGCTGTAAACTAGAAGGCAGGATAAATTTGCACCTTATAGGCTTTTGTGGGCTGAAGCTTACTTCATCAGATGCTCGGCCATAAAAGCCAGGTATGTACACTGTGAGATTATCCCTATGAGAAACAAATAATTTAATGGAGCACTGGATAAAGGAACCTCCCTGGTGTATAAAAAGTAGAAAGCAGTAAATTACTTTGTTGCAGAGGGAAAAGCTATTTTTGAATCAGGTTTCTGGCCACTTAAATATATTTGACTTTTCTCTCATAGAGTATAACAGAAGAAGTGATATTCTCTCTAATGTGTTACAAAGATGAAGATGAAGAGCTCTGGCAGGAGGATCCTTATGAGTACATTCGCATGAAATTTGGTAGATATTTATACTTAATGTTTTAAGGGCTCTGCTTTCACTATTGTTGTCCTTATTCAGCACTATAGCTTTTATATCTTCACCAATATTCACGATGCTAAAAATAACATGAGTTTTCTTTAAAATGTACCTGGTAATTGAAAGAGAGTCCACCATGTATGGTAGATTGGTCCTTTTAAATAACATGCTGTAGTTGTAAGTGAAACTTTAAGAGGTTGCTTATTCACTATAGACCAAGCTCAGTTTTTTATTTTGGCTAAATACAAACATTCTTGGGTGTTAGGGGGAATGCATTTGATTCAAAATGGCTGTCTGATACCAGGTAAGTCAGGATGGATGGGCTAGCTGTGTAGGTTGGGAGTTCAGCAG